>NW_010973316.1:4305635-4667350 GCF_000737465.1 Haliaeetus leucocephalus | reverse complement strand
AAAAAAAAAAAAATCCTCCCCCCCTCCCTTGCTGCATTATTAAAACTTCACATCTTCCCCCAGGCTGGCATTGGGGAAGGGGCGCCCAGCTCTTGGGTCTCGTGTTGTGTTCCATTAAAATCAATCTCCTTGCAATTCGGCTGCTCTGTCATTAGGCGTCATTGTAAAGCTATTTCTTCAGAAACCACCGAAAGGGAGAGACTTGATGTTGGGAAAAACACAGTGTCGACAGAGAGAGGGAGAAATTGGGGGTTTTATTTGGATAAAATGCAGAATAATAGTCCTTTCAGGCGATTATTCCCACTGCAAACATTACCTATGGAAGCACGTCACTAAGCCCTCGCCACTATGTTGTCAAACCGTGTTCTTCTTGAGATTAAGGTTACGTTAGGCAGGGTGCTGCTGCTCTTCAGGTCCAGAGACAAACCGTACCATCGGCACCCCCAGAAATTAACTGCTCGGCCCTGGGATCGAAGATAATGCTGTGCACTTCGCCGCCGTGGCCCCGCAGGCTGGAGAGCTGCCCCGACTCAAGTTGCAGAACCTTAAGGGATCCATCGCTGCTCGCCAGAGCCACGATATGACCTGAAAGTCAGAGGAAAGTTATCGAGGTTTGCGAAGGCAACGTGGCAGAGCCGCAGTGGAAGTTTTGAGAGCGTTGCTTTAAAGACACCCATGCATACTCCTGTTTTCTGAGATAAATTCTCAGAAAGTTGGACAGATCAATGAGATTGGATTTTGGAGTGATTAAGCGAATCTGGAGACCCTGGCATGCGACTCTGTAGGAGCACTGCTATTTTACTTATATTGGGATACAATTATTCAGGGGCAGATTCTGACACACAGACCGTGCACCGGAGAAGTAGATGCTCTTCTGATACCTGGAGGTATCAGCATCAGACCATGCTCTTAACGCTGCTTTTCTTGTGCAGCTCTGTAAGAAATTAAGATGTGGGTTCTCAACTGAATTTCAAGGATGTCAGGAATCTGACTGAACTGAGGGCCTTGCTCCCTTGTGTCCTTCTGGAAAAAACGACGATCATGAAATTGTTAGTATAGAATTGGGTCTAACAGTAGAAAAAAATAAAAGAAAACCTAAAAAAGGTTCTCAGGAGTTCCCAGTTTCCATGTGTTTATTTACGAACCAAGTGGACTCAGTTTTCATCACTCTCAAGGAGGCAGAATGTGTTCATAAGTTTATTATCTTCCTGCTTAAATAAAAGCAGAGGTAACAGCTGGTAAGTGATATGTTTGAAGCACTTTTTATTTATCCACCCACCAGATAAAGGCTCTCGTCTTACAGAAATTAACTATGATAATCATGAGTTTCACATACAAAAAAAAAAAAAAAGAGGATCAATACATTAATTTCAAAGCTGATGTGGTCCTCCCAGCAGCAGGATCATTGTACTGCCAGTCATGATCTTGGTCAAACACCTTTTTCTATTAGGAGCAAGTTCAACATACCCTCCAAATGATTACAGCTCTTTTTATGTATCAGGATTTTTCTCTCTGAAAGCAAAGACATCGCCAGCAGAGGAATAATTAATATTGACACTGACAAAGTCAGTCTGGCACAGAGGTCGTAATTTTTTGGGCAGATTATGAAAAACGGGAGATACTTTGCTATTTTTAGTCATTCAGATAATTCACCAAGTAGCCAATGGGAACATATTGCCCAACAGAAGTTAGTATGGAGGAATCTGTCCAAATTTTAATAATGGGCAAGCCACAGGGCCTTGGGTGTGCCTACGTGATGTATAGTTTATCCGGGGAATATATTGTCCCTCCATTCAAACTAATTCGTAACAATGATGTTCTCTGCTCTGCTCCTCGAAATCCAATGGCTTCATTTGACAGGCCAGGAAGTAAACAACTGCTATTTTCTCCATTTATCAAAGGAAAGACATAGTGCAAAACATCTTACAAATGCATTGAGAATATTTAATCACAAGTTCTGCTTAGTGTGGTCATGGATATTTGTGCAAGAAAGGGAACTAGAAAGTAGAGCTAACCATGATAAATATGCCCTATTTGCAAACCTTTATAACTACCCGGCTTCTTCATCTAGAACAAAGCCTGACACAGCAAAGATCTGTAGGATGGATTAGACTGTCCAAAGCAGCAGATGTGAATATTTATTATAAACTCTCTTCCAGCAAGTCTTTGCTGACAGAAGCATGGCATAGAGATTTCTCTTGTAGCCAGACTCTCCAGGCAATCGCTGGGATGACTTCTCGAGGAGCCAAACAAATGCCATTTCGCCTGGAGCCCTGACACCACAACAGCTGGGCAGGGGGTTAGTGTCACTTTCAGCTTCTCAAAACCAGTAACAAACCCACTCGTTAACAATGAGAGAGGGATGGGAAGGAGAAAAGCTTTGGACAACTGCCGTTCACTTCCCGAAAGTAAGGGCAAGACAGACTGATAACTGAGAGAACAGCGCTCCAGTGTCAAATTCACCCCCCCCGGTTTGGCAGCAGAGCAGAAGCAGACCCCAATGCTGCGTTTTTCTAAGCTCTTTGCTAGATAAATCATACGCTCAAAGCAAAACAATAGCACTCTCATCCGGTCAGTCCATGCCAATATTCCGACAGTATCAGGAAATGACAAAACCAATAGGAAAACAGAGGGACAATAAAAAATGACTAGCTAGGAGGTACAGTAGTAAACTGCACATGCCTTCATCGCTCGCACTCGCTGGGGAAAGGGTTTAGGTGTATGAGGCAGCCCTAGTGAAGAATGATTCATTTCATATGAATTTTTGTTAGCTGAGTTATGATGTGTTACTATCATTGCCTATGAATACAGCCACTTCCTTGCTCAGTAGCAGTAGGATGCACAGGCAAATGCATGCAAGAAGGAACGAAAGGGGAGGGGAACACACAAAATGAGAACATCTCATTTCCGTCACCCTTTATGTCAACACTGATCTACGCGCCTATAACAATTTTCTCATTATAATGTAAATTTACTCCCTCCTTCCTTCCAAAAGGAGATGTTTCGTTTTGGAAAGAGGGAACAAATTGTGTTTTATTGCTCTTTCAAAATGTTCTCCAATTAGGAAAGCAAACAAAAACTATTACATAATTGTCATGCAAAGCTCTGTTTTTATGAAGGATACTTACTTGTGCACTAACAAAGGCACTTTGATACAACACTCAGAGGAAGATAAAAGCCTGGAGATAAATTTTTCTTTATACCTTTGACCAAACTGTCAGGTGGGGCTGGTCTGTGCAAACTCACTGAACTCAGCAGTTACGCTGATTTGCATTGAAATGAACAGTTTCTCCTTAGAAGATGCAAAGCCTCGAAGACTCTGACCTCTAGATCTCACAGCCTCTAGATCTCCTGCTCACGAGGCTTCCAAAGGACCTGCTGTGGATCTGCTGGTGCACCTCCTGGACAGGCAACACGGGGGACTAAAATGAAGCTTTGCTCTGGCTGGCTGCACGCCAGTCCTGAGCTCATCCTTCTTCCTCAAACTGGCAGACGGGACTGATGACAAAGCACATTGCCGTGACAAAGAGACCCTACAGTAGCAGCCTTTGTACTAATTACAGCTGATTTGCTGTTGCCCATTGCTAGAACATAGGTACTAATTTTTCTGATGTACCCCTATTATGTCCTTAGAATAACATAAGCTCTGACCATCTGGTCACTTGCTTCAAAAAGAATGCAGCGAGTTAGAAAAGGTAGAGAGAGAAAGGCAGCAAAGGCAATGAAAGGTATAAACAACTTCTGTGCAAGGAATTGTTAAGAGGGATGACAACTTACCCCAGAAAAAACTATTTGCCCTCTAAAATGTACTTCGCCGATCATGCTTTCTCCATATGCAAACCTCAAGCTTCAGTCAGCCCATTGTATCACCGCTGCTTCCCCCCCTGGGGACCCACAGAAAAATCCAGAGCTGAGTCAGACCCCAAACTACCACCCAGGTGGTGTGGGTGAAACGTGGAGTTTCCATCAAAATGCTAGTCTGAATCCCAGCTAATGTGGGAGCCGTGAGGCAGACGGAGAAGCTGTCAGAAGTAGTGCAGCATGGGACACAGTATTTCTATTTTCATCTTGGATGAAACTGAACTTCCTCTGAGCGATCGGTGCACTTCAGCTCCCTTTTTTCCCCAGCATTTGAGTAAGCTACAGCTGTAGGTTTCCAGTCCTGGTGTCCTACAGAGAAAAACTCTGTTCCTGATCTCATGTGTGCTACCTTGCCAGGCTGCCATTTCCAGACTGACAATGCTCTTGTTTTTAGGCATTGATTAATTACAAATGCAGTGCTGTTGTTTGGGCTGGAAATACATTTCTACTTAATAAAACAATAAAAATTACTCATGCCCCTCTAGAAAAACTACTACTGATACTAAAACCATAACTCTATATTGAGACCAGAACTGAACCCTAAAATCAATCAGTACCTCAAAAGATGCGATTACTCTTAAGACATGTACCCCACTTTGAAGAATGGGGTAATTAAAATGAATTATCTTGTATGGAAATCTGGCCCTGTAAATTTTCCAAATGTACATAAAGTTATGGGCCTAAGAAAGGCCATAGCCATAGTGTCAAAAGCAAGAATCTGGCAAAAAAAAAAAAAGTAGTAATTTTACTGGAGTCTCCACACTGACCCAAACATGTGAGCTAATTAAAATCAAAGTTATTCCATTCAGTGAAGCTCAGTTATGTTACATATAAGTAAGCAACATGCTTTTTCTCATCTGCAAGGAACTTTGCATACCTATGCTGCTATGTAAATACTAACAAAACCAAAGCCACTCATGTGAATACAATATGAAATCCATCTCCTAATTTGAATTGGTGGATAAATTTAAAATAGTGCTGGTATGTTGAAGCAATCTAATTTATTACTGCATTTCTTCAGAAGACAAAACTAGACAAGATTAATTTGCTGGGTTGATGGAACCAAATTACTTGGGGTAGAGGGAACAAAACCTGTACTTGTCAAAACACAGTTTGACAATTTATATTCTGTAAGAGCCTAACAGAAATCACAGCCATGATTACTGTCTTCTTTGTAAAATGAATTTTGAGTGAACACTTGCCAAGACCACATTAAGTACTGGTTTATGCATTCAAACAGCTGAAAACAGTGACATCTTTGGACTGGGAAAGCCTAAAAAGCAGACCAGTTTACTGCTATTAGGCTCTGACAGTCAATGAATTATGTTGGCCAAAGCCTTAAGATTTCATCTTTAAAACTATTCACAACTGTAAAGGCTGTCAAGCAGCTGATTTCTCAGACCATTGGAAACAGAGCCCTCTTCAGAGCAAATGCTCCAACAGACCTAACCTGCCCTCTTTGTCCCAGCGCATCCCGCTCACGTTGCGCTCTGCTACATACACACACTGCTGTGTCAGATCAAACCACCACCACTGCTCCTCATCGGCGAGCCCTTTATAGACAAGTTGAAGCACTAAACTTTTCTTCAGGCAAATTAATTTACAAATTATGCAACATTCAATTATCAAATACTCTGAAAATTCCTGCTTTAGCAGACAGGTACTTAATGTTTCTAGAGTAGTCTAGCAGCTTAAATGTTAAAATAGTATTGCAGCAAAAGTCACAAACTCCACAACTTACTGTAGCGTGTTAGGCTGAGACATTCATACTGATAACTAGCACCGTTTGCTGTCTCAGAACAATTTTTTTCCATAGACTCAGCAGCTAACATTAACTCTTTTACTCAGATACAGAGCAGAACAAGGACAGTGAAAGATCGAAAACTCTCCTCTCTGTTCCAGCAGCTCTTACTCCCAGAGTGAACGGACTAGTTGACATGCTGGATGTGGACAACTGCTCATAGTAGAAGTACAGCAGTTACTTTAGACTTTCTTGTAAATAATTCAGATGTAGTAACTTTCCCAATTTGAAAATACTTGCACTGCCTAACTGTAAGCAAAGCATTCATCTTCAAAGACACAAACCCAGTTATTTCTTGTTTCATTAAAATTATAATCTTGAATGGATTTAAGAAATTCTGTTTATCATAACTAAATAGAGAAGCCTGAGACCATTACCAATGGCAGAGATGAAATAAAATATCAAAGAAAGAAAGAAAGAAAAGCTTTGATCAATAGGGAAATGATTTTTATACACATCAGAACCAATTTAAAGAATTCTCTAGGATCAATTTAGACAGACAGAAATGCTTCTCAGCATTTATTACCTGTGGAGGGAATATTGATCCCACCCTTTGATTTCTCCTATGCACATAGAGCAGCATCTGGTTTTGTTGTGTTTTTTTTTAAAGAAAGATGCCCCGAAGTGGAAAGTATCAAGAAACTACTTATATTTTAAGGACTTACATTAATGGTTCAACCAATGTATTACTCAGAACTTTTAAACTCTATTCAAGAATAGGCAAAATGTAATTTAGTTTAATTTTGGCACATGATTGTTAGTCAATAGATTGTATTTTAAATGAAGGGTTTTTTTGAAACCTTACTTACCAGAGGCTACTAATTCCTTACATAACACATCGTACCAAACATATTTTCTTTCCTGTTCCCTTTTCAAAAGGAATCTCTCTTCATGATAATATTATAAATCACACAGCCCTAGTGGATTACACTCCCTTTGGATTAAGATCTTTTGTCACTGTTGGAGCTGCACCCATTTACATCGTCATGATGATCGCTCAGCCTAGAGAGTCTCCTAGGAACCGGGCACCTCTCAGGTTAGGTGTAAAAGGCAAAAGTAGCCAGTCCCTGCCTTGAATAATCTGCAGTCTAAGTGTAAATAAAAAACAACCAACCACAGCCAGGAATACAGCAAATAGATCAGGAAGGACAAGACTACAGATAAGTATAAACTTAGTTAGCCACGATCACACTACCTTCCCATAGTTAAATGTTTTATGGGCGTCCTGGCAACAGGAGGGGACTTGGGTCTAAAGTCTTGTCTATGCACTGCACCACGTAGAGGTACCAGGTACCGCACCCTATACAAAACTAGTTCAGGTGTATAGAGCACATCTAGAGCAGTATAGGTATTTTGGTGCACCCCCCTGGCCAGTATAACTTGCTTCTCAGCCTGGATGCGCTATGGCATGACAGTGGCTGTGTGACCTCCAGCTTCTGATTTGGCATCACCCATGCTGCAGAGAAATGTGAACTGGGTGGGCTCAGATCCTTACCTGGGAAATGGGAGGAGGGCACTGAGTTGCTTTACATCAGCTCATGATCTGGCTCACAGTTTTTACTTGGTATCAAGTTAGACAAAACTTTTAATTTTGAGGAACCTTTCTGAGGGGGGTAGAACGGCAGTTGGAAAGGTTGTCAAAGACTACAAAGACTCTTCATGCATATGTTAGTGTGCTTGCCTAAATAAGAGTAAATAAAATGCTTACAGATGCTGCAAACTATGACTGCAGTGGCTGTAGATAAAATTCTTCATTACCATCACACCGAGCAGAATGTTATTTACCAGGCAACTGATTTCACCATATGATAGATGTTGTACTTTTTTTTTTGTTCTATAAACAGCTTTCAACAAATATAGCAATTATTTCTCATCTTCCAAATGTACACTATGTTTTGCTTAGGAATGCACTTTTTTGACATTGTAAGTCCTCCCTTCTCAAATGTGAATAAAACCTCCTAAATATTCTTCTCTTGGAAATAATGGCAACCCTCTCCTCCCTTTGCCTTCCCACTGTGTTTATTTAGATCTTTCGTGCAAGAGGGCATAGAATAATAATCTTGAGCAGGTTGTAATTCACTTGCAGCAATTTACTAAATATTCTCACTAATGAAGACCAAAAAGCAAGCTGGGAAGGAGAGGAGAGGTCCAACAATCTGCTGATACAGGTTTTTAATATATTAGTACCAAAATAAAATCCTTTTGTCATTCTCTAATGTAATGACTTTTTTTTCCTTTCTCAGAAGTATTTAAATAGACAGAGATTTGGCAAAGTATATTAGGGAAAATTAGCTCATCTCAGTATGCACTTAAACTCGTGACTCACCTTATACGCGTGAAGTCATCCAATCCAGTGTAATCATGTGCTTAAATGATGGCAGGATCAGGGCATCACAAACAGATTCGTTATTGCAATAATGAGTTACAGCACAAGGTCTTATAATGAACAAATTCACTTTTATTTGGCTTTTAGCAGTACACTAACAGTTAGACCTTTTAAAGAGAAAGGCAGCTTTATAGACTGAGTAGGGGCATATAAATGCAGGTTTCCTAGACCCAAGTATTAGAAGAAGGTAGCAACGGAGAAGTAAGTATAGACAAGTTTCTTAGACAAATTGGTCAAGAGACATTTACAAAGGTGGAAAGTGATTCCCCTGGAACACAGGAAAACTCAAATTACCCAGGCAGTGTGTTAAGAGAAATTCAGTTATTATCTTTAAGAATCTGCATATAGAGATTTGTCCTGGATGAGAAGTGCATGTGCGGCAGGATATGGCCTTATGCATTTCCCTCAAAAGAGTAAGGGTGTGGAGTAATGTTTGGCCAACGGAAAAAGAGGACTTCTCTTAACTTCTTACTGTGTGGAAAATGTGACCTAGATGAAGGGGCATTATTTCCAGAGCTTAAACAGATCTCAGAACTCAACAAATCCTTTTTCAATCAAAAAATCACCAGAAAGTTACTCAGAGCAAAAAAAGCATTTATCTGATAAAAGAAAATCCTTTATATAAAAGAATTAAAGCCTTTTTATAAGCATTTTTAGACCCAGACCATTAGCGTAAAGCTACCTTTCAGCTGGACTTGAGCTTGCTTATATTAGATTTTAGTTGGCCTTTTGGTCCCATTTTGGATTTTCAAAATAGTTTCAAAACAAACCAGAAAGTATTAAGGCAGAAACTTTTGGAGCAGAGTCTTCAAGATGTCAAAACCTTTCTGGACGTGTTAATGAGGCATGCTTGAATATATTCAGATTATATTAAAAAATAATATATTGAGAATAAAAGGACAACAGCCTCCATCTTCTGTCCAGGACTGGAGGATTTTTCATGAAAATTTCTGTCAAAGAAGAATATTTTTCTGCATTTAATAGGAACACATTTGTCTAGCTTTCAGTGTTACTTACAATATCTGTATGTGGGCACACCTGTAGGTCTATGTTTCCAAGTGAATCTACCTTCAGCTAGAAAACCAGCTGAGGAACAAGACAGATGGCCTTCTGGCAAAAATCCTTGGACTGCTACTGAGTGTGGGACCTCAGTCCTGCCGAGCTCTTCTGAAATCAAAAATCCCAAAAAGGCAGCGTTTTGGTTTTATAGTGCCATTAAAGGCGAATGTGTTCAGTGACACTGCATCAACGGAGAGCTGCCTGGAGCCTTGGCAGAGCAATAACCTCCTCAACACTTGTTGGCTGAGAAACTTCAGAGAAGGTGACACCAGTAATGTTGTCGCTGTAGTTGTGCGTGTGCTGCCCAGGGCAACAACATGACAAAAATGTTGAATTTTAAAATGCTCCATGAGAAGAAAGCAATGGAGGAAAAGAGTAAAGATCAGTATCATCTGATGATCTTCAAAAAGGAATAAATCACCATAAAATTATCTGCAGAAGTTGCCAAGCTGAAGCTCTGCTTACAAAGAAACTTTCTGAAGGACTTTTTATGTGATGGCAAATGCTCCAGAGCATGGTTAAGGTTCACACTAAAATCTTGTTCTGAAGAACAAGCTTTTCTCTTCTGTTAAACTTATATATTGGAAGCAGTGTATCAAGTACTGTACTGCATGTAATATTATTTCCATAATACATTAGCTGGTTTCTTGGTGTTTTAAGAGTCTGAGAGGAAAAAAAGTCACACTTATGTTAAATAAAAATTTTCACTAAGAAAAATAAAACTTACTGATGGGTTAACTTAGTAAAATTAATTCACAGCAAAACTGCTGTCACCACAAATTGAAATTTATTCCTGTTTCTGTTACAAGTGAGGTCCCAGAATATAGATTTGGGTGCAAAAACATGCTTCCCTCTGAACTTCCTACTTGACTGCAGCTGTATGTATTTTAGGCATCAGAATCTCTCATTTTTAAGAATGCAGTGAAGTTGAGCAATGTATAAAGACAAGAAAAATTCCAGGTATGCAGGAACATAGCTCTGACTAATGGAAACACCATTTTAAAAGCATTCGGAGAATAGAAGATAACCTTTTTATTAATATTCTATTCTTTCTCTTTCCCCCACTCTCCATTTTCAGGTGCCTGCAGTCATTCCGTTAAAGCCTCTTTGATCCTCCTTCCTTTCTCAAATGGCAAGACGGATATGCTTGTGTTACAGAAGATGAGACCAGGATGTGAACAATGATTTATTTTTCCTTTGGACAGTGTATGCATCATCCCTTCCATTAACTCTAAAGGAATGACCAGATGCGTAATCATTTTTCAACACAGACTGGGATTCATCTCATCTAACCTTGCCATCCCAAGACGAGTAGTTAGTTCATCTGGGCTCCTTCTGCAGCTACCAGGGAGAAAAACTTCCTTTTCAAAGGAACTCGCCCTGCCTCTTTTAGACAGCTGTCGCAGGTGATCGTCTCTGTGCACTGACTACAGAGGGGCTCTACGTAGCTCATTTTCAGACAGCTGAGGCAGGGTGAGATTAAATCCCACTGCAAACTTGCAAACAGGCACCTCAAAGAAATTTTCAATAGAAAGTCCCTAATTTGCACTGCTGGCAGACTTGTGGATATCAGAGCTTCTGAAAATGTACCTAGGCACCTGTATGCATCTCCAGGCACTTAAATACCGTTGAAAATCACTCACATAGGCAATGACCTCTATTAAACCCAAGCCTTAATCATTTGGTGTAACTCTCGTGCTGTGGCAACAATCCATAATTTAAGTAGCGTTTGGTAACAAAGCAGATCATGTGCATTGTCAACATCCTGTAACCCTATTAACTCTGAGATAATGGACTTCTCTCCGCTCTATTTCTAAGCTTATTGAAACAGGCTGTAATTAGCACTTCCTTTTTTATACAAATCTCTTGACCCCAAGAGCCAGCTCTTACACCACAGCTAATAACCACCGCAGGTGATCAAATCCTGAGATGAAGGTGGACTCAGACAAAAGGGTTTGCCCATGCAGACCTGGAAGCCAAACTTCAGTTTACTTCTAGAGTTCAAGCAGGAGTCATGAAAACTACTACTTCAGAGAAAATGCACTTTTGAGGAAAAATAATATTTATCTTGCTTTACCTCACAATGTTCTGCCTAAATGCTTTATCTCTGAACACGCTCCTTAAAGAGAAGTTCAGTGTCCTTATAAGCCCAGATCAGAGCAGAAGCTCTGGGTAAACATTGTTGATACCTAATGCTTTTTGCACTCATCAGTCTTTTCTAGCAAATAAGATCAGGAAATGCTTCTGTTTTGTCCTTAAAGCTAGTTTGTTGTTATCATTATTATTTCAAGCTTAGAGGATGATCTAATGTATGTGGATTCTGGTTTTTGTCACGCAAAATCCTTCCCTACACAATGCTCCCTGGAGAGGAAGGCTGATGCAGAGCTGGTTAAGGCACTGCTGAGACAGCTGGGAAAGCCAAGCCTGGCTTGTGCTGCATGTGCCTCTAGCTTAGCCTGAGGTTACCTTCCTGACTTTTCTGTGCCCAGTCTATTGTAGCTGTCTGCGTGTTTTCTATGGTGACTGGAAAGAGACGAGTGGAATAAAATGTACTCTGCAGGTCCCCGCTCTCCATTCACTCCAGAGGTAGCCCCATGACTTAGCTTGAACAAACTGCCTCATTTTTCAGTAGCCAAATAGATGGGTTCAATGCTATCCTTAATGTTCTCAAACTTCAGCTCTCCCAACTCTTAAGTTAGTTTCTTTTGTCTGTTTATAAACGTCTCAGGATTAAAAAATGGTGATTTTTAATCAATGCAGCCTTCAGACGTTGCCTACACTATCATGGTAATTTAAGTGAAGCAGGAGTGTTACAGATAACTTGCATCTTTCTTCCACATTACAAATAAATAGTATTTTACCATGGTAGTAAAAACAGACAGACACACAGGAAGAATGAAAACAAAACAAAACAAAAAAACAGAAGTAGAAAAACGGGGTTAAAATCTTCTCCAAGTAAAAGCTCAAACAAAGTCTACTTTTAACATAAGCATGTTATTGTCAACAGCGGCATCTCTATTAGGCTTGTTCCCTTACCTAAACATTCCTATTACTGTCATTTCTCACGGTTGTCATATTCACTGCCTTGACAGCACAAACACTATGCTGTAAAATCTGTCAAAGAGGCCAGTTGATTTCCTACATCTTCTGACACTTGCAGGTCTTTAATATCAGGCTGTCAGAACACCTAAGAGAAAGGCGGGTGCTTCCCTGTTCAGTGCTGTTACTGTGACTACCATCACACATACTTTAATCATTAGCCTTATACTACTATGAAATCCTGACTTTTATGACCTAGGAGTCCCATGCTAGAAAATGCTGCTGGCATAAATCTATCATTGAGGTTAGCTGGCTCACTTACACATGGAGTTATATTTGTAAAATAAAGCCTTTACATTTTATGAAGCTTATATAGTTTTTTCTTAAACTTTCTTCTATAACTTTTTTTTTTTTTTGAGAGGGGAGCTGTAGTAGGTGTAACAATTATTCAGTGACAAGCGTAGGTGAAACTCAGCTGCTTAAAATAAACCTCTCTATGCCTGGCCCATTTTGTCTTTAGGTATACTAATGTAGCAGATGAGCTCAGTGGGCAGAAAGTTTTCCGTAATGCAAAACACCTTTGATTCAATATTGAAATGAAACCAGGAGAAGAAGAAGAAGAAGAGTAAATCAGACCAGAACAGTCAATGGCCTTTAAGTGTTTACGGCACCCACTTCACATGGAGGACGATATCTGTATTCCTGCTCCTGCTCTGCTGTTGTCCCCCAGTGACACTGAACAAACTAGTTCCTGAGCTAATAATTATCCTGGGATAGGCCTTTTTGAACCTCTCCTCTTTTAGCGTTCTACCCAGATCAGGGTGCTGCCCTGAGATGTAGCCATCTCTGCTATTACTAACAGTGAAATTAATCACACAGTATGGCATGGCTCCACAGAAGCCACATGGTTGATGGATTTAGGAAACCCCACTGCAAGAACTAAGAGTGTGATAAGCAAAGCACATACTTCCAGGTGGTATGAGCCAGGTAAGCTGCCAGAAACCATAGATGGATGTTTATGTAGCTTTAAGTGACTGTATTGATGCTCCAAGAGTTTCTATTCACAGAGAAGGGAACAAAAATTTAGGTCTTTAGTACTCTAATTGCCAAAGAACATTTGCTGCAGGAACATAATAACTTTTATATGCATGAGTCCATGAACACCCTGCAAGAGCATTAGTGGAGAATCAACAGACTTGTGGCTGAGGCAGAGGTAGGACAGGTTTGGAGATCAGTTCCAATAACTGCCTTACTCCCTGACAGTACACTTCATTTAATTTCCCCATGCCTCAGCTCCCCATCTGCAATAGCAAGCAGTAACACCGCTTTGTTCAGCTTATCTCCTTAGACCGACTGGGTCAGGGACTCTTACAGCTTGCCCAGTGGAGACTCTAGGCATTATTAAAAAAATCATAAATAATAACATAAGTGTTTACTGCTGTAAGTCAACAGCAGATCTCATGGCTACATGTGCACACAGGGCATCAGTTGACCCATGGGTGATAACACACAGTGTCACTTCCTTGGGCTGCTCCGCTCCTGCCGGCTGCCAAATTACTCTCACCTCTCGTCAAGTAATGGCTAAATACTGTAAGGAAATGCAGTCTGGCTGCTATTGCTTACAGTAATGAATGCTGCTGTCAAGTATAACAAATGTCGTATGTCATAACGGCATTTATGGCACTAATACTGAATCACTGGATAGCATCCAATAAAAATCTATGGTGAGGTAATGGGACGTAGCTAGAGAGTGTTGAAAAGGAATCCTGAGTTAATATAGTTCTTATAGTTTCAGGTATACACAAAATATTTTGTAACACTACAGCTAAGTGATAGATAAAACCCAAAAAAGCTCATTGTAGGATACATTAGACATTTTGCAGATTTATGGTACTTCGAATGCAGCTCCTTGCAGTGCTCCCTGCCAAGGTTTTAAGTGGGGTTAACGCTTTTGACTGTTTTGTGGCATCTCCTATGCTTTAAGTGTCTGAAAGCTATGAATTGTTTTTCACTCGTTGTCCTGGACTGACTGGTACATTAATGCTTTTATTCACAGCCAAAAAATATTTTTAATTCTTTATGGATTATTCGTCCCTTGCCTGAGAAGCCAGGGACGTGTGTTTGTCTCAGACCCTGCAAACTGACTGCTTTTTCAAGCCTAAGTCCATGATGTGTAACAGTTTCCAAAATGGAAATGTCCTACTAGACCCAAGTAGTCTCTCGTATATCGGGTTAAGATATAAAATGTGCCTTGAACTGTGTTCCTTTTCGTTGAACTTGCCATTTGCAATACTAGTGATTGCTTAGAGATGTTAGTTGCTCTTTCCTGTGCTCGCAGAGCCAGTTACACACTAAAATTATGGAGGTAGGGCTTTGTAAGTCCAATCCATCCCCTTCCTAGGACTGCATAAGCATGGGTAGTTTAAATTATTTTCTTTTAAATCCAGGTTTCCAAAGCAGCCCTGTCAAATAGAGGCATCCACCTTTCATATGCTGGATGGCTTCAGCTAATATTTAGGCTGTCATGGTCTCCACAAGAGGGAAGATTGCAGTCTTCTCCACCATTGTATTATCTTTTCTCACTGCTTTTTCTACTTCTATATTCTAGCAAACCCACAGTGATAAGAGGTAATTCTAGCTTGTAAGATCTTAGAAGAATTGAATGCAAGTCCCAATGTATATCCTTCATATCTAAATATGTAATTTTCTGCAACATTTCCATCTCCTTCCAGTTTACCCAAAAAAGCTCCTGGTGAATACCTCACTGTTCTCCCTTTCTTTGAAAATGTACGCTGTGTTCTAAGAGCTCTTTTCCTTCTCCATCAATAATTTTTCTTCTTCTTGTACTGAAGCTCTACATCTACCTGCAGGTGTTGTTCTCAGTGTATCTTGGTTCTTCTATGTCCTCTTCACCTTCTACATCAGTCCAGTTCTTTGCTCCACACTCCTTATTCTTCATCTTCTAACCTATGCTTAAACTGGTCCCATTGCAAGCCATGGTTTCCAGTTACCCCCCCATCATTCCATTCATGAGGCTAACATATCCTTTCCCCTCTTCCCGCCCTCCCACAAAACCCGCTCTTTTCCTGACATTGGCTTGCCTTTTCTTTTGCAAGTTATGCGTTCTTTTGATGATTTCTAAAAAATCTTTTTCATTTAGCTTTCTAACCAGTGTATTAATTCAAGTAGGCTTCTGTAACCTCATGGACTACTAAATCACCTAAATGACTATTCTGATAGGACAAAAAATGATTGTACAGAAAATCACTTATAAATTCCATTGCTCCACACAAATATTAAATGCTGTTTTAAATGCCTTCTCTATTATTCTTAATTAGGAAGTTGCTTATTAATATTGCACTGACATTGTCCTATGAGGAACCTGAGCTATTACAATGCACAATTTTCACTGTCAAAGCACAAGTCTTATTCTTGCAGTGCCATGTGTTTTGGGACAGCACACAGACCCAGGTACCGTTCCAAGAAAAGCTTAGGCTATATGGTGGGACAGAGTTAATCTGCCACACCTAGCCAAAGAAACTACCAGCCTCTAAACATTCTCCTCTGGTAAACAAGAAAGAATGATCTTAGGGCAGAATTCCAGGAACTTATTTTCTGCACAAGGAGACTGTGGGTTAGGTTGTGTTCCTCCACATTGGGAGAACTTTTGTTTTAAACACTCTATTGTAGTCCCATGATTCCATTCCAGGGGATGCAGAGCTTCTTCATCTGAATTCTCCAGGTGAATAGATGGTTCCATAATGCAGTTAATATTTGTTATTAAATTTTAAGAATCTCTATGATTAAATTAATCTGACATTTCCATTAGATGATACTTTTATTGTCTCTATTTTTTCTTCCCACTGTAAGTGAGCCTTCAGATCTGCCTTAAAGCTGCAAATTCATGTAGCTTCATTAAATTATATTTCTTTTAAAACAGGGTTCAGATCTGGTTCTAGATTTTCTCAAAAGCTTAAGATGCTCACGATTGAGGTTTATATTGCAGCAACTACTGAAGGGAAAAAACAGCCTCTGCTTTCATATCCAACCTCTCTCTAAGTCCCATATATGTATATATATCCAAAGGTCTGATTCAGATTCAGCTGCTATTTTCCTTAGGCAGTACTACTACTTTTGCCAGGGAGTTAGTTTGGTTTCACAAGAGCTTTAGCAACATAACCAAAGCAACCATGCCAAGCTGCATAAATGGAATTTCAAAAAGTCCTTTTGAACAGAACCTCTTCCCAAAATTGTTTTTCTGTAATTGAAAAAATGTCTTTCAAATGGAACCACTTAGCATAGTTCTGAACTGTATCCAGAATGGTCATAAACCGCTGCTCACAGGCTAAGGGCCAAGATTTTAACTTCAGATATAAACCCAGTAGCAGATGCCAATACTGCTAACACTGAAATCTGGCCTGATAAGCTGGGTTTTAAAGGGTTTGTTTCTTTGTTCTCATTTCTGCTTGTAAAATCAAGGAGTGTGTTTAAAGCAGAGCTCAGATGAAATATTCTTTGGGAAGACTCACCATGAAAATTCTATGCAACCCAGGCTTCTGGTCTGCCTCAATCTCATCATAACCCAGATAGCTTGTAAGGGGGCCTTCTCCAGACTCCCTTATTCTTTATGAGCAATAAACAGGTCAAGAACCTCAGCATTAGCTTCAATTCCTTTCATCAAAACATTCCAGCTATGTATGGTTTCACCACTTGTTCCCTGACATCTCCAGTGAATCACCTGTAGCTCCTTCTCACAATGTCCTCCCTAATACCTACCACTCCGTTGTTCTGCCTTCCCCAGAGCAAAACACTGCTGCTGAGATCATCATTAACTATTCTCACCATACCACTCTCAACGGCCTCCACTCCTCAACTACACCAATTCAAACTTCTTTCTCCAAAGATGCCTCATTCATTTAGGTTTTTTTTTCAAATCCCTCCATTCCACCTGTTTAGCTTTCAATGTATCATTTGCCTGATTCACCCAGAAGTCTTTATGCCGAGAAGTTCCACAACTCAAATAACTTATTGACACTTTCTTCAAAAACACGGAAGACTTGAATAACATCAATTGAAGCCACTGATGTCAAATTTCCTCAATCAGAAAGCTGTTCAGCAGAGTTCCTTCTGCTTCAGCAAAGGCACCTGTTCTTTAACGTTCTTCCTGCTTTTGGTAATGGCTGTTGAGAAAACAGCCTTCCACAGGACTTGCTGCAAATTCAGAAGTCTGAAGAGGGGTAGACGCTGTTGATGGCTTAACGGGTAGAAAAGCATCAGCAATAAATCAAGAAAGCAGAAGAGAGAGGAAAATATCTCTTATACTGTATCGACCTGTTTATTCTTGTTTTACCCCAACATCAAGAACACAGCTCTATAGGCAGCAATTGTGCCACCTCTTTTACCTTCACTCTTTCCTAATTATCAGGGCACAACTTAGATTTTCAGAATGACTTAGGGCACCAAAGTCTCAGCTTCTGCTGAAAGTTATTTTGATTTGGCATCCATCCCTCAATTAGATTTCTGGTTAATACCTCTGGTGCACTAAGAAAGAACTGCCCTAATTCCATTGCACAAGCGATGCTTTCTCTGAAAGATGTACCACTGGCATGGCTGCAGGCAACAAACAAAATACGGACTTTGGTGCTTTGCAGTGAGTAATCATTTAGCAAAGAAACAGAAGTTTCAAAGGGATCCAGCCTAAGGAAAAATCTAGTTTCTGTATTTACTGCAGCTGTTCCTGAGCTAATATGTCTGGGATAACAAGGATGAGAATTCCAGCAGACAGACAATAATGACCAGAAATAATTTTATATTATCTGTTTCTCTATCCCTACTGGTGGAATATTCTGTTCCTTACAATTTTGCTTCTGCACCACAATAAATCATGGGTGAATTACTGATTAAATCTGATGTCCTAAAGACATCAAGTAATTGTAGTAACTAGTATGAGAAAATCATTTAACTCCTAGAATCTACTGATTAACATACTATTCATGTGATTCTTTTTGTTGTTATAAATACAGTTTAATTTAAAGATAATCTTCTAATCCACTGTATTAAAAAGCAATTATGGCAAGAGTGCATTAACTAGGAATCAGTTGCACATCCCAGAGACATAACAGATCCAGGACTTTATTAGAAATCATTCACATGGAGGTGACTGAATGACTGGGGAGGGCATCTGTTAATCCACTTAATTATTTAATGCAGTAGGATTTAATTTGCTAACAAAATTCACAAAGTTGTTGGATACTGAAAACATACTGGCTGGTGAACACCAACCACAGTGCTTGCTATCATGCAAATACTCTTCCCTTCATTTGCAGACATAGTATTGCGGTGGTGAATTGGTTATTTGCAGCAGCAATATTGAGAAAGGCTTTTCAGATGCCCTTTTAGGGGAATTTAGAGACTGAGATGCTGGAAGAAGAAACAGCAGTCAAGCCATCCGGTGCACAACACCAACATAGCTTCTGCAAGTGTCTCCTGGTCTGTATGAGATACACTAACACTTTTCAGGAATCTGGAATCAAGTCTACAGTTTTAGACAGAAATGTAGAATAGTCTCTAAATTAAGGGGGGAGGGGGGCACACAGACAGAACTCCATTGTTTTGGATGCTAAAGAGAGATTCTGCTTAAAAATTAAAATCACATTTTCCCTTAGTACCTGAATATCCATAATTCAAATACTTAAGTTAGCAAAAACTGTTCAGTGTTGGATCTGAATGAACAGAAGAAGTCAATGGCAAATTCAGGATTAGGACCTGAATCTGTTTCTCAGAATATTAAATCATGTCAGAAAACCTCCTTTTGAAATTCTCTTAGTGCTACATGGATCAGTTCTCATCACATCGGCTGCCTCAATAGGACACATGGACTAAGACTTTAATTCCTCTGAAAGGCATGGGCATATTACAAACGGATAGCATCCTCCATTGTCTGTATATGCAATTCATATACCCATTTGTCTTCTGCACAACTATATTTCAATCTTATTTTCATTAGTAACTTGTACTGTGTTTGGATTAATTATTAAATGAAAAAGAGTATCATTATATATGGCAAAGATGAAAAGCTTGCAAATGGAGAAGTGTAATTCCTTCATTGAGGGTATTATACTCTCTGCCTCTCAGAGTGTGTTATAAATCCACACATGCTCAAGCACTGAAATTCTTCACCTGTATCTCAGTTAGGTAAAACACTGTCCCCTTTTTGATATCTTCAAGCTGCAAGCTTTAGGTGGTCTGAAAACAGAATGTGGCCCCAGTAGCTTTATATTATTTATTGATATTAGCTGTATCTCACTAATCTGCCCTGTGGAAAGAGAGAAGTTTCCCTGTTTCGAAGACAGATTTATCTGGAGAGCTGGCTTTTCATTGTTTAAAAGCCTGGCCCAAGCTTGAAGTATGGCAACAACTAAAAGAAATGAAGTCTGAGTAGAGATTTGTTGATGTATACTAATGATTGTTTCTTAAACTTCAGCTCACTGGGATTTTACAGGAAAGGCAAGCACAGAAACCCATTTCAAATTAACCTGGTTTTATCTGGACTGGTAAATTATTTTTGAGTGTGTAGTATCAATTAAGAGGAGTAAGCTGCTCAAATAAGCAGAGGAAAGTTCTGTTTGGAGGCCACAGGCATAAAAGATAAAGAAGTGCATCAAATTAAGCAAGAGGCCACTTATGAAAAAACAAAATACAGGCGATGTTAAAAAAACAGGAGCTAGGCTCTAAACAGCAACAAAGTGCCAGGGATGGAATAGGAGAAATCCCATACTGGAAGAAAGCAGAAGTTAATTTTTTCTTGATGAATGACCCACAACATTGTGGCTATGAACACTGTTCACACCAAAGGATGTCAAATTAAGCAAATAAGCAATGCAAGAGTAGTTCAGAATTAGCATTTTTAGGTGGGTTGAAACGAGATGGGATGTAGTTGTGAGGCATGGAGTACTGCAGAGGGGTGTGCAGCTAATAGGGGTTACCTTCTAATTGCCGCTGCTGGCTGGACGTAGGAGAAAGGCAATATGAGGAAAAAATATCCAGGAAGACATCTACGTAGAAATGTGTTCTGAGACTGCTGGTTCTGCTGGAATTCAAAGCCATTACCTGGTTAATATAGAGGTTTTGGAGAGCATATAATTGGTTCAGGGAGAAAAGATGCAGTGGAGATAGCTCTATTTGTAGCTGGAATATGTCACAGAGAAAGAAAGAAGAAAGATCCAAAATGACAGTCACCCAGGATCACGCACAAGGGACAGTGGGGAGGGCTGGGCTTCCTCCAGAGACAATGGATAATTTCCACTGCATTAGATTTCTAGAGTGGAATGAGAAACTGCATTTTTGCTCATTGATACTAGTCATTAGAAAAGTAGCTAGGCAAAATCAGGAAAGAGTTAGGAAAAACAGCTTCCCAAGTAAGCTCAATGATATCCTGAGATGAACCATCAATCGGTTTGCCCATATGTTCCTGCCATCACTTCACAATTCAGCATGCCTACTTCCCTCCCATCTATTTTGTGATTTTAAGACGAAACAAAACCAAAGCAATGTTGTGAATACATCTGATTTGCTTAAAGAACAGAGATTTTCTCATACTGTTTATATGTGGCTGAACTTTATGAGCTGCATTTATATTGCCTAGTTTGCACAGTCTGGGGCCAATCTGGATGTTTTTAAGTAAGAGTTGTTCATTTAGCAGGAACAGGTAATTCACTGACTATCTGAATTGTTTAGGCAAATTCCCTGCACTATCAAAGCTTTTGCTTCTTATATGCTTAAGAAGGCATATAAGGCAGCTTATCTATTACTCTTTGAAATGCACACCTAGAATCTTTTACTGCATTCTGATGGCCAGAAACCTATGGCTGGATTCAAAAATTATGACATCAGAGGCAAAATACCAGCATCATTGAGTCCTGAAAGTCATCTCTCTCTGTTCCCACTACTGTTAAGCTCCAGATTTCTGATCTTAGGGACCTGATGGAGAATAAATACATGTTTTGTATTTGATTTATTTCTGTGTTATTAAATCTTGTTTGTGCTTTGCCCAGGTACATGCAACAATGTGAACTTATTTCACGCCACAATGGATCGTGTTACCAAAAGTCATTACTCCCATTGGAAATACTGCAGTTGTTTGCAGACTTGGGAGCATATGATATTCCCAACTCAAGAGCCTGTGATGGGAATGAAATTCATAGCAAGTTGGTAATTACATCTGGTCCTATACTGTGAAGATACAGGCACTCAGAGACAAGCATGTCAATACTCTGTGTTTATATTTTTGCAAGATAGGAGAAATTCAATTTTATTCAGCTATCTCCCAGTGACTTTCTGCAACTATGTATCAGCAGAACTTTTTTCACTTTTTATTTTAAAGATAAATTGCTTGGTGCACTATCAAGGATACTTAGAATTTAAGAATAGAACCTATTAGTCTGTCACTCTTCCAGAGACACAGACCTTGAAGAGTCTGAAGAAGTAGTCTTTATGTGACAGCATAATAAGGATGTCAGGCCCCCTCCCTCCTCCCCGAATCTTCTTGAACGACATTCTCCCCAGCAGGGAAAATTAATACACTTCAAAAGTTATAACATGCCAGAAAACATACATCAGCCATCAGCATGGTTTTCTAAAATGAAACAGTGTGGAAACCACATTCTTAATCAACTTTGGTAAACCAGCTCTCTTTCCTTTTTCTAAAAAAAAAAAAAAAAAAAAAAAATTTAAAAAAATTTAAAAAAGCACTTCATAATGCTTTTACTGTGTAGCATTAGATTTGCTAGTGAAGTGCGGAATATTTTTCTTCTTATGTTATTAAATTTCAAAGACATACTCCTTAGGGCTTGTCTTAAGTCTGTCATCTGTGCTGCTAGTAAAGACTATTAACACTTGGACAGCTCCATCCCTCCCCTTAGATCCCACCAGCAAATCAATCAAAATGGTACCACCTCTCTTCAATGCAGGCTTTCAGCAGTGTGCCAGAAAATGTTTATATTTCATCACCGCTTAGCTGGCTTTTGTCATCACTTGAGAGTTGTCTGTATCACTTAACAAGAAAGGGACACACACAAAGGGGTTATCTCCTTAGTGTCAGAGGAAGCGCGATTATGTTATTTGATCACAGTGAAGAGAGTGGCTGGTATCTTGCAAAGGATGGAAAACAGAGAAGAAGTTAGGGAATTCAACTAGGGCAAAATAATACGAGGAGGAAAGAAAAGAGAACAAATAAAGAGAAAATGGAGATGAATATAAGTAAGAGGAAAATGATAAAGGATTGAGGAATATGAATCAAGAAAATATTATGTCAACAGGAAAAGTAAACATGCTAGAAAAAAATAAATTAAGATAAAAGGAAACAATATGAAATAAACCCAGCAGGTTCAACTTTAAAATAAGAAGGAAGGTATCATTATTGATGTTCACCTCCCTGCCAGTACCTTCTATACTGTTTTCTAGTTGTGTGCAGAGAGCTATATATAAATTATTGCCCATCAGTGGAAAACACAAGACAAACATCAGTTCAGGGAGAAAAGGGTACCATTTTCTGACTTGCTGAAGATGGGAGACTTCACTTTCCAGCATTTCTAAGGACCTCAGGAGAAGTTCAAGCTACAGAGGAAGGTCAAAACAGATGTCCTTGACAATGATTCATGTCAACAAAAAGGGAAAATATTCAAAGCATTTAGATGTTTGTGTCACTGACTTGCCTGTGTTCAGGGAACTATTAAGACTCTACAAAGCAAACCAGTTCCCTCAATAGCGTCAGGCATGCAATGGAGAATCAGATACTAGTTAAGAAATCTGTGAGCAATCTAAGAGTCCAGAATTATATCAGAGAATTGCCATGAAAGTGCTGAGCGCAAGTTAGGAATCTTGCAAGTGAAATGGAAAGGGCTAGAATAGTATTAAAATGAGTAGATCAAATCTGAGCTTACAATGTCTCAGAGCCAACGCAGCACAACTAGACAACTGCAGCATCAACTAAGGACTTTAAAATCCCTTAGAACACAGATTAATTAGACCAAGTAGATCCACAAGTGTCTTTGGGGAAAAATTGAGAATACTGAATGGTGCATCCCACTGACTGAATGCACAGATGTAGCTTATATGTATTTCAGAAGAACAGATAGTCACAGGAAAAACAAATTCTGGCTTTGCATGGTGTTTGAAGTTGAGAAGGCGACTGGTAGTTGGTAGTAGTTTAAAGCACTGCCAGTTTCCTGATTAGCTCCCTTAGAAATAAAACAAATAGAGATGACAGATGATGATGTCCCTATCACTGAGCAACAGTTTTTGCTATACAAATCATGTTATTTTCTGTTTAGAGGAGGCAGCATGGTTATATCATTAAAAGAATTGCTGACAGCTTCTGTTATTAATGGTCCCAAATGTGCCTCCTGCCATCTGTGATGGGCGAAAGATAGTAGCAGGCAATGATCTGCATTGAAGTTAGCTTTCCTGACTACTACTTAATGAAAAGGCAGAATTTTCTGAAGAACAGATCTGTTTCTTAGTGGTCTTTAAGAATGCTCTTGATATGAGTCATCTGCTTTGTGAAATATGGTAATTTCACAGAAAAGAGCCACTGTTCCAAGGAGTAAAGATACAGTTTGCCTTTATGAATTTATTTTCATTACAAGCAAGTTTGGTGGGAATTGACTTTGATATCAGTACAGCAAACCAGAACTAGGAAGACTGGCAAGCTTCAGAGAAGTAGCCTGACTTTGAGGAATTGTGTGTTTGCGACAGGCTACAGTCTCTGTTCATTTCCATTAAGTGTTTGTCCAGGACATCAGGCATCTGCGTAGCCCCAAATAGATGTGTCAGGAGATTGCAGGGCTGCTCTCCCCCTCAACCATCACTTGGAGGGCTTGTCAACATACAGTTTTTGCTATAACTGCAGTTTGAGTGGTGCTGGGGTTAAACTTTTTCATTAATTTTCTTTTCTTTTGCAATTTCAGTATGCTATTTTTTTTCTTTCTAGAAGAATACATTAGTCAACCAAGCTGGGGCTAAGATGGCAGCTCCAGATTTCTTGCATCAGTTGTCTAAAATTTCAAAGAAACAACTTGAAGAATGATCAAAAAAACAGAGCAAGCTGCAAAATGGCTTGGTTTTTTTTTTAATAAATCAATAGAACCCAACTGACTTGGTGCTTGATGATTGCTCTGAGCATTTCTGCAAGCACAATGGGAGAGAAAAGCATGTGCAGGACTGAATTTCACTGACAGGTCAAGTGCCAGCAAAGGTGGCTTTGCTGCAGGCTAGTTAGATCTCCAATTTATCCAACATAATGAACACATATTCTCTTTCCATTCTAAACTGAAATTATAATCTATCTGTGAATAGAAAAGTTTCTCATTCCTCTAATTTACAGTCCTCTAAATACACAAAACGTATTAAGCTTTATAATGTTTGTCATGAGGTTCTAATCATGCTAAAAATTGTGTCTTTATAGAAATCTTCAGGTGCAGCATTGCAAGCTGATGACTGGATTTGCATCTGCTTTGGCTGTTCTCAGAACTAGCATTCAAGAAACTTGCTTTGGAATAGGAATAGATGAATGCCAAACTTTTCTTAAATAAAAGAAAGGGAGTTTTTGAAAGTGAAGATGAAGAAAGTTGGCTGATTTTTTTTCCCCTTCTCAAGTAAACAATGCAAGTAAAAATATTTTCCACTGTTTGTTTAGAACAGAAGGATAAAACCATCACTTTAGGGTCAAGTACAATACAGAAAAGTGAATTACTGACATTGCAGGAAATCCTGCCATCAGTTGCAGCAGACTACACTCAAAAGACAGACCTCTTCTTGAGTTACGTTATGCTATTAATTTTCAAAGAAAAATTAGGGTGGTAACATTATGAAAAAAAACCCCTCTAAGCTGTAAACAGTTTCTGTACTGAGATACGCTTGACCCTGGAAAGAGGACAAAATGAACAAGGTTGGTGTGGGGGAGGAAAGGCAGCATAGCTTCAAATGTTGCCTTAAACAAGCTCAATCTACGGCTCTACTACAGCATTTGCACACCATGTTATTTTAATCATGAGTAATTACTGAGAAACAAAAGCAACTCATGGCAGGGTAAGAACTGTAATAAAGAAATCATTGAAAACATCAGGGGATTTCTTTTAAGACCAGATTTAAAAGGGTCATGCTTTTAATTTTAATATTGTCACCATAAAACATAATTTAATGCAATGGAGCTCAGCTTCTATTTAGGCAGTTATCATGCTGGATTAATATAATGGTAAAAAAAAAAAAAGTCAGTAGTTGTATTTAATCTATTCTAGCACCAAATTAATTTAACAGTGCTCATGCTGAGCCCATCTTAGGGAGGGATGGATCTTTGATTTCAGGATCTAGTCCCATGGCAGCGTGACAAGAAGTCTTGTATTGTACCAGAAGGATCCCTGAGCTTAGAACCTCATCTCAGGGTTTCAGTGGTGAAAAGATGTCAGCCCACCCCATGTCTATATGGAGAATGTTCAGTTATATTGATATAGTTCTGCTGATTTTCAGCAGTGTCAGAACAGCGTAGCACCAGTGTAAAAGGAAGAGAATCAAGTCCCGATCCCTCTCGCTTATATGCATCTCAGCTCCCATCTGGAACCTCACAGACATGAAACAGAAAGCCAAGGGCTTCCTCCCGAGAGAAAAAAGGGGAACTGCTGCTGCATACCTAGTGCTTTGCCATTAGATACTCCTTACAACCACCAGAAGTAGAGGAGGAGATAAGAAAAGGAAGAGATCAAACTAGTGCATATTCTCATTCATTTACGTTAAGTAACTCTGTTATCTGAGCATAAAGCTGGCTGCAGAATACGTGGGGAAAAAATCACTGGAAGGCAGATTTGTTCACAGTTCTCATCTCATGGTCCTTTTGCATGCAAAATTCCTATTAACTTGTGCATTTGAAACACAGACAGGATTCTATGCAAATTTGCCCAGGCATCCTCAATGTATATTCATTTAGATACCAGAATAAACAGCAGTCAGGCACTGCATAATTCTCTGTAAGGACACTTCAAAAATGCAATCTAAATTCTCTTTTAAAGATGATATTTGAAATTTTGTGTCTACACTGGAAGAGAGGGAGGTTTTCCAGGCAATTTAGAACTAGTACTACTTGCAGGTAGATAGGAATCAACCCAGCCAGCCAGCCATCCAAATAGTAAATGAAAGAATGGCCGTTGTCCAAAGCTGGGTTTCTGATAGCCACAGATTGGAGGGGCCGTGGAAGAGCTGTCATTACCAACAGATTTATGTTCTGTAGTATCCTGGCAGCAGATGCTGCTGTTGCTGACAGGATCTACAGCACCAGGGATGGATGAGAGTGCCTTTCTGCTGTGGCACCAGAGAGACTTGTCAAGTGCTCAAAAACGTTTGCAAGAAGCTGCAAGACAGAAGGTTGTCTCTTACTCAAATGGGCATAAACTCCCCACATGGAGACAGAGAGAAAAACATGGGCTGGGACGAGGTGTACAGGGTAAATAATAAAGAAAGTACAATGCTGGGAAAATGAAGCTTTGGAGAAAGCAACAGAAATCCGCGTGCTCATTGAAACGAGAAATGTGATATTTAAATGACCCAGTAAGTTTCTACAAGCAGTCATGGTAGGTGTGTTGTTATAGCATTTAAGGGATTTCAGCCCTCACACTTCAGAACATAAGGCAGTTGCTACCTGCTTGAGGTTGGCCAGAACTACACCCTGCCCCCCCCCCCCAGCATGTTATTGCTGAATTATCCATTATAGGGGTTTTAAACCATTTTCTGAAGCATCTGGTCTTGGCTCCTGTCAAAGGCAAGGCACCTTAGAAACTCCAGATGAACCATTGCTCTGATGTGTTATGACAATTTCTGTGTTCCTACAAATGTCTAGATTAAACTCAATTTTTATTTCAGCTTAGTGGTTCACTTGACAAAAATAGCTTGTAGAAATACTCGGTGGAAAAAAGAGGACAGTAACCTGCCTAGAATATTTTGCGAATATGATAATTAAAATATAGTATCAAGGGCTTTGCCTAGAAATTATTTTTAAAAGAATCATTTTATACTGTACAATGTAATGTCAGGCAATAGGTATTCCCAGTCAATTGACAACCCATCACACCAGACTGAGAAGATTAGTTTGATGCCTGTTTAGTTGCTCTGACGGTGCATTGTGACAAACCTTCTAAAAGGTTAACCTGGTTTGCAACAGTTCTTGCTAGTAAAGAAAACATTAACTAGAAACCCTGGATGAATGCTAACTTAGTGAGGCTGATAGTGCCAAAAGTGTTCCTATCAAGAACAATGGAAAATTATCCCTGGGGTTTAAGCTAAAAAAGGGCACTGAATGATTTCCGAAAAAGTAAAAACTCTTTTGATTTTAAATCCTTGTAAAGCAAAGTCAAGTTGAAGCTGTCACCATAATCTGAATGGAAGTTTCATTTCAAATCCCTCACAGCCTATAATGTTCTGATTTTTTAAAGGTTAAACAAGCAGTAGAAACACAAGTTGATTAACCCTTGTCTTCCCCTTTCCTAAACCCCAAACCAACTAAACCTAAACCAGCTAAGCTAGTTGGAGGCCAAATTTAACATGATATCTGACAGCTGTTGGAAACATTGATGGAGGAGGAGGAAGATCAAGAAAACAGGAACTCTACCAAACTTGAAAATGATGTCTTAGAAGATTTCACTCATCTTAAACTTCTGGCATCAGCCACTTCACAAAAGAGAGAGAGGGAAGAGTTCTCACTGGAGAACTCTTTTAACACACATGAACACACAAGGAAAACGTCTTGTTCCCCTTTGCCGGTCTGGTCTGTCAGAATGAACAATTTCCAATCCAAAGCAATATTCTCCTCCTACTTTATCAAAATACTTTGTTTTACAACATAATGGATAAGATCATTTACAGATCTCCCAAGTCTTTTTTTTTTCCCCTGCAAAACCCAGGAGTTATATCTCTCTTCCCTCCAGAAGAGGGAGGACTTAGGCTAATTAAGTTCATTTCTCTTTGGGAAGGGGGAACGTTCTGGTGTTTTCATTACAGCATTACAAGCTCTCCTCCTCTTCACAAAGCAAGAAACACAAATGACCTTTTCTATGTATGTGTGAATTGCCAGACAGCAGGGATAAAGATCTACAGGTTTGGAAAGACACACAGGACATATATAGAGGGAGGAGAAAATATTTCTCTATAACATAACTAAAGGTATATAAATTTTCACAATGTGAATATTTTAATCAGCTTCCAGTGAAGGAATGGCTTCCAAGAAGCTATCTATATGTGAAAAGTTAAGCATGTGTCTCACTGTACTGAGATCAGAAGGACAGATTACTTATTATTGCTCTGGTTCTCTTATTAATTACTTCCGTGACAGGCTGCCTCTCCCTCCCTCCCTCCCTCTCCCTCTCATATCAATGCAGCCACTCACTGGCATGTGACCTATCTCTTGATTTATGTAATCTCTAAATTTGCATCACATGAAGCTGAATGACTAGGTGACAAAGTTCTGGAGATCTGATGACTCCACATCTATCATTGACTTAACCTGTTTTCCTCTTCTGCAGAGGAAAGGCCATAAGAGGAATGACATGAAATTACTGTCTTTCAACCCTAAGAAAGGAATGAAGCTTTTCTCAGAGAGCTTAGGTTCAACATGGCATCAATCCCAGGCAGATCTCCAGCTCAAGGAGATTCATGGTTTTGCCATCAATAAAGGAAGACAAATTGACTTGCTCTTGTCTGATTTTTTTCCCCCAGATGCTCTCCCTAACAAATCCATCGGGAATCACAACTCCCTACTGCATAAAAATGAATGACCTCTGCAATATACCTCTAAATTTGAGCAGGAAAGTGCTGGGTGGTTATGCATGACCCAGTCTGACGAAGTTGCTTATCTAAAGCTCTAGGCATCATCAGTGTCAAACAACAGAATAAATAACCAGAAACCACAGCCACAACAGAAGAGCCAACAGCATAGGAATGCTTCTCAGAAGACTTCAATACCCTCCATTCCAGCTGGGAACTGTAAGAAATATTTTGTTTTAAGCTGGCTAATGTTGGAAAATCAAATCCTAAGGGACTGAAGTGTCGAAACACGATGTCTCAGAAAGGTTTCAGTTTCAGAACTAACCTTCTGAGTAGATTTGCATGGGAATGGGAAACACCATGATATGAGATAGTTAAGCACTCCACCTGTGTTGCAGACATTCAGCAAGAGGCAAAAGACATAATTATCAACACTATCTTGGTAATTCAGGGAAAAAAACTCCAAGAGAATCCCAGTCTTTTAAGCTCCACTAAGAATATGTTGGAAATCTCATCAAATCAAGCCTTTAAGATCCTGCAATATGTCCATAGTTATGTCCCATGCTTGTCATTGGGGAAACACAGCTACAGCCGTAAAGGCTTCTGTGTCTGTAACAATTTGTTATTAGGGAGTTTTCAATATAGGAGAAACAGAGATTTGCTGGATTTTGTAACCCAGCTGACTAGAACAGCAATGTGGGTAAGAGAAGGGAGTACAATTTCCACAAACTGACAAGGAAGAAAAGTGAAGTCACCAGTCATAACCTGAACAAAAGAAGAAATTGTATGGCTGTTGAGACAAGAAAGAAGTTTCAGCATACATCAGGAAGCCTAGCCAACTGCCCTGTGAACATGGTGCCTTTGCATCTATCCAACACACTCCTCTCACGTGAATCTCCTTTCAAAAATGTCTTTCTGCCAAAGTAACTTATCTGTCACTGAGAACACCCCTTCACTCTTATTGCTGAAAAACCATTTCCATTAGAAATGCAAAACCAGCAGGCAAATGTTAAAAAAAGGGTTATTTACATCACAAGAAGCAATTCCACATAATTTTAAATTCTCTGCATTATGTCTTATGTCCTGGTATTAAAGCCGTTAAATTAGGTTAGAATCCTGTCCATTGACTGTAGAACTACTCATAATTTAAGCTTCCTAATAACATTAAGAGTGCAGTAGGATCCTTCCAAACTAAGGGTAGGATGATCTATTAGCATTTCAAGTGTGTTTTCATGCAGAGTTACTGATAACAATATAAACAAACTCTCTAAAGTATGAGTAGTTTCAATACGTTATTTACTGAAACCTGAAAATAGAACCACTGCCTCATCAAAGGTATAGTTTAGGCTTTTTAGGAGATTTCTGCAGAATTTATCAGAGATTAAATGAAAAGTGTTCTGTAAAAGCATAATGGGGTTCTGTAGAAATGATTCAGAAATCCTGCTGTGGTGAGCAGAGAATACTTTTTACTCTGTGTAATTGTAAAAACAGTGAAATGAATAGAGAATTAAGGGGCAGATACTTGGCATTGGCTCAGTGAAAGTAGGATTAGCCTGCCTGCTGTGGATCTGGAGCTGCAGGTTTCTGTGCATGCATTTACAAACTCCTCAGAAAAATGAATGCATGTTTACCTTCCTTGCACTCATTCTGGGGTGATCTATTAAATTAAAACTGAACGAAGTATACAGAGTAGTGCTTACAGTCCAATAAAGATTACATATTGAATATATCCAGATATCTCCTACTCTATTTTCAATTACTTGCCTTTTTACATATTTATCCCCACTACATGCAACCTCTTTACAAAAAACTATGTAAGAAAATATATGCTCTTGTGAACACACTTTTCTGAAACAGAATGATACAACTCTTCCAAAGTAAGTTTGAAGTGCCTTTTTTTGGTACACTGCTTGTAAGGATCTTGCATAAATAATAAAAAACAACAAATTTTTCTGCCTTTTAAGAGGTTTCTATGGCAGACTAACTCCAAGGGTGAAGCCACATGCATTTAAAAGGCTACTATATGTTGGAATCACTATGGACAAGTAAATATTAAAAAATAGTGAAAATGAACCAGGAGTTAGAATGAGATACAGGTAGAAATTTCTAAATCAGGTGGTTCTAATAGTTAACAACACCTCAAGAAAAAACAGGCAGAAGAGCACCGTATAGTTAGATTTGGGATAAGGACTAAAGCACAGGTTTTATTTTTCATGTGGTGTCAAACACTCATATTTAAAGCACACTAACAAGTATTAGTTACCATTTCTCCTGGCCATGTCCATTTCTTCTCACTGCACCACTTCAAGATAGAAATTACATATGTGTAAATATGTTTTCCCATAAATGACTCCTAGCATGTTTGAAACAATAAATCATCTCCTTTTTTCATCTATTTCTATCTCCTTTTAATGTCTTATTTAGTTATCTGAGCAATACTTTTTTTTTAACCCGGGCTAAGAAAGAGTCCAGGATTCATGAATTTAAAAAGCGGTTTTGGCTTCGCTGAGAGCCCTAAGGGACCCCACTGTGGATAGCAGGCAATGAGTACGCAGTCAGGAGTGATATCCTTTCTCTTATGACCTCCAGTTTTCTTGACAGACAAAACACCTCACGGAGTTGTAAGATAAAGGTCTGGGATGATTTTTGAGGCCACAAAGATTCTGAAAGTCATTTTTATATTCTTTTTAATGGTATAAAAAAGGGACAGCGGCAATACTAGTGCTATAAATGACTTTGTGAAGAATCTCTCCTGATCTTCACACCCCAGACTCTCTGTCACAGGCACAAGTCTAATGTTTTCATTCATCATCTCAGCATAGATAAAAATGATCCATTTTTTGAGGAGCTTATTGTCTTTGGATTACTTCTTCTAAACACATAACCTTATCTATTCAAGGTGGATGCCTGGCTCAACCATGACCTTGTCAATCTCATTAAGTCATGAATGAATTTTCTCAAATTTTCTTATCAATCAAGGTAATTGCTTCTTGCAGGAAATCCAATCTTCTGTTAACCACATCATTACCTGGTGATCGAAGTCCTCAAACTCTGTGTAAGCTGGAATCACTCAAATCACCCAAGAGAACAGAGAAGCCTAAATTTATAAACAAATCTCCACAGGTCATTTCCATTTCAGCAGCTATTCCCCAGTTTGTCAGATACCTTGATCTATTTTTAAGAATTAAAAATACTTTTTTACATCAGGCCTTAGAGTCATAATAGATGACACTATCCTTGCAAAGGCTATGTAAGATGAGAAAAACATGAAAAGACGGAAGAAAAAATCTCTGGAAGAAGTGGATTTTAAGCAGGGATCTGAATAGCATAGTAGATAAAAACCCAAGAATATAAGAAAATCCATACAGATGGAGCAAAAGGACCATTTAATCTAAATCCTCCCTGCCTGGGAAAGAGTATAAGAACAGGGCAGGAATGTAGTGATACCTCCTCAGAGTGCTTCCTGGCCATCAGCAACCTGCAGCTTTCCCGAGCTGGGGCAGTCTGGTTGCATTTAACAGCCCACACTGGATTTTTCTTTTGTGATTCCATCCAGCTGATTTGAAGCTATACAAGCTTTTAGCATGTACAATATCTCCATCTCTGTTTTACCCATGACTGGCTTGGATGCCATGCTAATTCAGGCCAGGGATAAGGTGCTTAACTTTGAAATACGGGAATGTAATTAAGATGATTGTGAAGAAAGGTTTGGCGAGAGCTGGGAGCAAGTAAGGAAATTTGCTGTTCTGTTGATACAGATCATAGAAAGATTTACCAAGAGGTGCCCTACTTTCAGAGAGACTACATGAATTCTTCTACCAACACAACAGCTCTCATGCTGTGGAGACTGGTGTTGTATGCTAATAATTCTGAGCTTTTATGAATCAAAAATAATTACTTCTCACACCAAAAATAAATTAGTATTTCTAGTACCAATTAATACTTTTACCAACATACAGCTCTGATATTTATTTTCAACATTTGATAAGAAAATACGTTAATATAGAAATCTGTCTTATCCTCTCTCCTAAGGATCTAGGCAGAAGTCCTTGTCCTATTAAGTTGGTGGGAATGCCATCATTGACTTCACTGCAGCCAAGATTTTTGCTATTGATTTGTAGTCAAGCTGGTGGGAAATATAACCAGGTCCCCAAACAAAATCAGCAAATTCCTCCTCACATATAAATCTGAGGTGACTACGCACACAAACAAGTGTATGCCTTATATAAATCCTGTAACTATTTAGCTTTATGTATATATGGACTGGCTACAAACTTTAATGTAAGAAAATACACAATCCATCCAGCCACATATCTATACGCCTTCCAATTCACTCCAATTAACAGCTAGACAAATGGTGGGTCCATTGTTCTCTGCAATGGAGGTATGCTGGATGACGATATCAAATAAACTCAGGCCAAACTCTACTCTCAGGAAAAGCATGTTTAAACTTTCTCTCATCTCATGTCCTTTTCCACACAACACAAGTAATTCATCATATTGCAAAACTTATTTTGCACTACAGTAAGTATTTCTCAGTCTGTTAAGCTGCAGATTAATTTTCCTCCCATCTCAAGTCTGTTACGTTAATTGGAATGGTTACTTTCCTTCTGTTTCCAAACTTATTAGCTTAATAGAATAACTCAAATTGAATGCATGGAAAGGTGCTTCCCAGTGGTTAGAGTATCTTTGGCTAGTATTTGATTAACACTAGCACTTCTCCTGATCACAACTAATTCATACTCATACATAAACCTTACTGGGCAATATCGAGTTACAACGCACAGCTGCAACGAAGAAACTTCCAGAGGACGTCTGTGAACCCACTGCCTCGAGCCATCTCTGATGCCGCACAGTGAGCCAAAAGGACCAGACATCTACATGTTGAGCAAAGATACCCATGACTTGAAGAGAATGTGTTTTTTTGCTTGTTTGGAAGAATTACAACTTCAAGTCTTTTGGAAAAGACTCAGAAAAGACCTAAGGCAGATCTAGGACCTAAGACAGACTTTTCTTGGTGTGAAGTGGGAACACTTTTCAAGTGACCATGGCCACTCGGCATCACCAGTAGGTCTTTGGCACATCCAGATAGAGACCCCACCTCCACTCTGGAAACTGTCACATATTGCAAACCTAATGATTTATCATTACAGTCAGATTTCTGTTATTTCGTTCCCCTCCCCCTAAGAAACCTAACACTATGACAAACAGAATAATCACTTTCATGGAGGCTTTTGTAAAAAGATCACTAAGAAGAACAGAAAATATGTTATCCCCAGAGAATTGGGGCTATCTGCCGGAGGACTGAGGAACAAGAAAATGACTGTGATTGTACTTTACAGTTCAGCTCCTAGACAAACACAAGGAACCCAAGGACAAGGGCAGCACAAAAAAGGAGACACACAAGTGAGCTACACAAAGTCACCAACCACTTTCTTTTCCCTTTTACCTGACCTAAATCTTTCCCTTTTATCTCTTGCTCTGGTCTCATAAGGAAAATAAATCCTGGATTTCTGGATAGCCTGCACTTGCACAATGACTATATTTAAGGCTGAAAAAGATTTTTGGCTAACTGCAAAATTTCAAGCCATGTTTTGCATTAAAAATAAGACAAAGGCAACTACAAGGTTTTCATCTTTTCAGAAGTGGAATTCTCCACAGTTGGTGCCTATCCAAGGCAGGAAATGACAACTTTCCACTTGCAAACTCCTAGGTAGCTCTGCAGAAGCTGAGTAGTCCTTTGTCCTGGTTTCAGCTGGGATGTAGTTAACTGTCTTCCTAGTAGCTGGTACAGTGCTATGTTTTGAGTTCAGTATGTGAAGAATGTTGATAACACTGAGGTTTTCAGTTGTTGCTCAGTAGTGTTTAGACTAGAGTCAAGGATTTTTCAGCTTCTCATGCCCAGCCAGGGCACCTGACCCAAACTGGCCAACAGTGTATTCCATACCATGTGATGTCCCATCTAGTTTAGGAACTGAGAAGTGGGGGGCAGGGATGCGCCACTCGGGGACTGGCTGGGTGTCGGTCAGCGGGTGGTGAGCAACTGCCTTGTGCATCATTTGTGCATTCCAATCCTTTTATTACTACTGTTGTCATTTTATTAGTGTTATCGTTATCATTATTAGTTTCTTCTTTTCTGTTCTATTAAACCGTTCTTATCTCAACCCAGGAGTTTTACTTCTTTTCCTGATTTTCTCCCCCATCCCACTGGATGGGGGGGAGTGAGTGAGCGGCTGCGTGGTGCTTAGTTGCTGGCTGGGGGTAAACCACGACATCCTTACAGGATGCATTTCAATAGTATTAGCTAGGAGTCAGTCATTAGCAATAAATTTAGCCTGAGATAAACAGCAGATGGAAAAATCAGAGTAAAGATCCCAAAATGCAGTAAAGCAGCAGCTTCTCTTAAGTGGAAGGAAAAGAAGATGTGGATGCATTAGTGCTGTGAAGAAGACTGCAGAAGATGAGTATGTCCAGACTTAAAACTATCTGTTCAGAAACAGATTCACAAATTACTATTCCTTACATAGAAGATATTCACAAAATGAGCTTCAGTCTTCTCTCTCGCTTCTTTCAATAGCTGAAGGTGAGAGACGGGACTCTCCAGAGAGGTCTAGCCTTAGGGCTTTGAATGGCCTCCAGCAAAACCGATCTCTCTCCACCAGCCTAAAAAGGGATCGAAGAGAGTTTGGCCTTCCAAACCCAAGCTTAGCTTATGTAACCTCATGTTGTGGAAGCCTAAAAAAAGCTCCTTCTGGGGATGTTTAATCCATTCTGATAGGCATCTCACCTAGAATAATGACAGGATGTCAAGAAATGACATTATTATACAGGGAGAGCTTTATTTTATAATTTTTATTACCCTAGTCTATGTGTTGGTATCCCCCCAGGGACCTCAATCAATGATCAGGGGTCTATTCAGCATCAGAATGTATTCTTATATAGTGAGAGTAGGATCCCAATAAACTGTCACACAATTACTATATGCTAAGAACATAGTGGTGACTTTCAAGATTGGTAAATTAGTAACTTAATTTTTTAAAATTACTATAGCAGTGTGTTTACACATGCATAATTAAGCCTTTGCCCTATTATTTGTGAACACTGTTGCTACTGATGTGAATGTCTCATACACTAATTGAGTTTAAAGGTTACGGTGCACCCTTCCAAATGTAGTGGCCCTTTTAATCAGCAAATGAAAAATGCAGCAAAAAATAAAAAATGCAGCACATTCATAGAATCATAGAATGGTTTGGGTTGGAAGGGACCTTAAAGATCATCTAGTTCCAACCTCCCTGACATGGGCAGGGACACCTTCCACTAGACCAGGTTGGAAGCCTCAAAGCCCCATCCAACCTGGCCTTGAACACTTCCAGGGATGGGGCATCCACAGCCTCTTTGGGCAACCTGTTCCAGCGCCTCACCACCCTCACGGTGAAGAAGTTTCATTAACAAGATTTTAAAAATCTTTTTGGATGATAGACAGAAGTCAAGCATTAAAAATATTCACTTGAAATTTCCTTTTTCTAATGCTTAATGTTCCTTTCCTATAGGTATGGAATTATCTGTAAAGCTAATTCCAAGGTAAAAATAAATATAAAATTATTGCTAAATAAATGATTGCTTCTTTATTGCTCATGCATCATATAATTAATACCATGATGCGATCTAACATGTTAAGGAAATAAGAATTTGCCATCAGCAGGCTGAAAGAAATTTGTTTATTAGTTTACTGTGATTCAATTTATGAGAATGTGCTTCATTGATCTTTGCAAAAGAACCTTAATTGGAATTGAATATCACAATCTATTTACCACACCACTAAACCCAGTCTGCTACAGTTCATTTAAACTACACCTGCTACTTAATTTGCCAATAAGAGAAAAACTTTGAATTAATACAATAAGAAGCAGTTAGAAAGTAGGCTCAGTAGACCACTGTTTTAATCAAGGTGTTCCTTGCATGCCCTTATGAAATTCTGCTAGGAGCTGATTGGGATTTTGTTTAGCGTTTACATCAGACCTTGAATTCAGACACGGTGCATTTTGATTACTACTTTCAACCTGCAAAGTCATTCCTCCTTTGCCTGAAAGACCTAAAATCTACATCCAGCATGCAGATTCAGAAGAAACATTTCAACACTTTGGACGATTGATGCTCCTGCCCTAAACCAAGGGCAAAAAGACCAAAATGAACATTTTCCATCTCTTGTATGATCTCTGGAGATTTAAACTGGGGGCTGTGTCATGTGTACCTAGAGAAGTGAATCGAGGAAGAAGACAACAGAGTATAATACCCTCATGTTCTAGCCCCTACATTTAAGCAAGAGCCAGAGCAAACCTAAAGGTCTTGGAGTCTCTGGAAACTGTATTATTTGTGGGCTTTTTCTGAGGACATATACCACATCTGCTACCTTTATTACTAGGTGGGGCAAGGGGTCCCTTTTAGCTGGCTGACTAGGGATGAGGAATGACCCGGGTCCATGTTTTGTGATAAGGCTGTCACAGAACTCAGGATAGAGGCCCCTCTTGCCAAAAGATGGGGGGAAAAAGCATTGCCAGGTTCAGCTGGCTTAATGCAGGTCTTCACACACCACTCCTCTGAGCCACAGCACACCCTCATGGCCCCGTTCAGATTTATAAGCACTTACAGTTTGTCAGAAAGGCTAAATTCCTCACAACATTGCATGGCAGCCCACAGCTAAGTGCAAAGTCAGGGCTGTTATCCTTAGCATTTAATACAACAGGACAGCAGGAAGCATGCAGGATGAGCTGAAAGAAGAGAAAGGCTGAGTCACAGTGAGTATGAACTTGCCATGAGCAGGTACCTCTATAACCTGCTGCAATAAGCATCCCACCTCCCCAAAGAATCAGCAGGAGCTTGCCAGTGTAAGGCAAAGCATCCCTCCATGCAGCAGCAGTACCCAGCTACTCAGGTGAGCAGCTGGCCACTTGAAGTTACATGCACTGAACACACTTTACATTAGAGAAGAATGAAACAATTATCAGGAATAACTAAAGATTGATTTGAATATCTCTGACCACTTTCGTGACTGCTTCACTGGAGTCTCTTCTATTCAACACAGCTGTGAAAACAGCAACAAACCCCTAACTGGGCTAGGACTGGGAGGTTTTCCCCCCCAAATAATCATCACAAGTAGTCCCCCGCTCCCTCTTCCCACTAGTCAGTCATTTCTGTGCTTAACTGTGGGGCCAAGATTTAATCTTGATTTAGTAAAGTTCCTCAACAGTGAGCTTACTAAAAATATATAGCTCTTTGTGATGTAATATGTTTATCCTGATTGAGACACAAGCCCACAGTGAAACACTGCAGTCTCCTTCATAAAGCGTTTTTCATTTTAACACAGTATCTAATTAATAGGATTCTTTTAACATGATTACCCTTTCTGTAATATTTTAAGAGATTCTGAAAAATTAAATCTTTTACAGGTTATACTCAGATCGTTATAATTTTTCATTAAAGATGTTTGTGGGGTCAACTTCTGAACCTGCATTTTGCAAAAATGGCAGGCACTAACTACTGCAGAGTTATCATAGATTTATCATGTCAAGAAAACATGGTATTGTAAAGCCTCATTGGGAACTTTACCCTCTGGCTAGTCAGACCATGTCTGACAGAATTATTTTTTTCCTCTAGAAACACCCATTTGTCAAAATTGAAACTGCTCCCCTGAATGAAGAGGTTTCAGGTGATTCTCCAGACCTGGAAAAATGTTGGGAAAAAATGAGGAATGACCAGAATGTTCATTCTGACATCTTTGGGGTGAGAAATCTTAAAGGGAGGTTTGCTTAAAACCACTTCTCATTTTCAAATTTAATTTCACATCTGTTTCCAAAAAGGTGAAATATAAAATGAAAAAGAATGAAGCTTGTAATGAAATATTTTGAAGATAATAAAAATTAAATATTTTGAAAATATCAAAAGTAAATATTTTCACTGGCCACATGATTTTTCCCCCCTGTATGCTAATGTATGAAGATTGTCAGATCACCTTTTATCTCAACTGGGAATATTCTTACAGGAAGGGATGAATGGTTTCCATTTAGGTCTATTCTCCATCCTTTGAAGAGGGGGCTTTTCAGTGAGTACCTATGCATAAAACACAGGAGGAGTGCTGACAACATGGCCAGACACTTCAGAAGGCCAAGATCGGCTGAGGATGGATGCAGCTCAGTGGTCTGTGTGACGAGTTGTGCTAATGCTTCACCACATCAGAGATGAAGGAAAGCCCTTTAGCAGGGTCCGTTTTTTCTGACTTTCTGCATGGGCCTGAGTTGGACCGTTACATTAATTTTCCTGCACTTAAATTGTTCGCTACTGGCTTATGAAAGTATGATTAATATTCTTCAGGAATCTGTTATTAATTCTTCATTACAGTGTAGTCACACAAAAGGCAAGGGGAATATTACGTCTGGCTTGTTGCACCTCACCAACCATTTCAATAAATATCTTAAAGAACAGAGAGTATGCAGCGAATGAAGACTACCGGGGACTGCTTACATTCCATGCACTGCAAAATAGATCACCAATCTGTCTGATTTAATAAAAAAATAGTACAGAGCAGAATTAAATCATACAGTTGGATGTTGAAAAGTACAGTATTGTGAATATGCCTTAATATATTCAACACTGAGATGGATATGTATTATATATGTTATTTATTTTAGCTGCACAAAGGCAAAAAGGTGGCTTTTATATCCTATACTGTTCTAATAAATATAGTGGTTCCAAACCAAAATTATGAATGGTATTAAAAATGAAGTACACCCAAAACATGCGACCTGTAAATAAAGAATATCCTATGGGGGAAAAAAGAGCTAAAAAAATTCACCAGTGAATAAATACAACACAGCATAATTACAAGCTCTTGTGTTTTTCAGCCAGGGTACAATCATACAGTTTACTCAAAGATCTTCTAATATCCTCTGGGTACATACTGCATTTACAAGCAAGCTTTCTATTGTGAGCTCTCTCTCTTCCCTGCCTGGCCTTCCACACTCTTTAAATGTACTTTTGGGAAAAAGTCTGCACTTGAAAAGGGATAGAGCAGATTCTTGGAGAAATAATTGGTTTTTTGAAGTTCTAATTTTGACCACTCTCCCTTTCTCAGATCCTCCAAAATCCAAATTCCACTGATGTTCATAGCTATTTTTCAGTCGACTCTGATTGGCCTTGGACCACATTTTTTGCTGCTAGGTCCCAAATTTATTTATTTATTAATTTTTTCTGCCTATTAAAGAGAGGAAAAATATGAATAATTCATTTATGCTAAGTTATCGCCTTACTATTTTTAGTTAAGACAATTTAGCAAATCAATCATTTTAAAGATACTGTACTACCATGGTAATCCAAGTATGTGTGATCACACATATTTAGTGCCACTTGTGCCCACTTCTCCCCATTATGTATCTCCTGGAGACATGGAAAGAGTAAAGACAGAAAAAAATGTTTTTGCAAAGTATTCATGTATTATTAATATTAATTATTAATAATGATGCCTAACTTTAAGGGAGCAATTATTCTGAAGTAACGTGACATTACAAGTGGACTGCAGCACTATGTGTTACTGCCAACTAATTAGAGTTTCAGCTATTCCACCATCAAGTCAGATGAGATCTGGTACTACTATTTTTTCCCCTGCAGGTCACAGATACTCAACAAAAAAACTGTGAGTTTGGGGAGATAGGTAAGTATTTATATATAGTACTTTGACTCTTTATTTTGAGACTTCTACAAGACAGGGAAAATTCTATTGCAAATCCAGTTAAAAGCAAAGTTAGAGAGATCTTTTGTAGAGATTTTTTACTTTAAAAGGACCCAAATGTAGTATCTTAAATCCATTTGTCATTGATACAAATGGATTTGCCTCTTTCTTGCTTTGATCAATGGGAATTTGGTAGCTTGTGAGGGAGTTAATCTTTCCAACGCTTTCCGAAGGCAAAAAAAGGCTGCTACAGGTTGTGTTTGTGGAAGCACCAACTAGTGACAATGATAAAATTTGACTGATTTGCTAAACCATGAAATCAAAGCTTGCTTTGTTCAGAGCATTAGCACATTTTCTTTTGACTGTGTATTTATTATAGAAGGTGCACTTAAAAAAGAAAAAAAAAAGAGATAAAGCTATTGGGATTGCAATCACGGGGATATTGAATCAAACCCAGGTTCACTCAGTTAACCACTAACAGAAGTTTGTATTAAGGTACGTTTTAAAGCAGTCTTGGGATCCGAAAATAAACTGTCTAGATATGAATCTGAATCAGCTCAAGGATACTGTTATTTTTACAGAGAAAGCTGAAGCTTTATGAATGAAGGTAGACTGGCTAATTCAAGGTACAGGACTGGATATAGCACCAGTCTCAGAGTGAAAAGGATCAAACCCCAACACAAATTACACGTGTTGAAGTGGATTACAGAAGACACACATTCTAATGAAAAGTACTGCAGAGTGAACACTCCTGAGATGACAATGAGATGAGAACTTGTTCTCCAAACCCCACTCTCCAAACCTCTCTTCCTCCCAGCACTTTGGCACTCCCAAGAGCTCTCAATCACTCCTTTCTGTTAAGTACTTGCTGTCTCATTTCCCTCCTGCTCATCATTTACCTGCTTCAGCTCCTCTTTGTTCCCTTAACAGCGGATTAAACTTTATTTCCCTCCCCCTCAGTAACTAACCTCATCTTCAAACACAACCTCCAGCCTTTACCATCCTTGCAGTAGGAACCTTGCAAGTACAAGTACTATGTTAAGAGGAGGAGTTTCACTGAAGCTTTTATTAATGCACACTTCCCAAGGCACACAACACAGTGCCCAGGGAAGCAGAAAGGCCAGGTTGGACCAGGGCAAGGTGAAAGGGTCCTCTAAAAACTAACAAGACACCCTGCCTTTTCCTTCCAGTCTGTTGCCAACATACTAATTAGCTGTGGAAGGTAAAAGTTCAGGATTAAAATGGCTAAAAATGAATGTCCTGAAAGATGGACATGGATCACTTCGGAACATGGAAGAAATAGAATGTGGTCTTGATCTTTATTATATGCCATTTTAAACAAATCTTTAATCTTCATAAACAGATACAAAAACTCCTACAGTATCACGTATCAAAGGTGAGGTACATCTCACCCCACTTGAGCTATGTATAGGTTATATGTCTAGATTGTACTTGTGATTTATTTAAACTATTTTTGGATGAGATGAATCATCATTCAGGAAATAGCTCTTTATCTCTCCAGAGACCACAGAGGGAGCAACTTCTAGATGATTAGTCAGTTGAGGTGGAGTCTTTCAGAGATAGATGAAAAATCATACAAACTGTATAAATTAGGAAGATGTAATGGAATATTTTGCCTGACTCTCAATTGAAACATGTTAATTGGCTATTATTTGCATATTACTGACTTTGTTTAAACATATTTAAACAACAGAATGTAGTTAGAGAAGCAACTTCTATTGTTACTTTGAAGCACTGATGTTAATTTGGTAAATTTTGGAGAAGCAGTCAGATATAAGTTGGAATTGCCTCTAAACATAAAGACACATCTTTAATACTATTCTTTCTCACAAGATGCATGGTTCACAGGCAAAACTTCTTTTGTAACCAGTAACTGGTTCAGTCTTAAATGACTGATCTTCATACCACAAGATAAGCTGTTCACATTCAATGTAACAGCCAAACCTGGCAGATAAAAAATTTGAAGAAATGTAGTTACAGCTGACATGAAAATATAAAAGAGATCCAACAATATAAACTAAGTAAGAGGCTTTGATAAAAGAGCATGGTGAACACAATTCAGAAATATTCATTCATCAGATAGGTCTGTAGAAGTCTGCACTGACATTCTGAATTTGGACAAACTGCACAGGTTTTGATCTGTGTCTGGAAAGACCAAGGAATTGCTACTTCATCCAGGATATATACTAGAGAAGGTTTTTCATATAATTCAAATGAGCACGTAGTCTAGAGAAAGAATAAGAAAATTCTGATTCAAAATCAAATCCAAATAGGTACAGGGACTGTGAAAATTGGGATTCATATGGCATAGTCTGGGTCTGAAAAGATGTAACTTAAAGATTCAAAGCAACTCCAGTTAGAGCTAATCAACAGGAATACATTGAATTTGTAAGGGCCAGATTCCAGTTACTTTGCTTATATTGAATTAACAGTCTTCCTTTACAAAAAGCCCCTCTTAAATCAATGAGTCTACTCATGAAGCAACAACATCACATCCAGTATTCCTTATGAGTTGATATAAACACATCACAGATGTCTTGTAAAGATAGTCCCCACTATCTGCAGGTGCACAGTATGGAGTAGTTGTCATCCTAATATTGATTATTGGTTAGATTACAGATGCAGATTACAGATGCACGTGAATGAGAGATTCCCACAACATGTCAAAGTGGAATTAACTTTCTCATGAAATCAAAATAATTTAAAAAAACCATTTTTTGCTTGGGTTAAGCATTAAGATGCCATGACGGCTTTTAACACAAAGATTTACTGCATATTTATTCCAATCAAACTCCTAACACAAACAGAGATGAGTTTTAAATGACTTACAACCTCTTCAGAAAAGATCTAGGAGCCATTGCAGACAACTCAGTAACTCACACAGCAACATTCACACCAGCAAACCAGACTGCAGGCTCCATGATACAGGAGTTCCTATATGAAATATGTATTAAATGTTGGCACATTTAATAATAATAAATTTAATAATAAAAGACACACTGAAAAGGTCATAGTAGAAGCAAAGATGCTTCAAGGAAAGGCAAAGCAATGGGCACAGACATGAGAGAGGGTGTTCCCAAGGAAAAATTACATTTGGACGAGGTGAACATGCTGTGAGCACACTCAGCTCCGCTCCTGTGGAAGGACTGCAGTGTGGTCTTGTTTCAGTGACAGTGCATTCAGCCCACGGGGACCATGGTATGCTGGCAGAGGCACAGACAGACAGACTACTACAGATAACCACATCAGTGTAAGAAACAACTGCTTCAAGTTATCCAGACTGCCTTTTTGCCAGGAATGGCCACTCCTCTAGCAGTCTAGAACATGAGTGCAAAATCCAAAGGCCTAGCTTATATTGTCCATGGGAGAAAAAACAACAAGCAGCACAAGGTGGTAGCATTTTAACTTGTCACAGAGGTCTGGACAGTAAATGAGAGGTAAAGGCCTTCCAGAGAGCAGAGACTGGCCAATGCCAAGAGCCAGAGCTGCGGAGCATGGCTGTCTGTAGGGACACTGGAGACAGCCTGGCATGAAGAAAAGCGGGTTGTATTAAAATAGATGGGGTAAGAGGTTTCCTTTCCCACATTTCAGCCTGTTAAAAAAAAAGACTAAGACAATATACTGCAGTTGTCTTGCAGAGCCCAATGACACTTCACCTTTCTGAGTATCAGAACCTTATCTATCAACTTCAGAGTGTTTCCCAAGACTCTGAACTCATTTGTTTTGCACTGACAATTACAATTCCCTGTGAAGGGATATGTTTGAAAGGAGCTGCTATTCTCCTCATTTTTGGGGACACAAATAACCTTAAACACAGAATAAATTTTCTGTAGAAACTGGGGAAGGTCTACAGACTGGCATATGGTTCATCAACAACTTCACAGCAACCCAATCTACTGATCACAGAGAGAGTTCACTGATCATGCCTGCTACCTCTCCTGCTTCCAACATGTCAGGCCTGAGAAAGATGCATTTGATCATAGGATAAATGGGGATATACAATGCACGTAAAGGAATATTAATGCCCTTTTCAAAGTTCATCATGCAACTTCATCTGGAATACTGTGTAAACTGTAGTTTAACAGCTTAGTCTAGTGGAACAGCAGGCAAGCCCAAGGAGAAGATCAAGGAAGCAAGGAGCCTAAAAGATGTAATGTAGCAGATCAAAAATGGGGCCTAAGTGAGGATAAGTCTGTTGTGATAATGTAACCTACAAGAGTAAGCATGATGTTTTAAGTGAAAGAAAAATATACAGGAAGATAATTCAGTATGAACTGACCAGTTATGAACAAATGTAACTTAGAAATGAAAACCATTAGAAATGTGTGGTTTTCAAACAGCCTTACAGTAGAATTAGTGGGGAGCAAAAAAAAAAAAAAACAACCAAAAAAACCCCCTGCTGAAATTATTTTTAAAAAGAGCTTGAAACTTTACGTACGAGGAAGAAAACCATCTGTGATTACTACACTAAGAATGATACTACAAAATCTGTGGTTTAGGACAAAAAATTGATCTTCAACAGGAGTCGAGGTGAAACCAGTGCACTACACATACCGCTGAAGAGTATAGACTAATGGACCACAGGAGAAGTCAGTCTGTTGCAATAAAGTAAGAAGTATACTAGCCTCTTTCACAAGCTAGCTGAAACCAGTGGTTTTCCACTACTTTTCAGTGAAATATGAAACATATCTTATTGTCCTGGTTGCAGCTGGGATAGAGTTAACTGTCTTCCTAGTAGCTGGTACAGTGCTATGTTTTGAGTTCAGTATGTGAAGAATGTTGATAACACTGATGTTTTCAGTTGTTGCTCAGTAGTGTTTAGACTAGAGTCAAGGATTTTTCAGCTTCTCATGCCCAGCCAGCGAGAAAGCTGGAGGGGCACAAGAAGTTGGCACAGGACACAGTCAGGGCACCTGACCCAAACTGGCCAACGGTGTATTCCATACCATGGGACGTCCCATCTAGTATAGGAACTGGGAAGTGGGGGCAGGGAATCGCCGCGGGGGGACTGGCTGGGTGTCGGTCGATGGGTGGTGAGCAATTGCCCTGCGCATCATTTGTACATTTCAATCCTTTTATTACTACTGTTGTCATTTTATTAGTGTTATCATTATCATTATTAGTTTCTTCTTTTCTGTTCTATTAAACCGTTCTTATCTCAACCCACAAGTTTTACTTCTTTTTCCCGATTTTCTCCCCCATCCCACTGGATGGGGGGGAGTGAGTGAGCGGCTGTGTGGTGCTTAGTTGCTGGCTGGGGTTAAACCACGACACTTATCCATGTATCTTAGGTATTTCATTAAGTTTTTCACTTACGCCTATGTTTAGTTAGTTTTCAATGACTGAAAATTACTAGGCATACCAAGATTCACTTACCATCCAACCTTTTTAAAGATCGGTAAGTTAATAGATCTAACATTTTGAGACATATTTTACCCTTTGTACATTCCTATTAACTTCCACAAAGTAGCAACGGGAAAGATTGCTGCAAAGTTCCCTCATGTGGTTAATTTATCTGTAGAAAGACTGAGAAAAGCATCCAATACAAAAACCATTTCAGCTTGAGAGGGAGAGGGGAGGGACACAGATGTTATATGCACAGAAGATGGAAAGGCAAATAGGAAGGGAAAGACTTGAAATAGTAATGTCTTGGCAATAAATGCCAGCCTATCTGAATTTGAAGGCAATGAAAAGAAAAAGCAGATTAAAAAAAGGTGCAAATAACAATGTTTTGAATTGCTAAAGATATTGTTTTCTCTTTGGAATAACTGATTTATCATACACATTAAAATGTATGATTTGCTTCATTAATCACCCTCATTTCCTTTCCAGAGGTATGGATATGATCACAACTTATTTCACAGGACCAATATAAAAAGGTTGAGCCTTTATTTTCTTTCATTTGAGTGTTCAGTCTGATTACTGTGAAAAACATTTTCACCCTGAAAAGTTTAAAAGCTTTGTATCTGAATATACAGGCTGCAATAGCCAGCAGCATCTTTTGCCTGCCTGTAGTTTCAATTCCAAATTCCCTTTCCTGACTCAGGAAAGAGAGATCAGTCATTTATTTCTAAACAGGTTACCAAGAATAAAAGATCTGGTTCTAGATTTTTGGACTTGGAGAGAGCAAATCCAGCTGCAGCACGCATTAAAAGGGGAAGACGACGAGAAAAAACATATGCAAGGTACACAGGTACGCTTTTGGAGTTATGTGGTACTCAGTTAAAACAACACATATTAATAGAGGGATTAATGAGGGCTAAAAAGGAAACATTCTGGAGAAACTGAATGGAGCCAAACATTAAGGGTTAGAAATACATGGGGAAATTACTTACTGAATCATCAAAAGAAAGGAATGACAGGTCATTCTATCAAAGAAACTTAGAAAGGCAAAGTTCAGCAACACCACGGTTTAAATGCTTCCCCCTAAGATGCATTAAATGAAATTCACTTAATATGAAGAAAGCTTCTCCTGAATTTATGGGCAGAATTTGTCTTTGTGCAGCTACCAAGGCGAAAAGGTAAGTGAGATTGCACTGAATAACAATCAAGAGAAGAAGGGGAAAATTTCAAAGACAAAATATGTCAGTGGAGGGCTGCCTGGAAAAGGGGGTTATTCTCTCCACAAAAAAGAACTCTGGATGAACAACAGGCATATCTTCAAAATATTTTTTTAGTAAATAGGTTAGTCAATCCAGCCAGAACTGCTTTTACAAAGGCAAACTAGTCCATTGGAAGTATTGCTTTGGTATGAAATTACAGAAGATTCATTAAAACGATGCTCTTAGGCAGGTGTTTTTCCTGGAAACTAAAAGAAAACAAGAGAAATCTTTACTAAAAAAAAATAAAAAAAATTATATGAAAGTAACAAACAGAAATCAGATTCACAGCTGGTATAAACTGGCAGGAATTCTTTGTCTTCCCATTGAGGACACACTCGTTTGAAGCAGCTGCCCAATAAGAGCAGTGCCTTTCTTTTTTTCCACCCATCCATCATTTCTACTCTTTCCCTCAGTCCTTGTTTCATTCTGCTACAAAAATGAGCAGAAGAGAAAGGGAGTAAAAGGTACTTGTCCCTATCAGGTTTTCCCATTGTTCCCTTCCCATCATCCACAAAGTCAACGTGACTGGACTTTCTTTGGATTTTACTTTTTCCACAGATTATATCCTGGTAGCAAACCCACCACCTTTCCACATGTAAAATGTTTGTTAAGAGCACATGCCAGAGCTGCGGCTGGAAATAACTCCATTCTCAGCACAGGAATTAATTTGACTTACAGCAGCTGTGGGTCAAGTCCTGTGTCTGCACAGAGTAGTACCTGTACGTTGAATAAAGGTTTGTTTCTTGGTATGCTCAAAAAATCATGAACTGGATCTTCAGCTGTTATACAACAGTAGACACGCTTTAGAGTTACACAAATGTCAACTCTCCAGCAAGGAAAATGGCACAGAAAAACAGAGCCCAACTTTTCAGCATGAGAAAATTAAAATTAACATCTCAAAGTCAAGTGACCTCAGCTGAGGTTCTGGTTTATTGGTTTAAATGTCTTTTGCACCTTGAAAGATCAAGTCTGTATGTACTTGATTTCTTCAGTATTAGCTACAGCATCCCTTGAGTTATGTCTTCAATCCTGCAAAGCAGAGGTGACAGTATGTTTGCCAATTGTTTCTAGAAGTTAGATGAGCTCCCTGGTTAACCGGTGAACTCTAGACCTCCTATATCAAGAGAAAGTGTTCGTGTTAACAACTGGTTTTAATGAATCTGCATCTTCGTAAACTCCAGTAAGCCTAATATTAATTTTATTTTACTGAATTTCTTTTCTTCCCTCTGATAATTTGTGTGTGCATCTACTTCACTAAAAGCTCTAGATATTACATTTTTATTTGTATGTTAATTTAAATTGCTGCTTAAACAAAAAAGACAGGATTGGAATGATCACAAATGTGAACAGAGTCTACTCAAATATCTTCATCCTCTGTGCCACAATGGTATGTGTGCACTTAAAGCATTTTCCTCATTAAACACAAAGTGTTGGAGCAATATAAAATGCTGCTAACATTCTTCTAATGCATCACTGGTTTGGAATAAAGCTTTTTATTCCATTTGAGCTCAAGTGGCTAGGTTGCATATGAATAATTAAAAAAGTACCAACAAAACAAATTTACCTATGTTTGCCAGGAAAAAAAATAATCCTGCAATTTAGTAGTCAAAGGGCAAAGAGAAACATCACCATCCAGTTCAAAGGAACTCCAAAGTAGTAACTGGATCACAACAATATAAAATCATATCTAATAACATATTATCCTGTTTGGGATAGTTCCCATCTGCGTCTACGAACGCATAGTGGCATTGACTGTCAGTATCTCTACCCAGCATCCTGAGGCTGCCGCAGGCTCACCTCATCACCTTTTATGAATTTTCATCCATTCTGCAAACACATGAGTCCATCAGCCTGAAGTAAAGCTTGCTCCCTCCATTAGAAAGAGTGTTTCTCTGTCCAATTGGTGTTACACAATATATCAAGATGAAAGGCAGAAAACCAGCCTCAGTCCTTCATCTCTCTCTCAAAAGCTGGTATGTCCTCTTTACCTTTCTCTGGAACTAAATTTAAGTTCTTGAAACAGCTAAGTAACGTCTCCTGTGTAACAAGGGAAAAACTCTTAAGTTCTTATGCAATATGAACAATAACCAGTAATCCAGAGGTCCAGCAAATAACCTTAGACTTTTAATGTCAGAATCTGAAGAGTTTTTCAGAATTCGTTTTGGTGAAAAAAATGTTGTTTGTCATCTAGGAATGGCCACATTATTTGAGTACTTATGGTCAGCATATATGAAAAGTGGTGCGGAGTCCACAGAAATCAGAAGTTCAGGAGTATTCCTGCCAGAAATACCTGTTTGTGTTGATCCATCAGATACACAAGCATGGGCGTCCCTGAGCCCTGAGCACCGTGACCAGTCACACTCAGTTCAAACCTGCACCTTTCACAGGTTTCTCTTTACTGAGAAACACATTGGGCTAAAAGAGTGGTTCTCTGCTGGGAAAGAAATGAAGATATAAACTCAGAATTATAATATGGAAAAATAATCAATATTCTCTGTACCAGGCAGTCACACTAAATGCAGATGATATGCACTATATGATCCCATTTACTGACTGTGAACTGCTTGAAGGCATGGTGGATTCACTCCTCTGAATGGACAGACATGGATTATTGTTATTGCCACTTATTTTATGGCACACAAATAGTGAGCTAAGCACTTCAGAGAAGTGGAAGGATATAGTCGCCTTATCCCAGTAGCCGTGTTAATTCATGGACCGAAACCCAGGGCTTAGGAACAATCCTTACACTCCTGCACATTGACTGAGTCCAGCTTTCTCAATTTCTAAGGCACTCAGAAACCAGACAACTGAAGGGGAATATGAAAGAATAATTCAGGTTGTTACAGCGTGAAGGCCTAAGGCAATTAATGCTTCAATCGACAGACAAAGTACTGCATGCATTTCCCTAACAACCTGAGATATGCTAATTTGGGAAATAAAAAAAAACCACAAACACAATGACTTCTAAAATTCGAACCCAAGAAGTTCAGGCACAAAAATATTAAAACTTTTGAAATCCACATTTATATGGAGGCATGGCAAGATGTTTATCTCCTTCATTTACATACACATGTCTAGTAGAGATAGATACAGCCTACCCACTTTGATCTGGTTCTAAGACACACCTCACCTTTCCTAAATCTGATTTCTTCACACAGAAGCAGAGGTGCACAATAATTTCCTGTTGCACTTCAGAGGCCAAATCATAGCTCCAACAAGAGAATGGCTCCTTGAATCCAGCAAGAGTCGCGTATAGCTATAGATGAGAGCTTTTATCCCCTTCCAGAGAGGGTTTAATTTCATGTTCAGGAGATCTTCCTGGAGAATAGTGGGAAGCCACTTGGGGTAACTTATGTTCACCTGTCACTTTTATTAGCTTTAACTAACTACCTAAACATCTCTTAGGTCAGCAAGTATGTCTGAGTAAACATACTCCTTTTTTTTCCAGAAGTAAATCTAGTTATTGTGTATCTGATTCTGGAAGGACTTCCCAGATCTGCAAGTGGTTGACAGCCAAACAATAGCTATACATTTAACATCTCCTCTAGGAAAGAATATACTGGTAGACTATCAAGCTAACTGAAGTTATGTCTGTAGTTATCTGTGAATGCTGGATACCGGCATCTGCTCTCACTAGCTCCAAAGTTACACATGGCATCAGGCTCACTTGCACAGTGTTTGCCCAAAGCACAGGTTGTTAGTGCTTGTAGAGCAATGCCACAACTAGATGAGACACTGATACTTCCAGATTTATTGTGCAGCACATACGTACCTACAAGGCTGCCACATGGGAACAGCACTCAGAGTCCCAAAGCTGAGAGTATTACCTTTAAAGAAAGTCTTTTTTTCATTTGTTCTGTGGACACACCCTTCATAATGCCAAGGGAGAACTCATGAAGGACTCTACAGTGCTACTCCAGTAAATGATGTCTGATCCAGACCCACTAACTTCTCTGCTCAGTGCCAGTGATGGGACAACTGTCCAACTAAATGCAGAAAAAATCAAAACATGACATGCACATTCAATGCATGTCAGTGAAATGAAGAAAATGTGACACTTCTGGTGGGGTTTTGATATTGCAGACAGCTTATACTATGCCACTATTTAGCTGTGACAGAGCAGACAGAGGGTTGGCTTGACTAGCCTGATTTTGCATGTGTCCTCTGTAATGACACAGGGGCTTATCAGCTTCTCACGCAAACATCTTTGTTCCTCCTTCCTTGCAGTCTGTACACGTGGCATCGCCTTCCTCAATTACTTTGTTAACCACCACATTGCCTTTTTCATACTTCTTTTAGACCTACCTATTTCAAAATTACTATAAGAAAACAATTAATAATAACACTTACAATATCAGGGAGAAAACCTGATGTATTTGCATGATGTTTTTTTTCCATACAGACAGACGTTAAACAGCTGCTTTTCTGAAGAAGTGGCGTTAACGCAACAGGATTTAATTTACTTGGAGTCTAGAGCTACCTGCTATACCCACAAAATAAAGGCCTGCCAACAGAGAAATCATTTAAGGCATCTCGAAGAAGCATAAAACATAACACACTAACAACAATATCCTGAACATATGGTTTTCTTGAGTTTCATTCCTGTGAACAGGTTATAGATGACTTTTCAAAATTAAAAGCAATAACCGAGCTGCTCAATAAATCACAATACAGAAGTTGCTGGTAAACACATTATGGCAAAGATCTATCTTGATTCCAGCAAGATAACTTCTAGTAATTCTTGTACTGAGCCTCTCTCTTATGGATATATATATATTACCTCTTACTATACTATATCCCAGTGGTATATATTACATTGTACTTCTTCCACTCCCATACTTCATATGTCACTTGTATATGCTTATAAAAAATCTTGGGGCTTACGTAAGTTCTTGGGAGAAAAAAACACATCTATATGGATGAAGATAACACCAGTACAATGCCGTGCCATTTCTGATGACAGCCTGGAGGCATTGCTGTATAATGTAAACACCAATTGACCAGCTGTGTGGGTGTACCTGGAGGAGGGACGCAGCGATTCACAGCTGCTTTGCTGCCCCTCAGAAGATGTTTTCAGCTCTTGTATCACACTCTGGCTACTGTTCTGCTCTAACCTCTGCTGGATCTGAATCAGCACACAGCTAGGCTGGAAATTAAAACTTCAGCTTTCTCTTGTCAGGTCCCCTCTGAGTCAATATGAATTCAAGATTTGGATTTCTTAAACTGTGCCGTTCTTCCTGAAAAATCATTTGACAGTGGCCCTAAGAAGAAAAATGTATTTTCCACCACGCAGTCCAACATTTCTCTTCATATTAATCACTTCTTGGTCTTAATAATACAAAAGTTAGAACATCCACACAAACCCGTAAAGAATAGTGTGTCAGAACACCTGAAAAATTCCACAACTTTGGCACTGATGTGACTCAGATGATGAAAGGCTTGTCCGGTGGCAATGCCTGAAAGGTTCAATATATTTTGTTTCCACAAATTCTGCAGACTTTGTGAAAAGCCCGCTGTCTGCAGCGTAACCAGAATTCCTGTTAAACCTCACAGATTATTCTGGTTCCTCCCTTTCAGGAATTGCAATTTTCAGAAGTTGTCACATCTGTTTTAATGTTTAGCAGAGAATAAACTAGCCTGAATGGTTCTTTTGCTATTTTAATTAAGCTCAAGCTTCCACGTACTTACATTTTCTTTAAAAATGCATAAAACTATGAATTAAATATACGCATCATTACTCATCAAATTGTTTATCTCTGTACTAATTTTATATATATACACAGATTAAATATTCATGTGTTCCTTTTCCCTTTCAGACCATAGTAACTCCTAGTTCCTTATTCTCCCACATTGGTGTTTCCAGTTGCGTTGTATAAGTTGAAGATCATTTAGGTAAAAGCATCCTTAGGGACTTCTGCCTAAAAATTCCAAATTAAGTGGGGTTTTTTTTCCCCTATATTAGTAGTGGAGAGCTGTCCATATGCTTACGTTAAGCCTGACAGATCTTCGATTACCCCTTAGCTTGTAGTTATGCAGCTATAATGCAGTTTAGATACATTCCATAGTTGTTAATGGCTCAACACACTAAGACCTTGAAGAATAACAACCAAGGTTATTTAGTAATGTAACGCAATAAAATAAAATAGACTTCACCATGTATGCAAAAGTAGTAAATGCTTTGCTGATTTTAAGGCATATGTTTCTTTAAAGTTCTCAGAACTTAAATGATTTAACTGCTACACACACGCACAAACAGAAAATCACAAGCCAAATTTACTGCAAACTTTGCAAGCTGCAATAAATAGGTAAAGACATAAATTGCTGGCAATTAGGAATTTACTGAAGAGGGTAGTTAGGGGAATTGCGCTGATTCAGAGAGATGAAATGCAAATATATTGTGCTTACATGTACGGGGCCACTGCACCTGTGCCCTAGCTAAAGCACTAAATCAGCAAGCCCAATCCAACACGCAGACCTGAGGATACAGATCACAATGCAGCAGTGAAATCCTAGAGATATGGTGTTCCTACTGAGGTTAACCAGAACTGTGTTTGTTTGGCACCTCTGAAGACCACACCGCCAGCAGTACACTGTATTTATAAAACAAAAACATGCAGCCAAGCACTGATTGTCACCGACACTGCTTCCAGTTACAGACTTGAGACATTTTGAAACTGGTAGCGGCAGGAAGATGCTGGAAGTCCTTCTCTTCAGAGAATGTCTCACTGCATCCATGTGTCCTGCTTTTGTGTCACACTGAAGGGCGATGGTTGTTACTGTAAGAAATCACTAGCACTCTAAGAAGTGCCTGCCTATAGCCAAATTATCATTAGCAGAAGCACTGTTTCAGTTCTTTGAGATTACATGGCTGAGTGAGGCCATTCATGGATGGGCATGGATCAAAATGTCCCCACTGCCTGTGGATTAGCAAACCTCCATGTACTGAGTTACTTCTCTACCAATGTATTCAGCTTGCAACAAATTGTTGTGGAGTAGTCTAAGCTGTGGAAAAGGGGTTGGGAGTTAGGTGAGATACCTCTCCCGAGAACGCTCAGCATGGCAATGCCACTTCTGTAGGGGCTCCAGCAGCAGGGTGAAACAGAAGGGTGATGACTTAAAGCCAAAGGAAATATAAGTGGGAAGGAGCATACTTAAACCTCTACAGTGTACAACACAGCAATCACGCACAGGCTCAGTGAAGCCAACACACAAATGGAACAGACCGTTGTAGCTGTCACAGAGCCCCAGCAGGCAGGAAAGCCCCTCCTTTCCCTGCCAGTCTCTTTAGCAGTCCTCGCCCCAGGACAGGCATAACCCAAATCCCCAAACTGCTACGCAGGTGGCAGATGAACTTCCGTGCAGAAGTTGTTCTTCAGTAAAATCTATGCCATGAAAAGTCTTTTTCTTTCCATTCCAAGTACACGGTTCGATAACCCAGAATTGCACTTAGCATCCAGTTGTTGCGTGTTCATGACTGCTTGAGTCTCTGCGCTGGTGCATGCAAGGTCCTCTGCCCTCAGATCAAGTGGGGTACGGCATCTGGTGGAGGCAGCTGTTGGCAGGAGTAATAACTATTGTTCAGATTCAGTCTATAGCTAAAATAATCTGTAACACAAGCCAGGCACGAGGGAAATCCATTCAATGAGCAGCTTGAACAAATCTATGTTCAATTAATGTAGCTTTTCAAACACTGTGACAGTGTTTGTGCTCTAAGAAGATGGTTAAGACACTGCTGCCACCAATCATTACAGCAGTTCTCCTTCCTCTCGGGAAGCAGTGTCAGTCCAGGAAGGGAGCACAATTAGCAGTAACAAGAGAGTATGTGGGGGAGTGCAGGATGAAAGGCAAGACTGAATTTACTATTGAGGCATTCCTTAGGGGAAAACGAATTTATGAAGAGAGGATGAGGACATGGAGGTGAAATATGGAAAAGGAAGGAAAGAGGAAAGCATTATTCTGCGATCCATGGTATTAATGTTGCCTAATTTGGGATAGATTTGTATCTTCTGTTGCTTTGCCCCTGCCCTCCTCGCCACAATTGCCCAGTTAAACCCACCTATTGCATTTGGTTAGCGCAGACAAGAAATAGCACCGAGCTACAGAACGGATAAATGGATATTACTGGACAGCCGTTTTCTGCCAGATAGAATGTAAACTCTCTTACATATTCCTCTATCCACCACTCTCACTCTCTGTCTTCTCCCCAGTCACTCATTTTCACGAAACCTTAAGGAGTTTGACATCTTGTGCTGTGCTGCCCCTCCTTCTGGTTTAGCTGCAATTAGCAAACAGGTTCCAGGTTATTAAAGGAGGATTGACAAACACACGGAGGGCCTGACAGATGGACCAATTATATAAGCCTTATTTCCTTAGGCATCCAGGCTGAAAAGAGGACAAACCACAAGGAACACAAATCTGCTGAGAGGAAAGAGAAAGTGCGTGGCTGAAGGGGTGGGGGAGCAAGGGAATACAAAACAAAAGAGATTGCTGTAAGGGAGTTGAAAGGGAAGGGAATGAGCAAGAGAAGGTGGTGATGTTACTGGTAGGGGTCTGGAGTTACATGTAAAAAAAGGCAGCTGGTTTTGAAAGGAGTGTTACCTGGAGCTGTAAGATGCTCTGTAATGACAGGAGTTTGCTGGGAATGTGATCCAGGAAGTAATAAAAGGAGTGCAAAAAGTTAGAGGATGAGGTAAAGGACGGAGAAGCCATGAGTAGCTGTTTTAGTCTTCAAAGGATGAAGAAAAAATGAAGAATAGAATAGATCTCTTGCTTGTGCAAAGTGAGATTCACTGAATTTGATGTTGTTGTGGTGGTTTACACCACCTGAGGACCCAGGTTCAACTGTTTAAGGCAATGCATATAATTATTCTTTTTATTTTCCCAAATAAATACTTGCAGCCTCTTGCTTATATATAATGTGTTTCATAATTCAGAATTCTGCCACGGTTTGACAGATGATTGATGTACTTGCATTACCAAAACTAGTAGCAGTCTTAACTGGAAAGGTGCAATTAAGAAGTATGTTACGAAACAAATGCCCTTTACAACTTAAATGGTATCTGAAGAAATGTGTTTTATCTAACAGGTTTGTACAAAAGAGAAAAGAAGAAAAATTCAGTCTTTAGAAGATTGGTTTCATTTAAAAAGTAATGAAAGGACAATAACAAAGGATAGTGCTTCACGTGTGATACAGAGAAAGCTGTGTTATCCTGTGTAGACAGCAGGGATCCAAGAATCCAGTTCAGCATTACTACAAACTTCGACAACTTTTGGCAAGTTATTTAAATCCCCATGCTTCTGTTTCTCAACTTGAATAACTGCTGGAACTAAACTTACCCTACGGATGTATTTTGAGACTTCAGTAATAATTCCTAAGTGCTTTGAAAAGTGCTACATCATGTAAGTGAAGAATGTCATTATTAAAATTGTGCTTCAGAAATCATCACTAACAAGGATTTGTTCTACAGCTAAAACTGCGCCAAAAACATTGTTAGCTTGCAAATCACAAAGCTCCCGTCGACACAGAGGAGAGAGGCACAGATGAGAGCTGCGCCTGTACTGCTAGGGTAGGATACGTACACCCAGCATCACTGCGTGTTGTAATGCTCAGCTGCTGCTACCAGTTAACATACAGCAGCGCAAAGCTCACTGCAGACCCACGTGCACAGTCCCTTTTCACCTGCAGACATCTGACCAGCAGTACCTCAGCTAAGTAGTAAAAATGTTAAGATTATGTCTGCTGGCAGATGCTGCGGTCTCAGTTGCAGCATAGGGGTAGCCTGGCAAACACGAGTCATTGCTGGGGTTAGCTGGAAGAGGGGTACATTGCTGGAAAAAGGTAGTACGGCCACGTTGAGGTGTCAGGCTTGATTCCTGTTCTGGGGTCTGACAGTCACAGTTATTCTGTTCCTTGTTTCTAGAAGATGAATTTGTATCAGTTTAGGGTTCTAGGACACCTTTCTTTGCACGGATGTTGGTTTAGTACAGCCACTGGCTTCATATTGAAAAATTGTATTTCAAGATGCATTTTAGAAAGAAGCTTAACTGACTGAATACAGTATAGGGAGGGAGCTTTATTTAGGAACAACAAGGAGTGTATGTAAGCTTTAACAGAAACGTTAATTATATGAAAAGCAGGCTTGTCTCCATCTCACTCTGCACAAAAAGTTATTAAGCTTAGGCTATTAGAAAAGGTGCTAACCATTTTCTAAGAGAACACACTTTTTTCCTGTAAACTCTTTAATACTCTGAAATTTTAGGAAAGCTGCTTGTGATTTGGAACTGCTCTCCATAAGTTATTTCTTTCTAACATGCTTGTCTTACATGCAGGACAAATGTTCATATAACCTGATATCATTTTTATGTAAACACTGAGATGACTGATTGTGTGATACAGCAAGCTTACTTGATGCTATGACTGCCTGCTAATGTGAAAAGCTTGTTAGCTGTCTAGTTGTCTGGCAATGCTTAACCAGCTTTGTCTACAAAGTCAGACAGAAAAATTATCAGCTTTCTAAAAAAAAATTTCAGAAGAAGAGGCAATCTCTTCTGCAATAGATATGTAATCACCCTCTTTCAAGATTTCATTCAAAAAAACAGTACTTGAAGCATCCAAGGTATGTTATACAAAGACAAGCCTTTGAACTTATTTCAACCTTTTTTAAACTTCATTTAAATTTCAACTTCTTTTATACCCAGGTAGGGCAAAAAGAGTATTTTGGAAAATAAGAATTAAAAGAAGACTTAAAATCCTAGCTCTGGTCTGCGAGTTTCATGCAACAAGAACAGATGCAAATACGACTACATTGTATTTGTAGTGCACAAATTATGTATGCATGAACTGAAAAGCTTACCAAGACACATGACAATGCTGAGCCAACTGAAGGGTAAAAGCTAATTTTGAATCCAGACGTACTTGAAAAATATAAGTTTTTCCACCTTCTATGAAATGGTGAGGAAAAAGGTGTTATGAATGTTCTTCAAATTGAATGTTGAAATTGTTCATTCAGCACTTTTTCTGCAATACAGTATGTGCCTAACCTTTATAGCTGGGATGCCTCCCAAGGGAGATGCATCTCTCCAGCTGAGAACCAATGGCTTAAACCACATATTCCTTCAGACAGAGAATGGTTCTACCCTTGATTTACCTGTTCCAGTATAGCACCTTACACAGCTTTTTGGAGCAAATGACAAATAATTGCCCTGTGTTCATAAATCTTATCTAAATTTACTCCAACTGGCCACAATGGAAGTACATAAACTGCTTTATTTAGCTGTGATGCATCAAACACAAAGCCAGGATTCAAAGACAGCTTTGTGTTGATTTGCAAACTACTTATTTACCTGTGGTATATATAAAGATGCGACACTGTACTGGAACTCATTGCTAGTGTTGGTGTACTCTACTTCCCTTCAAGAACAAACCTACCGACTAAGGTGAAGCATAAACTAAAGAGGGGATACAGAAGGGACTGTGAACAAAGTGACTGGAATTAGATTGCAGTTTTACTTTGAATGCTTCCTTTCTTAAAACAGCAGCCATTCCTCATCACTGCTTGTTTTTTGGCGATGATGTCCCTTACAAAGTCACAAAGAAGATCAACCACTTCTGCACCAACAGAAAGAATCCGAATCCTCCATTTGCTCATGTAGAGACAAGTCTTGAGGCTTAGTCTGAAGAAACAAAAGCAATACCTCCTGCTGTTTTCAGGGTGTATTTTAGATAAAATATGTCAATATTCAACAACTCAGAATAGCTCCTCTTGCCTCACCCCAGGCCACAAGAGTCACTGAGGAGACTCTGCCCCAGTCCTAATGCTGGCTGGGCTCCGTGCCCACTGCGTCACTCTATGCAGTCACTCTGTGCCTCCCTTTGCACCTCTTCAACTGCGCCTCATCTCCACTTAATACTGTACCTTCCTGCCTGCCTCAGCTGCTCCTTATTAGCCTTTTCATGCACTGCATAGCATACTGGGACATCAGCATTCGTGGAGGCTCTTAATTGCTGCTCTAATATTTAGTAATACTGGAGTATTACTAATAAAGGTGCATAAATATTTGGCACGTTTGCACAAATGCTCTCCCACAGTCCCCCTTCATAGCATCTTTCAGGATTTGATAGCACACCTTTAAAGCTGGAAAGTTAAGTAAGAAAAAAAAAAAGCATTTGTTGTGTTCTGGAAAAATAAGGCATACAAAAGTCACTGCAATCAATCTGAATTTCTTCCTGTTAAAATCTAACCCTGTCTTACAGCTTTGTTTTGTTATTTTTGTCAGATCCCCAGATTCATCTTGTAATAATGTGCTCTCTCCCCAGAGACCTAGCCGGTGCCTTTCATCAGCAACAGCCTTCCAGAAGTTCCACTTAGCTCACAAAGCAAACACAATGTTTGGCATAATATTTCAAAAAGGTCATACTGTGCTTCCTAACTTAATGGCCATTTATATTGCTTTACAACATTTAAATTCACACTCTGCTATCAAGTGGAGCCATGCCATCTAAAAATAAATGCTTAAAAGCTAAATAAAAAAAAATATGCCCTAGATACCTGAGTTTGGAAATGTTTTCTGCTTATCTGAAGACAAATTCTGATGCCTTCTTCATAAGTCCTTTAACTCAAGGGTAGGTCCGCTGAAAATAGCAGGATAGATGCTGAGGCCATTACTCTCAAGCATTAGATAGTGCCATAGGTTCCAAAATACCCACAATCTACCCCATATGGCCATCAGCGCAGCATCCAAGACCTTGAATTTAGTATTTATTTTCACAGCTTACCTTTGAAAGAAGGAAAGGGTATTAATCCCATAGGACAACGATGCACAGAGAAATTCAGAGCATGTGTATGCCATGTGCAACAGCCACAGACCTGGTCTACACATACATGAACTAGCACGAATCCAGAAGTCTGGCAACCACACAAGACTGACACTGAGCCAAACCTGGAATCCTGCTCATAGGCAGGCCTATGAATTTTAGCTCAGCATGCCACTCCCACCCCTTACCTGGCCCCTGGCTCACATCTGATTTCCGATTAGCAAAAAGGAATTTCACTACAGCTGATGGTGCCATTTCAGAATGTGGCTGCTGAAGAGTCAGAAAAGAGGCATTTGCCCATAGGTAACCACTTAACCTAAAAAGCTGATAGTAACTCTTCTTTTGCTGAAATGGAAAAGTTTAAACCTGAACTATTGTTTCTTTGAGGCAGTACAATCTGATTAACCAGCACAATAAAGCTACACAAGAATTTAAAGCAAGCACAGCTTGAAAATGCAGCCACTGTCATTAAAATAAGTTATCCTTTACCACTCTTACACACATCCATAGATGAAGATGTATTCTATCAATTCATTCATTTAGACAGGACATCAGCTGAAGGGCACAGGGCATTTCCTTGTGACTTGAATTGTTACTTACTTCTACTTGAACCACTGCATCCATACTCTTTTCACCTGCACAAGTGAAGTAGCTCCATATGAAGACCACTTATGTACAAGCTCTGAAGACACAAAATTGAAGTAGCTGGTGTCCCACTGGTACAGGTATATAGGGCACAAACAGTTAAAACGTTGCCATTTCCCACATCACAGTGTTTACCATACCTGTAGTATTTGCAGTCACTCCCTATGCTTTGAGGGGGAATCACTGCAAATGCCACTGACCCAATTTTTGCTTCATAATTTGCATTTGCTCGTACATACTTCATTTTATTGTCTTTCAAGCTACACCAAATCTTTGAAAATTGCAGTGTGCCAAAATTGTAGGCAATCCACACTGACAATTTCACAGGTCTGAGAATCCTCCCTCATTCATTTGTTCCCACTTATTCAAACCACAGGTTTTCACTCACTTGCCTATGAAGATAAAGCAATCCAAGTGTTTCAAATATGCACATTCAACATTGTGTTTTCCAGAGAATGCTAAAAAGACCCCTATTCTATGAAGAAGTACTACATCAAGCTATGAATTGGCACATCAATATCATAGTAGATCAGAAAGAGATGCCTAAACTGAAAAGCGTAATTTTGCTCTTTTTACATTACTTTTCAAGTAGCTATGCTATGTAATTCTCTGTTATTTTAAAAATCTCCATTTCCCACCAAAAGATGGTAAAGGCTAGATTAATCCCCAAAAGTTATTGAGTCCATATTGTAATTAGCAATGTCCAAATTTACTATGCCATGCAGTCACTTCTGTATTTCTGATTTCCTGTGAAGCCTGAATTTTGCTTATGTTGATATCACGATGGATTATGTACATTGTGTCTTAAACTTAACGCATGTTTTACACTAATTTCAAGTCTCCACAATTTTTCCTTTAGCATAATTATGGAATGGTGATTAAGGCACGTATACAAAAGGCTATGAGAACATTTATCCTAAATCCAGATGCCACAAAAGCCATGTGTAATTTTTCAAATGGATGTGGACTCATCAACATTAGACAGATCTCAGGCAGCTCTGTTCAGCACTTTCCCCTTAGTGTCACTATTCAGACTTCCTTAATTTCTGCCTCTTTGATATCTTCTCAAAATATAGCCTGAATTTAATGATAACCAAATATGGGGGGGTGGGGGGGGTGTCCCTTGACTTTCAAGGGCTTTAGGTGAAAAAATCAGGATGTACTTTGTAGCTCTCACAGGCAATGGCTCTTTGCGCACACTACATGAAGAGCCATTCCATTAACTTGATCTGCATAGCACTGGGGTGGAAGACAAAACTGGAACTATTTTTTCTTCCCCTAGACAATGGCAGTAGAAAAAAACTCATATTTCTCCAATAGTTGCTACATCTAGATAGAAAAGTGACAGCAATCATCTACCACATCACATCCTACAGATCTAATACTGCGCCGACCTGCTGTCCTGTACTGAATAGGATGGGAGGTGGCCAAGCATGAAAGGAACATTTTCCTTTCCATTCGTAAAGATTCTGGAAACAATATAGCTTGTGTCCTGTCTGCCCTAAACCCAGGAAAAGCCACGCAATCATGAGACGAGTGAATGGAGTAACAAGCAGAAAGTCTGCCAGAAAGAGGATTTCTGCGCCTTGGGTTCACAGAGATCACACCAAACCACAGAGAACGTCTGACTGACAGGACCCCTGAAGAACTGCCTTGGCCCCACGCAGCAGCTGCCACACCTTAACATCAGGATGCGGTTCAGTATCAAAAATTTAACCCGGGCTTTTAATGCTAAAAATGCCTTTTTGTAACAGCTGTTTATATCCTCATACAGCCTCACCACTGGCTGTGCAGTGACTTGGCGACATTCCACAAGCGTATAAAACATGAACTGTCTGCCATGAGACAGAACAAACAAATATTTTCAAATGAAATAACCTTTTCCCTGCTACAAAACAGAGACTAATACTGCAATATTCCTAAGTTAGTTGCACAAGTCAGGAAAGTAATAGTTGTGATAAATTATTTCATCTTATAAACCTTTTCCTTTGGGCACAAACTACTTTCAGTATTTACAATTTAAATAACTAAATTATATTCTTCCATGAACAGAGAGAATAAACTAGAAATCAGATGCATGGTCATCCCCCATCACATTTTTGTGGATCTATAATGAAGCATTTGGGAAACCATAGATGCTGCCTCTGACCATGATTGTTCTGTTCATTAGTAACACTTTCGCAAGTAAACTTTCAGCCACAGTGCCAATTAAATCAACTTGTGTTTGGAAGTTCATTAATAGTAAATTAAAGCTCTGAATTTCATGCATATTTTTCATCCATACATTAAATTTATCTCATGGCTGGCATTTCAGAAGAATTTTTTGTCAAATTATTTTCATCTGACAAAGGAAGCTGCTAAAATGGCCTTTGTCCTTTGTTTTGTGGTGTCATTGAAAGGCATCCTTCAGGATATTTTACCAAATATTTTCAAGGAACCCCTTCTCCCTCTTCATATTTGTAGTAGCTGTCTACATTGCACTAGCATGAATGGAACTTCCATCAAAAACTGGAAAAAGAAATCCTTCAAGCTCCTAACGGACTTCACCTTTGTCTACTCACACTCACGGGACAGTGTTACTCCTTTCCAGCTAGGAGGATGTGTTAAAAGGAAGCCAAATGAAATAATCTACTCATCAGATAAGTAGGTATATCTAAGACAGATTTTTTTTTTTCACATTAAAATATTTATATGGTAAAAATGAATTAAAACTGACATGCAAGAGTAGAAAACAGTTGAAGAACAGCTCAGGAAAAAAGAAAAAAGGGTCATAATTATTTGTCAGGCTTTCATGCTAATTAACTGATAGACCATTTGTTCCATAAGCTTTCTATCACCGTATTTTTCACAGAGAGTCAGCTAGTTCTTTCATCAGTTTGCTTCTATATATGTTATGGGCTTTTTAATATTTCCAGGTCCAGACTTGGGCTGAGGTTCCACTCCGGCCATGGGTCACTGAGACATCTCATGGAGGGGCACATGGTGAATCCCCTTCGCAAGAGGAAATACTGCAGCAGGCCCAAGCTAAACGTGCTGTTTCCTGAGGCAGCTTTCCTTTGTCCAAGAAAACCAAGGATCATGCAGGAACTGCTTACTGGAAACAGGGAAAATCCAAAGTCGGGGGCCTGGTGAAACTATAGCGAATGGTGAAAGATACTTTCTTGACTTCATTCTGTATTGCATGCTAGAGCAGTGACTGGGCTACAGACCCAAATCATAATGATGGCAAAACAGCCTAAGCCCTGGGACTTCCTCAAAATCAGGGCCAAATTCTATATTATTAATTTTTCTGTGTCAGCAGCACACAAGGAAGGAGGACTGCAGTCCTCCATATTAAACCAATATAGCCGTAGTGACTCTATTTGCATTAGCTTTCTTATGCATCTTGACCGGATCAAGAGTCAACAGCACAAATCCACCTCACTGAATCTCTGGGGCCATTGACTTCAGTAGAGTTGAAAGAGACATGAAACCGCCAATGGTCACAACATCCAATTCAAGATTGCAGATTGCTTGCTCAGGAACCCATCATCATTTCAGAAGTCAGTGGGAAGAACAAGGAGCCACTAGAAATGGAACATAATCAATTCTTTCTGATAACAGCTACTGTAAAGAGCGGTTGAGGTCAGCTGTAAAATACAGCTGTAATTGTACAGCTTAGCCTCTTCGCTAATACAGCTATGCCATCTTACACTAAGTAGTCTGTGCTATGGAGCTTATGGAAACATTAAATTTGCTTAAAATTCCACTCTGTTTCAACAGGACGACACTCAGAAGGATGTCTGGAGGGAGCGGTAGTTTATACGTAACACACAGTTCTGAGTCACCAGTCAGCTATGTGATATAATTGTCTATGTAATTCTAATGGTGACCTACTGAATAGAAGCTAAAACCAGACAAGAACCATTAAATTACTAGTTATTCTGAAATAAAATGTGTTTGAAGAGGGTTTGTGATGATGAGACCCTTTCTGTATGCTCCACTGCACGTTAGCATGTCAGAAGACATGACAAATAAAGAGATCACAAATCTCTGTAGTTTCTTCCAGTATCACTTTAAAATAATGCTTCATCTGATTTTCTAACTATATTTAAATTAATTAAAACCCATTTATCACTACAAGTTCTCTGAAGTACTTGAGGATTCGAAGTCAGTTTTTCTTGCTCTATCAAATATCCTACTTTTCTGAGTGGGTAGGATGTGACCTATAAATTACCATGATGAATAACTTCATGAGTAAGAATGTGGGTCAGTTTTTCATAAAATTAAAAGGTCCTGATTCTCTGTTGTCAGATTATCAAGTGCTGCTGCAAAGGGAAACAAAGCGCTGTCAAAGCAGAGTGATGATATTTTACATCCAGTTTGCCCTGGTGTAAGGAACACGTCACGTTATAGGACACTGTGTAGGCAGAACCATTATGCTCTTTTTCAAGGACAGCAAGTAAATTCTGATTTATTCATGGAGAAGTAATTTCTTGCTGGTTGAAACTCGCTTCCATGAACACACAGGGTCAATGTACCACTTAATTCCTATATAAATCTTCTGAAGATGGACAAATTTCAAGTAGCACAATGGTGTATCATTTTTACCAATCTGAGGGAAAGACAGCGTTACTGATAATTCCTTCTTCTGATCCAAGGGTTTTGAAAGTCAGAGAAATGTGAGCAGGCTGTCAAGTTATGGAGACTGCTGGTGAAAGACAGATTTTAGGGTATTTTTTAAAATGCAGCAATGAAGCCTCCTGGCATTACTGTGCATTTTACAGAGACAGAAACCATCAACAGTACAAGATGCAGCTGAGAATCCTTAAAGAAACAGTTGAAGGTAAACTAAAAGCAAGTTCAAAAGCAGCTTGAATACTCACAGGACATGACTTTGCAACTTCAAATTATAACTTTTCAGGATGGGGACAGCTGCTCCCAAGTGAAAACCTGACAGATGCCATGTAGAAACAGTGAAACTGCTTGCAAATGAAGTATTAAGTGCACCAAGGAACTTGCACAGAGAACTGAAATACATTTCTCTAAATTACCATCATGGCCATTTGTAAGAATCATAAAGGAGAAAAGCTCAGCTAGAAACATGATGTTTTTCCATTAGAAGTGCCACCTCTCTGGTCTGCACATGACCTCAGTCTTAGCCAGTGGGAAGTGCTGGATGAAACTCTACGTCGTGCCAAGGGGCCGCATTAATGCTCAAAGAATGAAACCTGCTTTTAGGCACAGCAAGGTTCCTCTCTTGCCATTCTTGTCAAAGACAGGAGGCACCTTTGCATCTCTATCCAACCCACTTCTTCTCCAAACCAGTCAATTCCCAGATGAAAAGGCAACACATCTGACAGGGCTGACATTTTCCATTTACGACTGTTTTCTGATGAGAAAGGAAGGGGAGGATCGGCAGAGAAATGGCAACCTCTTGCCTGAAAAGGAGAGTTGTCACCTACAAAATGCCTCCCTGAACTCTGTAAGATAAGGAGGGAACCACAGATGAGCCTCTGCGGCTCTGCCCTGCAATCTGTTGTGCTGGTAGATACTTTGCAAATTTGGTGGTTATTTACTGATTTATAACAGTGTCCTTCGCAGAGATTTACAAGATTGTATAAAGCAGAACAAAGAAATGTTCCAAATATCTTGTCTCAAGTGAGTAGACAGAGGGAATTTTTAATGTTTGACCTTAAACATATTGAAAGTATAATATGGTTTCATCTGTTTTCTCAAATGAGAGAAACATCTATACCAAGAAACTGCAGAGGACATAAACAGTACATGAAGTGAATTACCTGACCTGAAAAATAAGGCTTCAGGCAAAGATGTGAACATTAATCAGCATACAAAGATAAGGAAGAGCCAAGGAATGAGGATTTTTTCAATAGAAATAATGAAGATTTACCTTTTAATCATGATTTAGTGCTAAAAGGGAGCTAAGGAAGCCGCCTGAATAAAGATGTGAGAAAGACGGATGGTAGAGAAGTATATTAGAAATGTTACTGAACTCTGAATAGATCAAAATAGGTAATGAACAAGACAAAAACGTAATACAGAAATACCGTAAATAAGCAAAAATATCACATAAGAGATCATATAGAACGATACCTTACGTAACGCACACTATGACAAAAATCATAATATGATACGTGAAGGCAAAAATATGAATCAATTTCTTAATGGTTTAACTCAACTCATGCAGCTTTGAACAGTAAGTTACTTAGAAGGACCTTATAATGATTTTATGATGTTCTTCCTGAAAACACCAGTTGATTCAGTCTAACACCAGACTGAAGAGTGAAACAAAATGTTCAAAACAGTATTGTCAATCACATCCAAGCTTTAGCACCCAATACGATTTACAAACGTGTATCCTACGTGCTAATGTGTGAGAAACAGATTGACTGTCTGCCCATTCTATACCCACATTGTCCCTGCATACCCAGATTGACTGTCTAAGGTCATACAGCATCATTGTTTCCCCACAGTGTGGGAAAGAATTTGGACAAGACAGCTCCCACAAGGAAAGGAAATGCTACATGTTACTGGTGGCAACCACTGAGTTTTAGAGAGGCTGTTGAGAAGGGGAGATGTGTTCAGACTCTGATTTATTGAAGATGGCTATAGGTGTCCCCAGAGATCCTGGTTTAAGGTATTTCCCTAAGCCAGCACAGGGGATGCATGCTAACCAGTATGAAGTACACACCTTGGCATTTCCAGGAGCTCAGCACACAAACAAAGACAAATGAACAAGTGGCTTCCTTTTTTATCTTTTAAAGAAAAAGGGAACAACCTAGCTCATCGAGGACAGATGTCAGCCTTCTAAGCGCATGAGTATCAGCTACTTCTGTGGATTTCATTGACCTGAAATACAAGTTCTAAGAGTAACAATGTGAATCTTTTGAACTTACATGCTCAATCTTACTACAAATACATGTTTTTAAAGAGAGGATTTTATAGTGAGCAGCAAAGCATAGTAATGATTAATACCCTGATTGCCAGCAAGTGCTCTGAACAGCTCTTACTCTGCAGACACTGACATTCTCTTGCCAAAGAAAAAACACAGTGGCATTTCACATTAAAAAAACAATGTTCATTGAAACAGAAAAAGCACTAGCTGGCAATGAGAGTAACAAATGAGAAGGTCAGCTGAACAGATACAAACAGTACAGAACATATATGCAACATATTCTATGAAACAGATACTTGATTCACCCTATGCAGTATTCACTTTAGCAGTATTAATAAAGCTTACATTAATTTATCAAAAAGAAAAAGGTATTATATTAAATTTTCTGATTAAGTTATAACTCTTAATCAGCATCTTTTAGCAGGGTCACTAATGGAAATGCATTAATTAATGCTGGACACTTATAATTTTATTCTGGTTTTAAGCATCACTGTTATTTGCAGTTCTCTTATCCAGAACAACATCGGTAATGTTCAGAAAACCCTATCCAACCTTCACAATAGAGTTTTAGACTATGATTCAGCAAAGGCTCATATGCTTCAAGTCCTATCAAAATAAAATCTGAAGTAAGCATCTATCAAAACTTTTTACAGGGATGGAACAGAAAAAAAAATACTCCTACTTTTCCTTTATCAGATGCATCTAACTACCTGAAATCAAGGAGAGCCAATGCTCCCTCTGTGCACTCCCAGAGGGTTTATGGTACTCCAAAAAGGTAAGTCAAGCTCAGACTAAGATATGAGGTAGCTCTAGAGCTTCGCTTAGCTTGCATGTATTCCTCTGTGCCAGGAACCTCATAGATAAGGCAACAGCAACCTGGCCCTGAAGGCCAAAATCCAGATTAAAATATATAATTAACATCTGGAGCAAAACACACTGTGGAGGAGCAAAAACTACACATATGCAAAATTTGTGTACATGGAGGGGCACATATGTAGGAGTTTTAAGTAACCAAAAGCTGAAAAAGAATGAACTAATGAAGTATTTCCTCTAGTTTGGGGTACTAACCCTTAGCTACAATTTTTTCTGATGATAGATAGAAATACAAGTTAAATTTGTATCAAAAGAGTAGCTGCTTAAACTATGCTATAGATTACTTAAAGTCAGGCTGTATTATCTTGTAAAGGGAATATGTAAATGATAAGAAATATGGTAGTTCGATCAAACCTCTGCCCGGCCCCCCCCCCCCCCCCAAGCTCCCTGTGTGTAGATATAAAACAGTACCATAAAACCTGGCAAAGAAAATGGGAAATTCTTTGGATTCCTGTGAAACAAATGAAATTTCCAAACACCTCTCGATGGTTTGGTTTTTAAAAAGGAGAGAGAGCAGAAGAGAGAACAATGATGGCATTCATGCAGTAGGAATCAAAGAAAAGTATTTGTAACATCTACAGATTTTAAAATGAATCTCAAGAGAGAAACTAAGAATGGTTAAACACAGTGCTGACTAGGAAACAAACTCTAATACAAATAGTATTTTTTGATTCGTTGAATTTGAAAACTATTAGAAAAAGACATTTGATCATCACCAAATTTTAAAGAGATGGAAAAAGTAAATACAATTTGCACATTTAATTATTTCCTCTCACTGAAATAAGAATAGATAATTGTAATATTTAAACAGATCCCATACTAACTCTTCCATCTGGATGCATTAACTGGATGCATCAAAGTGAAAGACTCTTGCATAATGTGCAAGCTTACCAGCTGGAGTCTCATGTGCACGGTAGTATTTACAGGATCCTGAAAGAGCGAATGGATCCTGAACAGCAAGTGGACAGTGAAGGGGTTCCTCTGATTTGTCTCTCAGGCTCATAAACTGGGGTACTGGAGCTCATGCACATTGCAGCGATAGCATGAAAAAATCACCATAGGATTTTACACGCATAAGCAAACATTCAATTGGAAAACAGGTAGAATAAATAAAGAGGCCGCTTTGGGACGGTAAAGACTTTTTCGCCCTCTCCAGAGAAAGATTTTAGATACAGCCACACACCTATACAACACCTAATCATATCGGGGAACTATGTTATAATACAGTGGACATTGCCACTTTTTCTTCCTAGATGTTTTCACAGAGTCTGACCATGGATTTTGAGAGGCTTGTACCCTTGTAGAACTAAGCAAAGAGATCCTGTCTGCTCTAAGCAATGGTAATTTATAGCCTACTTCCAATAGGAATGGGTGTTAGCATAGAGTATGGAAACTGGATTTCCTAACCTCTGCCCCGAGGATGCCAGCACCCTCTGAGTCCTTGGCATACCAGCACACCTCCCAGTAAAAAGGGAGTGGGAGTACAGCAGGTTGTAGCGTACATGTGTGTTCTGTTAACCTAGGTACTATGGGTACCAATAGCAGTAAAAAAAAATATAGCTCGGGCTTCAGCTCAACCACAGGTGAAGATCATGCCTTTTGGAGAGCGTGTGTGTGTGTGTGTGTGTTCAGGACACTAGCTCCCATCACTGCTTCTTCACCAGTAGTTTTTACCATAACCACACCCTTGTTCTCCTGTGCAGATGTATTCTCAGAAATAATTCCTGGTAGCTCATATGTAAAGGATGTATTAACAATTAAAGGTTTATCATAAAGAGCTTTGATATATCTTAAGGAAATTGGAATTTATCTGTATTAAGCAGGTGACATAAGCTGGTTAATACTTTCAGAAGTGTATTTGGAACAGAAACAGTTTGCCATAAGGTCAGTGCTATCACGTAATGAGGGGCTCTGCCATACTGCTGTAGGAACAGCAATGAACAAAACATTTTAAATTAGAGATTTGTCTTTTTTTTTTAAAAAAAAACAACCCACAGACCTTAGAAATAACATTTTCACCCACATACTTGACATTACCTAAAATCAAAAAGGAAGACCAGTGAATCAGTCTCTCATCACACATTACATCAGTTCAAAAAATCCCTGAAAACGTGGGGTACATGGAAAACTGAACACTGTATGGAGTGGGTTTATCACCACAGCAAGAGACACTCAGTGCTTTTGTGAAAAGACAACTGATTTTTTTTTGGACCAAAAGAAAAGTAAATAAACTTTATCAGGATTCCTGTAAAGTGTCAAATTAACTGCTACATGGGGAAATTATTAAGCTCAAAAATATTGGAATTAGCACCAATACATGCTCTAAAAAAAAACCTAGCTGAAGGGGATGAAATAAGATGTGGTAAAAGAGAAACTATCAAATGGGGAGAAGCTTATTAATGCAAAACCTCCAGGACTGGTCCTGAGACTCATTTTATTTAGCATTTTCATCAGTTATCTTGGCACAAAATAGGAGAATCAAACTAATTAAACATTAATGGCACAAAGTTAGATGGCAGTGACCATGCTGATGAGGATGACACATACATGAAGAGCTGGATGACATTAAGGAGTGGACTAACAAAAATGAAATAAATTATGATAGTAAGAAATGCAAGGTCTTGCCCTGGAGATTAATACAAATTTCTGCTATAAACTGAGGGCACGGGAGGTATATTGGCTGGTCACGGGAAGATGATGCTCCTTCAAGGTGATACAGCCACACACATCAGTGTGATGCAACCCAAGGAGATATCACATTGAGGTGGAAGATGGGGTATATTAGTGTAAGGGTCATCAGGAAACTGGAGAGACGATCTTATGAGAAGGCATTTTAATGCCCTAGTTATCTATCCCCACAAAACAAAGGCTGACAGAGCGTATAACTGCTCAGTAAAATTCTGCTGAAGACTAATACCAACAAGGAGAGAAGGGTCAATATACACAGGAGAAGAAAAGGTACGCTTACTTTGAGGCTGGAACTCAGAATAAAGTTTTTAACTCTCCGGAGAGTAAGGTTCTGAAAGAGTCTTTTAAAAGCTAATAATTTTTAAGGCTAATTTTATAAAAAAGGATTATCTGACATGTTTGTCTGCAATTACAAAGAAGTAAACATGTTCACCCAGGAGAGCCGCCTTTTACTTCTACATTCTCTGTTCCTAATGGCCAAAACCAGCTCAGAAAGACAGATGGAGCTTCATGTCTTCTGCCAAGCTTTGATCTGAACTTACAGATCTCAGAGACCAAGACAGTCAGAGACATAAAAGAAATGCAGTTCATCTCCCATCCTACTGTGCTCTACTATTTCATCTCCAACAGCACTGTGGATATAACTCTCTTTGGAGACCTCTGCAATCTCTCAGCAAACTGGCAAAAAAAAGGCAAAAAAATTTCTATTTAATTCTGAGTATTTTGGCAGTTGTTTTCATGTGATTTGCCACATTATTTGAGTGAAGGTTTTTTGAAACCTCCATAAAATCCAAATATGCATTACAAGAAATGACTATGTTTATGACCTGACATTATGTCATATAATTACATATTAATGTAATTTTTAAAAAGACTGTTTTTCTCCTGATTGCAGCAGAAATGCTGCACATTCTGCCACACACATAAATCCAGCAATATTGTGTCTTGATTTGGAATATATTAGTGTAGAGGAGTGGATTTTTTGTCTGACTTTGAAAAGTGAGCACTCGCTCGGTATACGCTGTTCTCACAGAGACTGCTCTACATTCTGGGCAGCGGAGAGGGTTATGCCATGTCACCAGAAAATGTTACACGACAGCCTCCGAGACATTTCCAACTCCACAGGTTCACCGATGCTTTAGTGACTGGAATCCAACAGTAGATTTACTGTATGACTTGGAAACAAATCTACTCAAGTGCAGAGATTTTCAACAAAGATTTCAGATGCAGAGTGTTTCAAATATATATTTTGGTGATGTAACCATGAATTTTAAGTGGTCTAGTTTTAGCCTCTCTCTATTAGAAACTCTTAAGGAAAGCTTAGTTTTCATCTTTCAGTTTTGTCAATTGTTGGTGTTCCTAATCAAAATGAAAGACATGAAATAGTGTTTAATAATAATTAAACATTATAATTTTAGCTTTTCTCTCAATTTATTAGCAAGAATTTTTGCTCTATTTGCCATTGGGCAAAGAGCAATTACTGATTTGTTATGGAGACAGAATTATTAAAATTGACCTGACCTATTTTATTTCCCTACTTATGCAAGGATATTCCCTAAAATTACACTAAAATAATCCAAACTCTGCTTTCATAAATCAGAAGCCTTAGAGAGCAAGGCAGCATTAAGAGAAGGCAGATCTTCAAAATGCTGAGTAATGCCTTTACTCCATCGATCTTGTACTCTGTCAAAATATTAGCTTTTTACTATACCACATTTTCTGTGCCACATACAGCAATTACGAAGTGACTGAAAAGAAAGGAAGCCTGACAGGTTATGCTCTTATATAGTCTCCAGATTTTAATGGGGCTGACAAGTCTCAAGGACTCTCCTTGCTGTTCTACACAGTCTTTCCCACAGCCGTGACACAATGCAATAATCAAGTTCACATATTGCTTAAAAAAATAAAGCAGCAGTGGCAAGGAGAAAAGGTAGAAAGCTGTATTTAGGTTAAGAGCGAACCATGGTGTAAATCTCACTGGATATTTGCCAGTAAGTATTCATGTATTTGAACTGGCACGTGCAGAATCATGTAAGTCCTTCCTTATCTACATAAGGAAACAAAATCAAATCTCTTGTCATTGCATGGGAAAGAAGAGGATTGAAATTATAGTGGGCCCAGCATTACGTCACTGAATTCAAGCATAGTTTCAGCCCTGACCTCCACCTGATCAGAAATGGGCCTAATGCACTGCTGCACTGTCTGTGTTCGCTTGTTGCTGGAGTTCACGCGGTAGTTCTGTTATCACTCCAAGGAAAACTGACTGCAAAAGGCTTGGACAAAAAGCACTGTTGCAACTGCTTACTGATGTGAACACAGCAGGCAAGCCTCTGCTTTTGTCAGCTACTTCTTTGGAATTTTTCTATTCCTGTTCCTCCCCACAAGCAGTGTTGCAACTGCAGAACCCACAGAAACCTGTGTGTATCCAGTGTAAGATACAATTGTGTTTGGCAGCTTCGCTCTGAAAGCAGCAGCTCTAGGGACTCTGAAGCCATCTACAGTACCTCCCTTAATTCTCAGCTTTCCAGAAGTGCTGGCCTGGGAGTGCTGGACTAATGGGCTGGCCTCCCGCATCCACTCCTGAGAAAATAGCATCACCCTGCAGTGTAGTCATGCTTCCACCCCAAGCGAGTGCATTTTGCTTTTTCTGCAATTTGGGGGAAGATGACATGAACAAGAACTCTTAATTTCAGTGGCCTTATTTGCCGTTTCTTCAACAGCAAGAGAACTAACACAGCATACTCCATCTGTTGTAATGAATTATGAGCTTCCATTAGATGCAAACGTAGTTTGGGGCCAGTCAGCATTAATACAACACAGCAGCCCTCTAGCCAGAGGTCTGGGAGCCACTGTGCTTTAGCTGCTCAAGATGCCTTTTCTATAGCTCCTGGAAATCCAGCGGGCATTTCAGAATCTCAGAATTCAGGGTTGGAGGGATACTTAAGAGGTCATTACTCCTTCTGCCATCTCAAGGCAAGATCAACTTTACCACAACTCGTTGTGACAGATCTTTGTTCTTAGAGCTGTAAAATGCTGGAGCTCCCACAGCTCTTCTCAGCGCTGTTTTTCAGCAATAGTTAAGCAACTTTCCTCAGAAATTCACTTACATAAAGAAGTTTGCACCTCAAAGACTTTAGAAAAGAACAGGTATTTCATTCTGGGCAACACAATTACTGCAGTCAATGTTGATGTGGGGAACTTGAGCTTGAGATGTCTGGGGGCCATTACTATCCTGACCCTTACAGCTATAATTCCCAGTCTTTCTGATGGTAAAAAGCCCCAAGTGAGTCATTCATGGCCTTCCTGCTTCTTAAACTCTTAGAAAGTGAGAATATCTTTCTCTGATAAATTCAAATCGATATCTAACATGAGAATCGCTGGAAACATTTTTCTGTATTGCAGAGGGTTACAACGCAGACTGGAATAATTTACATTACAATTACCTGTCCTATTGTTGTAGAAGAGATCTGCAGAGAGCGTAATGCAGGGAAACATTTCACTCCACTTGCTGAGTTTGAGCAACCTATAAAGAGTTATTCCGTGAAGACTCGGAGAGCTGCTGCAATGTGTGCAGGCACTATGCATTACTTCTAAAAATAGGGCACCGTGGAGTAGGGTGGAAAAAAGGAGAAAGTCAGCAACAAAAATTCATCCCCAAATTTTCCATTTTTCTGTCTTACCTGAAAAGGTATCTTGCACAAAAAAAAGGGAAGATGTGATCTCATACCCTCAGAGCCCTGACAGCAGGGAGAGTGACACCCAGTTTGTTTGTTAGCTCTGTTATAGGTGCTGCTGTATAACCTTGGACAAGTCACCTATACCTGTTTCTCTGCCCATCTTCCTTTGTATTGTCTACTTAGATTATGTAGCTTAGACTCCTAAAGGTACTTAGGCACCTAATACCTCCATGGACACATCTCGAAGTCCTCCAGGTGAGGTACTGTCTCTTACATTGTGTATATAGCGGTTTTGATCTTACCTGCCATACTTCCATCACTACTGATACAAAAGTTATCGTCACAACTCAGCTCTGAGCTCTTCTGTCCTACAATATGAACAACAACCACAGGACCCTGTGGGAGCTAACAAGTGACTTCACTTCTTTTATATATTCACAAAAGTCAGGATAAGAATTCAAACAGAAGGAAAAGCATACTGAGAATCCATGTCACAAAACCACCATATAAAATCATATCCACAATAATTACTGCTTGATTTTAACTGTAAAATTCATACAGAAGAAAAGTATGGAAATATCAGTTATTTTGAGAACAGAAACCTCCTCCAGCATTTGCTTCTCAGCAGACAATGAGCTCTGGATGACTTGGCTTTCCTAAGCTTTAGCAGCCTCATATGGCAATGTCCAGAGCAAGGGGACCAAGGGGAAGTTAGGACAGTTAAAAGTATGCTCCAACTCGGACCAGGTGCAAGGCAGATGCAAACCCACTCAGATTCACAAAATGTAATTCTTGCTTATGAAAACAAAGGCTGAAAGGTGACCTTGCTGCATGTGTAAGCTTACACACAGCAGCCTAAGGGACTGATCACATGGAATTTGTCAGTCTTATTAGATAAAGGCATAATCAAATCCATTCTCTGGAAGCTAGAGAAACTCGGTCCTAAAAAAGATGCAATCTTATGGCGGTGTGTACTTAAATGCTGAGGTGGTTATGAAAGTGGTGGTGCACAACTTGAATTTCTTAGATGCTTTGCAGAAGAACTACTGGGAAAAAGTCTAGCGTCTGTATATACTAATCTGGTCAGATGTTCGTAGCCTGGGTACAGGATGATCTACCTGCTGATACCTCAAGATCTCTTCGAAAATGTTAATATTTCTTATTATTTCTGTATTTCTGTAGTGGCTCCTTCTGGCCTCAGAAGATGGAATTTGCCTTTGCTGAGCACTACTGCGGTGTCCTTATCCAATCCCTGAATAGAGGCCAATGAATAACATGCCCCATTTGGCAAGTGCTTTCTCAAGTGTAAACAAGTGTGTTTTTAAAATCCCCCTCTCCCCCCTTTCAAAAATAAACCAAATTCACCATATTAACTGATAAACTGTGTACTAAAGTAGTGACAATAACCAGCAATAAATAATAAAAGCACAATTCTGCATTTTAAAAGAAGCCTTAGGACAGAAAGAGAGGTTATCACTTTAGCTCCCGGTAAGAACAAGGATAAAACTGCAGTAAAATTTTGTACTGTGTTTTAAGAAAGTGGTGATATCAGGAGGAAAGCCACTGTAAGATTTCAAATTATTACATGGTATAGTATAAGCTCTATAGGGATTGAAATGCTCATGTCTTTTTAAACATTTAGATGCTTCAGATAACATTCCTATTACATGCAATAAAGCAAAAAGTACCCAGAAATATGTTTTCATTGTTCATCTGGTTCCTTAAGGAATTTCAGGAAAAAATCAAAGCCTGTATCCTTGTTTTTTATACATGCAGTACATATAGGAAAAAACCAAATCATAAAAAGCAATAAATGTAAGAATTAAAAGCAGATATTTGAAATAAAAAAATTTGAATGCTTAACTAGTAAAATTTAATGTGCCTTTTGGTCAATAATGTTTTAATATTTTCTATATTTTGACTGTTTAATATTTGGCCTTTTTGCTATTTTGATACTGTTGAAAAATGTTTTCTTTTAAAAAATGAGGCATAGCACATGCAGAGCCTTCTTTTCAGTAGTAAACTTCAAATATGAAGTAGGTGAAGGTAAGGTTACCAGGTTATCGGTCACTGTGATTTTTTGAAAAAATCTCATAGACCCACAGACTCAGAATGATTCAAGTTGGCAGGGATGTCAGGAAGTTATTGGTCCAAGCTTTTGCTTGAAATACTCTCTGAGTACTTTGGGAACCCATTAGAAAATTAAAATTCCTCCTAGGAACCAAAGTCCAGAACTGAGATAGTCACCCAAATTCTTCCTACTGGCAGCAAAGAAGTCTTACATCATCCAGGGCTGTACTAATAGAAGCACAGCCAGTTGATCCATCTTTAACTAAGCACTTGTTACACTGTATCTAGATACCGCATCCAGTTTGGGGCCCCCAATATGAGAAGGATGTTGATAAACTGGAGTGAGTTCAGTGGAGGGTCACCAAGATGGTCAAGGGCTGGAGCACGTGCTCTGTGAGGTGGTGGATGGTGGGAGACTGAGACACAATGGGCATAAACTGAAACAAAAGAGATTCAGATTGGATAAAAAGAAACTTTTCCACAATGAGGACAGTCGAGCAGTGAAAGTGGCTGTCCAGAGAGGTTGTACACTCTCCACCCTTGGAGGTTTTAAGGAGCAGCCTGGTCTGATGTCATATCTGACTCTGCTTTGGGCAGGAGGTTGGACTAGAGACCTCCTGCAGTTGCTTCCAACTTGATTTGCCTTATGATCTTACTTTCCCCACAACACTTAAGACAAGTGAATTCTGAGAAAAATGGCAAAGCAACCAGGTATATGAGCTAGCAGAGAAGCAGAGAGACTGATGAGAAGTCTTTCTCTGTTATTCTTCAAGGTGACCCTTATACATTTTCATATGTAAAATTCTGGACATTGCCTGCTGTAAAGGCAGAACAGTTTATAGTGTAACTGGGGAAAAAAGGATGGCAAAATTGCTTTCCCAAAGCAAACACCTCATATGCATATAAAGAGATGCTATCATTGAAAGGGACACAGAAAGAGGTGGATATGAAACTTTAGATCCCCAAGCATCAGGTAGAAGAGCAGACATTCTCTGGTATTGGTCTTCTAGTGTTGAGTTATCTCCGAGAAGACCTAAACAGAAAACAAGATGCTCCAAAACCTGAGGCACTGTATCCCAAGAGCTGTTCCAGTAAGACTAATACCTTGCTGTGCAAGATGAAATGAAAAAAGAAAACTTCAGTTTTTTTAAAGCAGGCTTATAGTCAATCCCTGCACAGACAGACGTGTATGATTCTGATGGTGAAGGTATTGTCTCAATACTTTATTTGAGAGAAAAACCTATACTGTCCCCAGGGAGCTCAATTTTAGGAGGAGATAATCCATGTTTAATTCAAAGAATTAAACAGCACAGAGAAGCAGCACAGAGAAACTTGTCCAATATACAGAGGTTTTTTCGTTCTCTGTAACTCTGACAGATTCCCTGATGTAGAGACAATTTACGATTCTCTTATGCTGGCCTTTGAGAGCAGGGAAAACATTAGATTGAAATGGGGCTTCAGATTCAAGAAAAAAAATTACTACTTGGAGAAATCGCTTTAAATGGAGGCATCTCCAGTTAAGGCAGACTCCCATCTCGTACAAAACCACACCAATAACACAAAACATTAAAGACCCTGATACCAAACAGGCACAACAACAGAATCAATTGATGGAACTAGTCTTGCAACCATCGAAATGATGCTGTGGCTGGATCCCCTAATTACTGCAAGCTGATCATTGCAATCCTCACATCGAAACTTCCTTTTCTCCCTCACTTCAGAAGCTTCCAAAATCCACCAGAGCTTATGCTTTGCCCTACGTATAGAAAGGGCCTTCACCAGGAAGAAATCTCAGGTTCAGACACAGAGATTTCAAAATAAACAGAACATTAAGAGTTCAGTGTGCCCAACCCTCCAGGTCCGAGGCAGAGAGACAGGTCATTTTAAGAAACAGCTTTTTGTGGGATACATCAAGCCATAGAAAGGGTACTCTGCTCTGGGAAGATACAGAGTGAAGGACAGTGATTAAGTTAGGTTTTAGGGAGAACACACATAGAGTTTAAAACAGTGGAAAGACAGAAACTGCAGTGTCACAGTATGACCTCTGCTGGTTGGGGGGTTTCCATCCCTGATGCATCCCGTAATCTGTGCCTGAAAAATGCCTCTAAGAAGTCTAACATACAAAAGTGCTAGCAAAGAAGAAAAAATTCTTAATGTATAAAAAACTCCCAGTCCTCTGCACTCAGTACACAGATCTTCAATACTAGCTGAGTGTGGAAATGGGAAGCCAGCTGGCAGAACAAAATCTATCTGTATTAATAAATACCTGAATGGAAATCTGCCTTCAGGCCTGTTACACAAATTTGAGGATGCAAAGTCTTATTCACTGTTCTTGAGATGATTTTCCACTTTTCTTTCTATTAAGGTACACATTTGCAGCGTATAAAATTATAATTAGGAAAGAATATTGTGGGAATTCAAAATATATTCCAGTTTAAATACAGAAAAATGGTTAACAGAGCATTTAAGAACCATGCTTTTATCGTATTCCACAGATTAAGATTCACCGATATCTCTAGACGAATTACATGACGAGCCAGCATTTCTGTCAGAAATGAGAAGTCACAGAAATTATTTGCCTTTGGAGACTGATTCTGGTGTTTTTCTTATATTAAAGTCAGGTTCCTATTAAGTCTTTGGATTTACTGTGACTGTGTCCTAAATCTTAGGAAATGCCAATATTTTTCTCACTTTCTTTCCCATTTATTGCAACATACTTCTTCTTCTTCTTTCTGTCAGCCTCCATAATTGGTGGAAAGTAAGAGAAAAGCCCAGCATGGTGCTGAATCAATCTAATAGTGAGTTACAATGATTGCTGGTGGATCTGAACTCCTGGAGGGAACGGGCTGTATTTTCACAAAAGGTAGTAATCTTTTTATTTTGCTGTCAGGGGCTTGGGAGGAACAAGTAGGCCAAGCAAATGGCGTATCACTTAGCACAGCTCAGTGCAGAACACAAGGGTGTTCAATGTCAGATCCAGGGTCTACCATGACACACAAGGTAAGTGGGTTTTTTTGTGGGATTTCCCCCTGCTTCCTCCTTTTTTTATATACTGAACCTTTTAATTCCATGCTTTTACGCAGCTAACTTCCATCTTACTTTCCCGAATAAGGAACTACAGGGAGGTAGCTTGCTCAGAATAAGCTTCTGGTATGTACTATTAATAGAGCAGAAGGATAACTTTGGGCTGTAAAGAGTTCCTGGAGTTCAGACCCTGAGTGCACTCTGACGCTACACCAGCTTAGAGAACATTTAAACTTTGTTGGGTACAGACATAGATTAAACACCCAGGCTAAGATAAAAGAAGCCATCTAAATGGTTTCCTTTGCAGTTACTATTCAGCTACGGGTAAGCAGGGGTTCCTTTCTTTTCCTGTTGGTGCTCCTTTTCGTGCCTTTTTTTTTTACTAGCGTTCCTCTGTTTTGCTACCTGTTTTTATCCATTCATATTGCAGAGGAGGAAAACTAAGCAAATTATAGAGTGAACCAAAAGAAAAAGATAACAGCTTGAGGTTTTTAGCAAGACGTAATTTCATCCAGTAAGATGCACTTAAAATTTAAAAGCAAATCAAACCCAATTTATAGCTATATAGATATACATCAGCCAAATAAAGCACAACAGTTCAGCTATTCTTGCTGAATTTCAATTACCGTAAGACCCCACACATTTTAGAAGTAACATTAAACAATGCTTATTAAGCCATCTGATATTCTGAAATATATTTTTGGATGTGTATTTAAACTTTTAAAGCAATTTATATAAAATTCAGATTTTGGCTCCCTTAGGAAAATACATTAATGATTTTTATGCTCATTTAAGATAGACACTTCCCTCCTGATAGATTCAAGTGCTAAACAGAAAATTGTTTAGATGATTTCAAGCATTATTGCTCCCTGATATTAATGCAGCAGCACAAGGATAAATAAAATGAAGCAAATTCTTCCTTTGGAATTCACTTAAACAGCAATACTCTAAAGTCATCCTGAATTCTACTTAAAAAATGGGGTGGGTTTTTTGGGTTTCTTTAGAAGCAAAGCAGAAGTAACATATCAAAATAATGCAAATCAATCAGGAGCCTCTGCCTGCACCTGTATTTATTTTCAGGAGGGGTTGCATTAGTATATAATAGAAAAGCTTTTCCTTGCACATACTTGTCAGTCATTGTTCGGATTACATGCCCTCTCCTTGTTTGTCAAAGCAAAGAGACACTGGACCCACACTCCATCAGCGACTTAATAGAAACTGCTGCCACAGGAGGTAGAGAAGCCAGTAGCTCCCCATGCACCCCATTCACTGAGCCTGCAATGATCCAGCTTAACCTTCCTTGCCTGAATAAAACTAAGCTTTCCTTATTTCTAAGCATAATCATGCATTTTGCTCCGGTCACTTCTACTCCCCAGACTTTGACAACGTAAGAAAAGTGTATTGTATTTGATGAGCATTTCTCAGATCATCTACAACTCTCCCTTTCAGCAAAGAGGTCTGTGAATATAAACAGCCATTTGATGCAAAAGTCTCCCATTCAACCAAACGCACAAACATATACAAGCTCATTGTTTTCAGCACAAAATAAATCTATTCCCTCCACCTGGAACTGGACAGCATCCCACTCATGCTTTAAGAACAGAATATGACAGGGAAGGAAAAAAAGAGCTGATGTATTATTCTTTGCTCAGTCCAAATTGGAAACCTACACACCCTAATGGCATTTTGGTTTCCAAATGAGTTCTTTGAGTAATATTGCCTTCCCCTCTTTCCATTAGAATCTCCAAAAATTAATAATTTAGTCTAGTCATACCGTAGGCCACAAGTGGTAACTTTTGAATAAAACAATAACCATTCATACCCACATTTAAATTGCTGGAAGGCTTTTGAGGTTCAGTGCCAAATAACTAACCCATCTCAAGCGTCTGTAGTAACTGGGATTTATGAAAAGCGGCTGCAGCTCAGTCAGCATTAACTTCAGTTTAGGAGTTTGGTTTTAATTTGTTATGTGGACTTGTGTGGGACTTTATATCCACAGGGAAAGGGACGGACAGAGAGTTTCATTTGCAATAACAACATAGCCATGCCTTCTACAGCTAAATACAGCTTCCAGGGCTGCCATTCGCCCCTGTGACTTTTTGTATTGTCAGGTTACAGAAACAGTTTCTAGACTGCGACCCTTCTGTCGGCCTTCTATGAAGATGTACGATCATGATGCTAATGTCAGGCAACGCAGTGAGCATGTTCACAAATTGAACCAATTTCAATATCACTATGTTTGGAAATTCTGTATTTCAGGAGTTTCAACCAAGTCTGTGATAGGATTCAACATTTACGGGACTACAGGGTTCATCACTATGTCTTTTAGGTACAATCAGGGTATGGAGTAGGTGAAAGGGAAAAAAAATGAAAGGGAAAGAAAGAAAAAACATTCTGTACACCACATCACCGTAGAAAACTTGATCCATCTATTGCCAGGTAGATTCCCTAAATGCTGAGTTTGAAAGGTTGAAAACCGCTGCATTTCATTAGAAGGGAGCACAATAACAATTGTGGAGGGTCAACCCGCACAACCCCGGAGGGTTTAATCCTCAGCGGTGAAGGAGCAGTGTCCCGCAAGCCAGGAAAATCTGCTTAGCACTGACTGCACGCACCTCTGCCTGCAGACTTTCCCCTGCTGCCGACTCCATTTCTCAACATTTATATGAATTAAATTCTCCACTTTAGCACGCTGGCTTGAAATACAGGCAGGGATTAGTGAATATAATTCCAGACTCCAACTGTGATATTAACACTGAAACACACACAGAGCATGTTCAGAATTAAAAAGCCTGCTTCCCCCTCTTTTAAATGATGAGACAAAAAGGATTCAGATGTCTCAGACACAAGTGTATCAGAAGCAGAGGCTTATGTTAGTGAGAAAGAGTCTGTTACATGCCTGTTATATGCTTCCAGATTCTCAAAAGCATTACTTTAATTTTGCCACTTATTTCCATTATTCTCTTCCTGCTTATTCCCAAAGCCAATTAAAATGCAAACAGGAGATTTTAAAGGCTTCAGTTTGATAACAGGCAGCAAGACAAGCGAGGCATGGGACAGCACTGAAATATGGCTCTTTAATGCCAGCATATTAATAGAAATAATTGGATTTCTAAAGTCTCACAATTGCAAGCGTTACCTCTTATCGTCCATTAAATCGACTGACATCCTGCATTTGTTATTTCAAAAGTGTTATTTCAGGAGAGTGCTAAACATACTCAGTTTACTCTAATGAAAGTTGTGGAGTTTTCTTCTGAAGTACATACTAGCCTCATAGCATGTAATATATCCAATGGATTCATTAAAGCCAGTATGGTAAATGTTGGCCTTGGAGAAGTTAAACTCTCAATTTTGTTTTTAGCAGGGCCAGAGTTTCATCCAAAACACATAATGTTTTATTAAGCTTTTAGTAATTATAATAAAAGAGTTAAAGAATTTAATCTCAACTTTTCAAAAGAGCCTATGGGAAGTAGATGCTGGAACTCGTCTGAATTTCAATGGGAGACTTAGCACGTAACATCCTTGGGAAATCCCTGCCTTATCCTGCTGTTGATTTCTGAATTTAACATCATCCTCCTTTTCCATTTTATATGTTCAATTCAAATTATTTCCCCTGGCTATGACTACTGGCAGTTGATATGGCTAATGCAATCTTTAACCCCATCCAACAAGGCAGTGCCCCGTCCACCTTACACCCCCCTGTTCCTGCCGCTTCTCTTACATGACATTCATGCTAAAGAGACAAAAGCAAAGGAATACAAACCCCCCCACACATATCTTTTTGTTTGTAGGGTTAATTTTCTGCAGGTTTAGCTCCCCGAACTGGCTCATTGAGATGTCAGATAAGACCAGAGACAGCTCAAGGAAGCAGAGGGAGAAGATGGCAAGGGACAAGGAGAGAAGAGGAAATAGGAGGGCAGAATTGCCTCTTAGAGTTACAATTAGCCATTGAACTGGTTTCACTTTCTTGTCAGACCACATGCTGCTTATGGCTGCACAGGATTAAGATTCCCCCCTGCCTCTGATGGTCTAATTTCAAGTTTCTTTATCCCAGCAGCAAGTGCGCTGCTGACACAAATGGTGGTTCTGCTCTCCAGCCCACTCCCAGAAGCGTGTTTCTGCTCCTTTCCTTTTTGCCAGCACAAACATGCTTGTGACTGTGCCATGAGCTGAAGTGGGAAACAAATACAGCTGAAAAGTAACTTCCATTTTTCAGAGTGGATTTTATCTGAAGTGGTTCCCTGGTCTGGCTCACAAAGCAGCTACACACCACCAGTGCCAGGAAAAAGGAAGGGGAGAGAAGAAGCATCCGTCCCTCCAAGCGGCGCTGTGAACTTATGCCAGAACTGTTCATAGAAGCTACAGCTGTGATCCAAGAGCTGAAAGCCAACCCTTCAAAACTGGGAAATGAAAGCCAACCTTCTAACTTTGTTTACAGCATATACTGCAATATGTATATAGGCTCTTGAATGGCTTAGAAATGAAGGTCCACTGATGATGAATTAGAATTATTCCTCTGTTAGGTATGGTTATACATCCAACTGCAGGTTTTAAGCACCCATTTAAAACATAAATTAATATTAAAAAGATACATCTAATTTTTTATACTTATTCTTTTCTATTACTTATTCCAACATGACTATTTCCCTATTTATAGCATGATAAATGATATTCTATTTTTAAGTCTTCCTACAAGCAAGATTTCAGTTCTCTTTTCACCTCCTTCAGATACTACCTTGTACAGAAATGTTCAAGTGCCATGTTTTTATTACCACTAATGCAGAATAAGTCATTTTGCCAGTTGAAATTATGACAACTATGTCACAAAGAGAGAGTTAAGAGCAAAAACGTGTCTATGTTGCTTTATTTAATGGTTAAAAAAAGAAAAAAAAAATGAACACTTTTGTTGTATTTCCTGGAAGAACTGTCTGCGGAAGTTGAAGAGCACTTAACATACACCTTGTGGCCTTGAACACTAATAACTTCAACATAGGGCTGACTGGGAAATTGCTTTTCACTTAAAGGTAAAAACACTAAAATCTATGTAGGGGATTAAAGATTTCCCCAACAGAAAAACTAAGTATTTCAACTGAAAAGTTGGATTATTTTTTTTTAAGCAAATGGAGGGAGAAAATAGCCACATAGTTCACTTCTGACAGTTCTGTCCTCAGTTCTGGATCTCTTTATTCATATACTTAAACATATTGCATGGAGTACTTCACACTCAAACATAGATAAAATAATGAAATACAAAAGGTTAAGAGATAGAAATAGCACCAAAAATGGTCGGCCCTCAAATCACAAGCAAAGTAATCCATTAAGAAAAATGCAGAGACTAAGTTCACCAACATAATCCTTCTGCTTTATGCCACTCCTGTGAGGTTATAAATGCAGACTGAACGTCTCACTTCCTTCACTGAAGTGGCATCATGCGGAGAAAAAGCATCTTTAAAAATTAAACTAATTTGGGGCCACAAACAGAAAAATGCCTTAATCATAATTTTATAGCAGACTTTTATGTCAGTACATAGGTTTTTAGATGCCTTAAACTGCTAATTTCCATAAATTAACATGCCTGGGTCTCTTTTAATAGTAATCATAACTTTGCATTTCCTGCTTGTAATGCTTGGTTTTAACATAATTACAGTATGTTCCTTGTTTTCAGTCCCATACAGATCCCCCCTCACTGCTCTCTCCCCAGTCAAGCTCTGCTCAACAGTTTTGTATTAGCAGAGATGCAAAATGAACCTGCAAAATTTACTCAGAGATTTATTGCATACATAACACTTGCACATGTATATGCAAACTCATATTTGCATATTCAAAATGTCTGTCTGCTGTTGCCAGCGAACATGTTTTATTTTTGCATGCTGTGGCTGTACATGCAAATTCCCTTCTTCCAGCATCAATTATCTACTCCCCCACAATCAATATGTTCCCTTTCCTAAAACAATCCATTCCAGACCCTATGTTACTTTGCTTTCCCAGAAGTCAATAAATACAGCCATGTCCCCCTACACAAATGTCTTTGCCCAATTCTTTTTACTGATTCTGTCAGTTATGTGCTTGTCCCTGTTTTCTTTCCTAAATCTTCAGCTTCCTCCCTCTTCATTTGTCCGGACCCTGCTTTTGCTCGCTCCATGCAGGAGAAAGAGCAGCAGCTCTACCTCTTCTGCTTCCTTGTTTCTCCTTCTCATTTGTCTGACACAGAGGCACCTTCTGCTCCCTTTGCTAAAGAAACAGCATCCCCAAAAGGCAGCGTTCAATAGAATCCACGTAAGGGACCTTGACCAGAAGCACCTGCCAAGGACAGGAATGAACAAAATACTGCAGAGGAAAGGGGACGAAAACACTGCATGGATAGATCTCCTTAATATCTACAACAAAATGCCATTTTTTATTTTATTTTTTTATGGGAAACACCGGCCTTGGGAACTAAATGTTGCAGTCTCCATAGCTGTGTGGACAAGGGCCAGGGCAAAGCTGCTAAATGCTCTGCCCAAGAGTACTGTTAAATGAGATTCTGCATTGGGATTCTTCTGCATTGGGGCTGACTGCATTAACCAGTTCATCACCAGAGTACACATAACCCCCCTGAATCAGTTAGCGGCTAGCAGGTCCCAACCCACCTTATTTGAATGCTTCTGCCTGGCAGTATTTCAAGTAGTGGCAATTTTGCACAAACACATGACCCACTCGCTACCTCTCCCCTGCAAAAGTACATCATATTCTATCTGAACATTCATGGTGCTGCCCTAACCACCAGCGCATGTGGGCACACAAACAAAATCTCTACATGAAACGACAATGCTATGGTGAATTGCTTCCTAAACGTTCATTTTACTAACCCTTAACCTGCAGTTGTACCAGACTGTATACTGGAGTCAAAACTGTGGGGAAAAGCAGTCAGCTGGAGTCTTTATAATGAAGAAGCCTCTCTCGGCTTTACCCCCATGGGGCTGGCTCAGAGCCCTCAGCTTTGTCCTGCTTAGAGTACACTTCACAGCTGAATGAAGAAAAGTTTTGTTCTCTGAAAGAATCAAGTTCATGCTAGTTGTAAGAACTGAGCTAGCTAAACTACAAAAATTTAACTATTGATCATGACCATTAAACCACTTTAAAATATGAAAATAAATTCAAATTGGACTTGGTAGGCTAAATTTACTTTCAATTTTTTCCCATTTATAAGGCTTATTTGCCTAATTTAATGTTTTACAGCTATCTTTAATGTCCAAATACTTTCTATGGTGAATATGCAATATTAAAAAAAAAAAAATCAGAAACACTCATTCTGGGTTTTTGCTGTTTATTTCCTTCCTGAAAACCTAGCTGACTGAAGTCAGGTTAATTGCCTCTAAGTCTCTATGAATAATGTCACAAAGCCTTACACTGACAGTTACACCATTCTTCTGCTAGTCGTGTATCCCAGAGCTATTTCAATGTATAACTGTAATTCATTTTGGCTGCTAGATCTGCGTGTAAAGATAAAAGCCAATAGCAAACTTCCTTAGTTTGCCTCTGGTTTTCATCAACTTTCTATCCAGTGGGTGTAATTTTGGAGATGTTACTTGATCTAACATGCTCCAAAATAATGGAAGTCTTTGCTCCCTTTGATATATACTCTGCACATTGTCATCATTCATGGTGGTAGCAGCGGTACGTTGGCTCATTATGTTAGTACGTACTAATCTTGCTACCCAGTATTCTTTTCACCAATCAGTCTGTTGATTACAGCCAGTTTAAATCTTAGTGATAAACAGGATTCTGAGATTTTTTTAAAGGACAATGGAATATGAATTAATTAGCATCCATCAGAGGAAAATGAAAATCCTCCTACAAATAGAACTGAGAAACTTAATAGCCCACAAGGACAACGTTTATGGAGCAGCGGATGGGCTTTTACACACTTGCAGTGCAGGAGAGCATAGCATCCTCAGCTCTCAGCGTAGCAACCAGGCTATGGAGAAGCTAATTCTCACACAGAAATGTATTAATTACACCTTGAAACTCTACCAAGTTAGCCTGTTATTGACGCCAGATCTCAAACTGTTCTGATTCATAATTCATCTTTAAAACCTGCAAGCATGGAAGATTTGAAGCTTCTGCCAAAGTATTTCCAGGTTACACTTACTGTTCTATCAACCATGCACCTCACAGAGCCAAAAAACCCCCAGTCTAACATTTACATGGACAACTAGGGGAAATTCATATAAAAAGCGGGAAAAATCATAACTGTTTTCTTCAAACTATCTTTAAAGTATGTTCCACAGTTGGCAACTTAATAACATTACTAACGTTAACAAATTCTCACAACGTAAGTGCTTTTCAAAGAACGCTACAATACTTGAAAACATGGCCTTTGAAAAAGAGGTAAAAAAAAAGAGGCATTATTTACATGGCTGGCATTTAAGGAAATAACAAAAATCATTCTCACTTTTATGGACAACAGTAACATTTGCAGTCCAAACAATCATAAATGTCCTGTAACAGATGATGATAGCCTCGCTGACATGACAAATAAGAGGCATTTAGTTTTTAATGGCTTTTGTAATTTTTTTTTTCCTTACAAGAGCAGCACACTGTGTAAAATGTATTTTAGTCTTCAGTACTTGGAAGCAACGTCACACATTATTATTCTACATTAGCTCCATTTGTCGATTTGATGACTAGAGACCTATTGGCCAGATGCAAATGCTGCTTTCTAATCTTGATCTATAACGCAGAACAGCCATGGGTTTGTCATTCCCCATGAAGGAGAATGAATCAGGGGAATCATTCGGTAAGGTACGATGTAAAGATAAACTAGATGCATTATCTGAAGGAAGTTCTTGCTTACTTGTGAGAACATTTAGTTGCATAAAAAAACAGAAAAGAAGCCCAGGCGTAAAGGCGTAAAGATAAGCCCCATCAAAAGTGTAGTCTTTCCCAGTCAAAAGATGCTGGCACTGGCCTTGACTCTGTTATGTTGCAGAGCTCTTTGCCCTTGATCAGCCACATGTGAATAGTCTAGAGAAGTCAACAGGAATTTTGATGCTTTACTGGATCAAGGCCAGGAAATCTAATATACTTTATTTGTCATTTCCATCATACGTGCATAAGATGATATCCTTTAATTCAGACATATATAAAATAATTTACTTTTTTTCCCTCAAGTAAGCATCAGGTGAAAATAGTGAGATGTGTTAAGGGTTTGCTAACTGATGACATATTGCCTTAAATTAATTTTCTACTGTTAATGTTACTTAATGGAATTTCATGTTTCTTATTTGAAAAATGAGGGTCAAAGGAAGCAATGATGAGAGACAATTACAATTACCACTTAGGACCATTAATATGTAAATATATGGGTAAGTTAAGATTCCTAATTTAAGTTGCATAATTGCTATATATTTTTGAAGTTAGAGCTTAATAGGTTCTGCCATTATTCGCATCTATTTTATGCATACAATGTCAATGATTTTTATTCTTAACATACCCTGAATAATAGCATCGCATTTATTTTATTAACTGATATGGGCATTAATGTTGCATTATGCAATTCAATCACTTTATTTCTTTCTAAAAATACAACAGGTTAAAAAATTGTATCTTTTACACACTTTCATGCATCAGCTCATGAGTCAATCACAAGTAGCTGGGTTTGAGAAGCAGCTTACATATGGGTAGATTTCTCCATAATTGCCCAGCGGCTTTTTTTTCAGCCTGCCTTTGCAACATCTGATATTAAAAACTTTCAGGCAAATATTTTTTAAAAGGTCAAGTTAGAGAATGGATTTGACCCAAGGATCCCCAACTTAACAATCCTAAAGTCAAGAGAACTCTATCAAATGTCAAGAGAAACTGGAAAAGACTTCAACAAATTATTTCTGCAATACTTCTAATTTATGCAATGTGTGCACAACAGAAATATTTTAACCAGTTCTAATTCAATGATATTTTACAAATTTCATCTTATTTCAAAAATGTAAAGTACAGATGAGGAGAATTGTTTCAGTTATGATTTTTTAATGAATTTTTTGCTATTACCTACAACTTTGAAATCAAGACTGTCCTTCAAAAAATGTAATCCTAAACTATGGCCTATATTACACGGACCATGAAAATAAAATTAGAAATAAAACACTGCAGCTCACTTATAATCCCAGTATATTCTTCATTTTAATTTCAAATAGATAATATGTTCTCAGAAAAATTCTGCATAGACTGCCATGCATTCTCCTCACAGAAGTGTGAAAAAATGGTGATTGGCTGTAGGAATTTTTTTATATATGATTTTAAGAAATTTTTCAAAATATGTTTTTTTTCCTTGAGATATACCTAGTGCAAGTTTTCAGGTGTCTCACCATAAAAGAAAGGCTTTCAGTTTCCAGAAGTGCAAGGAATTTTCAGTTTTAAGCAAATTTGATAAGATATAACCAAACTAAAATTATTAAGATCTTCCTTCGCTTTGCCTTGCATGAATTAAATTAATGCCTGATAGTTTTAGGGAGGCATAAAATCAAATCAAATACTATCATCAGGTGAAAAAACTTTCTTTGGTATGTATAAAAGACTTTTATATAAACTACTGTCAAGCACATCCTAAGTATAAACAAATGTGTTGTCAACTTTTTGCAACAACCTAAAAAGAATCTCATTTTATTTCTGCATTCTCTGTTCTGGTGAAAAGGGAAGAAGTGTTTTGGGCCCATGAAGAAGCAACTACCTTTCCTATTTGCCCTTTATTCTGTAATAACTATGATGTGGCCTTTCTGTAGACAATTCACTCATGTCACTACAGAAGATATAAAGAATAAATCAAGCCCAATATCTGAGCCATCTGTAATAAAGTTTTAACTACTGATTCAAGAGATACTTTTCCTATAAATTGACTCACTGTACAATCAGGATTGCTCCAAGCCTTTAAGACTTTATCTGCTAACCATTTGGAAATAGTAGATGATAACTCCCCCATAGCTGATAGAGCCAAGTAGTTAAAAAGTGGTTTAGATGGTATCTTCAAAGGCCTCGACAGAGAATCCCATAATACTCTAAATTTCTTTAGCTGTGATCTAGTCTTAAATATAAACCTCTGCTTTAGATTGCTGGAATCACTGGATGGGTTGGGAAAAGTATTTTATTACAGCTGAACAATTGAAGAATACTATATCCAGATTCCTAAAAAGATACAGAGATATCTATTTAAAAATCTATCTAGAAAAAGACATTGTTACAATAAACAAAGCAAAAAAAGAGGTGAATGCTGTTTATGAGAAATACCTACTAAAGGAAAAGTTAACACAGTAAAAAAACATTAGTCAAAACCCAGCTCAAACAGCACCTCCTAACACTATGATAACTCCAATACAAGTCAGACAGAAATTCAGTTCATGTGGGTTACTGAGGAAAAAAGACCAGGGCAGTCTGTGCGCTGTTCATTTTTCTAAATTAACTTCTTCCCATGATTCAGATGTCATCCGCACATTCTCAGGTACCACTTATATATGAAACAGCAACACATAGCCCACTTTGTGTATAATCAAGAAGATCTCCATGAAAAGGTGCACCAGTGCAGTCAGGAGCATCAAGGCCAACCGCTTCAAGGACCAGCAAAAACCCTTCAGCGTGCTGCTGTTAGCATGAAGAAATCAAGCATTAATCCACATTGGCTAAGGTTTGCTGTCCCATTGCAGCGAAGAGCCCCTAGATACAGCCCCTAGGTACAGAGAAAAATGTCTATAGCCTCACTGGTCTTAAATACCTGATCTACTTCTGCCTAATCTTTTTTTTGCCCTTCATGGAAAAAAATGTATTAAAAACCCCAATCCCAAGAAGGTTTTCAATTCAAGAGTGAATCGGTCCACCAGTCCACTTCATCTTCCACACAGATATCAAACCCCACAAAAATGTCGGTTGATGGGACCTTTGTACACTACATCCTACCCCAGCACTTACAAAGAGATGGCACCACGAACATATCCCACAACCTGCCTTTAGCCATTCCCTGTCAAGAGGGCACTGCCTTTCCTATTTCCTTCTGTCTTTATGGCATCCAAGGCCACAAACAGGTTACTGTGGAATAATTTATTTACCTAAAACACAGCTAGCCACTGTTTACAACAGAGACAACAAATATTAGGTAAAAAATTATTCCTCACAAGTGGTGCAGAAACCCTAGTATGACCTCAGCAATGCAGGATGGAAGTTCATAGAAAATCTGTGCTCGGAAAGGCTGGGGAGTATAAATGTGTGAATGCTGGGAAAGGATGCTGGAGACCCTTTTCTCTGCATGAGATATATAGCATGCATCCAGACCCACAAACAAGTAGCAGCAGCCTCTCAGCAAGCAGAAAGCATGAGAGAGAAGAATGACATTTCAAGCCAAAGCTAATGTTAAGAGAACGCTAATAAAACTGAATAGCAATAATGGATACTTCAGAGCTACAGCTTACTACTAATATGACCTTCATTTATGTGTTTCATTCACTTCCTACCAAAGCAAAAGGAATTTCGCTAGGAACTGCATCTGGTTCTAAACAACTTCAGTTGTGCAAAAGCATTAATTAATCAGTGCAACACATTGCTCTGACCTAAGTTAACCCAACCATGTTGGTGCAGGCAGGCTGCTGGACTCCTGCAGAGGCATGCTGAAGCAGATGGGGCATGATTCAAAGCGCTGCAGCTGGCAGAAAAGAACAATCAGGTCTTCCTGAAATACACCCCTCTGAATAAAACACAGGCAGAGCACAGTGCTGCGCTTCCTGTCTTCAGCAGCTGAGAAGCCCAAAATTTAAGAAATATTCGAGTGGTCAGAATGGAATTACCTACCTGGGAAGAGAGCAGCACATGTGAGTTAACAGCCTTCCAAGCACCTGAACCACTATAATTGGTTGGGAACTGACTGTTAGAAGTGAGATGAATTAACATATTTCAGTTCTACAGAAGCTGTCAAGAAACCCCCCCACCCTTACTCTAAATCTGTAATTCAAAACTCGAAATCAAGTCAAGATTTCTTTGAAGGGGCTAATTGAATTTGCTCCTTTTCTGACTTGACCTCATTTTATTTTGTATTTGCTGTGTCACTAAAGTTTATGTAAAGAATTTACACTTTGATAATTAAATCAGAAGTTAGAACTCTCAGAAATTTTTTTTAGTTTGTTCTAAGAATCCTTAAACAATTCACAGAAGTTCAATAGAGTAGGAAGAAGATTAGGCCACCAAATGAAAGAAATTCAAATGATCTTCAAAAGCTGGCCTCCCCCCATCTTATCTTTGAGAGTGGATAAACCCACTCTGATACTAGGATTTAATAAAAAGATCAAAAAAGTCTACATGCTTATATCTGATGTTATTCAGGTAATTTTGTTGTTAAAGTAGTTCTGAGGATGAAACATAAGCCTGGGAATGTACATCTGCTGCTTCTCAGCAGTAAAATATTAGCTCTACATTTGCAGAACTCCTAGGACTGGGCAATACAGGGAAACACAAAGTTTGGAGCTCGTGAATACCATTTTCTTTTTTTAAAAGAAGTTTTATAATCTGTCACTGACCAGATACCATGTAAACAGCAAACAGCCTTTCCACATGATCAATTCGATATAAAATAACCTATACCTTAGGTTTAACAAGAGATGGTCTGAGGGCTTCAAGATGAGAATAAAAAAGTGGGAGGGGAGAGATAAATAGAAGACAAGACTGTAAGCTACTGTGAGTCAAAGGTATATGTAAATGGTTTGCAACCATTTCTATTCATTACAGAATCAGAAGAGAACAAACTCATCTAATTTTATATGCCAAGTCCATTATTTGTCTTGTAAATGTTCTAAGAGACAGCACTGAAAACATTAATTCTATAGTTTTTTATAAAGGAAAGAGGGAGAACAGGAAGAACATTCTTGAATGATAAAATGTCTGAGGGATCTGGTGGGAATTCTTCACATAAGATGTATTCTTCTTTAGGGAACAGGCGTAGATGTAAACAGATGGGCTTATATAAGTAGAATTGGCAGCTCCACAGATAGCTGATTTCTTTTATATATGATTTTTCAGACTCACCAGGGTATTCAGGACCACTCTGCTTAATTATTCTTAACATTCTGCCCATTTCATATGTTCACAATATAATGGCCAAATATAAAAATAATTTAAGCAAATTGTAGTTTAAATCTCAATGGAAACAATGAATTTTATTCAAACAAACCACTTAAAAAGGAACTGTCTGTTTTATGAATGTTAGTCCATCTGTTCACAACAGCTCCTTTGGAAGTATTTGTTTTGCTTAGAAATACCAAAACTTATTATGTATGTGGTGGTAGATGGGCTGAGGTGTGTTTGCTGCTTTGAAATCACTGAGCACATAAAGGTGTTCTCTCTTTGGTCGGTCTAATACAACCAAAGAAAAGAAATGCCTGAATCCATTTTTGGATTCAAGCAGAACTTGAATCACTGAGCTACGTTGCACATATGTTCTGTCCAATAACTATTGCAGGTGTTCCTCTTCTGGAGAGGATGTAGCAACAAGCGTTGTGTTTCCATGATGATGGCCAGGTTGTACTGCGGTATGGTTCTCGCCTCTCCTCCGCGAATTATAAGGAAAGAATGATTCAGATAACACTAAAGAGAAGTCCAGTGCAGCACACTTCAAATACATGCATACATGGTACAACTGTGCTTATAGCCCAGCTGATAGAGCCACGCTAGTAATTCAACCGTGAGCATGGTATCTACTATTTTACAATGGCAGGACCCTAATGGTCACTCTGCCACATCTTTACGCAAAAATCAGCTTCACAGACCTAATGGGGCAATTTCTGGTAATAAAATCTCCTTGTCCAGCCCTTTGTACATCATTCTAAAAAGCCCAAACAGACTGTGAATATATAGATTAAGAGAAAAACTGTACAGAGCCCGAAGACTGTAATCTGCATGTACTTGTACAGAAGGTGAATGTCAGCTCTGTGTTAGTGGGTCTGATTGTGCTCTCGTCTATTGAGCAGCAGTTTGTGTCATTTTGGAGCCAGTCCACTGAACTATTTAGACATTCACCTCAATACTACTAAAACTTGTAATTGCAGAGAACATCAGGACAAATCACAGAGCTGAACGTCAAATAAGAGAAGAGCTTTTATAGCACTAAAAGGAAAATAAAAACAGAAAACAAATGAGCAATGAATGACAAGGAATTATTATAAAATACATAGCAGAGTCCCTGGTTAGTGTCAGAGTTTGAAGCAGGTAGCCCCAAGAGCCCTCAGGCCAGCAGCATACATGCATAGAGGAAATTTAAACTAGGACTCCCAGTGAAGCTGTGTTTGAAAAACATCACAGAGCTGAGATGTCCAACCTAATGAACCACTAACAGAGTAGCCTGCTGCAGCATTCAGGTGGTATCTTCTTAGTTGGGTCTCCTACAATGTCTCAGAAAATATACTGGACAGACAGTAATAGTGCCTGCTAGACAGAAGCTGGCTGAAGCTGGTTAGGTCGGACTATGGTAACAGCAACCCAGAGCATGTTGTACCAGTATGACAGAAGTCAAGAAGAAATCCTCTATGGTGGTGTGAGGCTCAGACTTCTCTTCCCTTGAGAGGACCAACACTGAGACTCAAGATGCCCTCTACCTTGGTCCACTAAGTCCTAGCTTGCCACAGAGAACCTGCTGCACAAGGTATGTGATGTCATAGGGATGCTCAGCACTTGCCAGCAAACAATGTCAGTCTTCTCTCCAAACTTCAGATCTATCTACCAGCTAAGACTTTGGGTGATATTTCAGGAGAGCATCTTTTTTTCTTCTGCTGGGGGGTTCTGAGTGAGGCAATGTTCAGTAATTTCTGTGGGGTTGGTTCTCCTTACTGATTTCCTATCCCGTTTCCTTTCCCTATGTTTTGCTCTGATGCCAGGGAAGAATTGTTCATTATACTCAATAACCTTGTTTACCTTGATTTTGCGTTACCATTCCTGCAATGTCCTATTAAGCATCAGAGCTGTCTACTAATTTACGCAAATATGTTACGAAAAATCTATAACATATGTGTTAATTAAAAATTACAGGAACATTACATCAATCACAATACCTGTATCCTAATGCTCAGCAGTCCCAGATTCAAATGCTTCACATCAGATGTAGAAGCTGAGAAAGCAAAACACCTTATATTATACAGATAGATGTCTTTGGTTAAAGGAATTGCTGACACATTCCTTTACTGGGAATAGTCATCCATTCCTTTAAAGATGAGGTCATGCAAAGAAAGCTAGGTGCCCCCTGTACCAATAGGCTAAATCCCTCTCCTCTGTGATGGATTTCAAAGCCACCTATGCATTATTTCAACCATATCCAACCAGCTTCAATCACACCAGCAAGCAGAACTATGCAGAGAGCTGACTGCTTTTGTAGCTCCTGTGACATGCCCTGGTTGGGCTGTTTTGGTTTTTTAACAGGGAACAGAAGTCCAAAACCTTAGAATAAAGTGATTAAATATTTGCTAGAATCAGTGAGTATTTAAACAGGAGTTTTATAAATCCAATAGGACAGAGTCAGGAAAAGACAGGAGCAGATTACCAGAAGAATGTGACATCTATTCTGGGACCTGTGCTAGTCAGCACATTAATAAATATTTTTTTTTTAAAGCGTGGGAAGGTGAATATTGAGGTGACATTCACTGATAGTATAAAATTATTCATGTTTTTCAAGACAACAACACATTTCATAGACTCATTGAAGAATCTCAAGATGCTACCAGATTAAGTATTAAAGTAGCAGATGAAACTGAATTCTGAGAAACACAAAATGATTCAAATGAACAAAAATATCCTTAAATATACAAATCCAACAATGGACTGTAAACTATCCTTTGTCATTCAGGAGAGAGATCTCACAGCCACCATGGATACTTCTCTGAAAACATCAGCTTGGTATAATGTTAAGATCTATTGTGGGGGAAAAAAAAAGGTAGAGAACAAAACCAGGAAACCTTGGTTAGACCTCTATTTAAAACCATGCTTTAAGCACATCTTAAACGGATCATACAGGCCTCGTCCCTCTCCTCCGTTTCTAAATGAATGTACCCAAAATAAGATTTACAGAAGGGCAACAAATGAAGAAAGATGAGGAACAGCTTATGTATCCAGGAGATTAAATAGACAGGGACTCTTCAGCTCTGCAAAGAGAGTAGGGGAAGATGTGTCAGCATGAAGAGGCTGAACAAGGAACTTGTTATTATTCAATAATTCCTACAGTATGAGAATCAGAATGCATCATTAAAAGATTTAAAGCAAAGGCAGGGAAGTACTTTGTCATTGCTATGGGATCTGTTGGAAGCTGAAATATAAAGAAGTTCCAAAACAAAAGATCAGACAAGTTTAACAGAGGAGAGAGAGATCCATGAACACCAGACAAAGTGCATGAGTTCCCCAGCTCCTAATCCACAAGGCACTGGAGAAGGGTAACAGAGAAACCTCAGTGTTTACTTACTCTGGTTTTATCTATTTTCCCTAAGCATCATCTCCTGCCCACTGCCAGAGATGGGATACTGGCAAAACAGACCTGTGCTACGACCCAGAAACACTCCATTTTTGCTATTCTGTGTTTCCAGGCAGGATCACTGACATATTCCATGCATATTCATTTACAATATAAAATGTGAAAAGGGGAATGATGTTTGACATGAACCCAACATTAAAGAACTCTCCGTCATCACCACCACTCCCTCTTTTGCTTTATTTGAGAAAGGGAAAAAAAAAAAAGGAAAAAGAAAGGATTAATTAAGATATTTCCTTTTTTCACTCAATTTAATTTAGAGAGGAAAGACTACAGGTAAGTAGATTTTACCCTACTCCCCATGAGCATGTGATACTCAGAGAGATAACAGCTCTACATAAATGATATTTTCACAGGTTTAAAGACAGGCAAAGAAATAAAGTAAGTTCATTCCAGAGGAAAAAACAAAACAAACAAACAGTTCAAATATCCAAGTCAGGCTTTGGAGGCTGTTTATAGAATTTCTTTTCTTCCTTATTTTTCCATTCACCATCATGTATAGTATTTTGCCACAGAAAAAGAAAGGGAATTAAAATACTTTATTTTGTTGCCCAAAAGTCGCAGTACAAAAAATGTCTTTCTGCCCAGGAAATGACCATGTGCTTGCTGGTGTGAGCCTTTACAAACGGACAGGCAATATTTATGACCAGTTTGAAGGCTTCCTAGTGAATATCCATCTGGAAAAAGTGGATATGCAAGTTTTGCACTCTCTCTCTCCTAGGTCAGTTATCTAATCCTAAAATTGCATCCAATTTTCTCTGAGGAATAGTTCTGCATAAGTGTAAGTTAAATGCCTCAAAGGCATCTAACTCATAATTTTCTTACTAGTGGAACAGCATTAAAAACAAAGAAATGAAAATCATGCTTTCATGACAAAGGGATTTTGTCTCGGCCCTCAAATTCATTTCAAGCCAATGGGTTTATTTTGTTGGCATGCAGGCTTGACAAAAAGAGGCTGGCAGATACTGTGATAGGAGCAAATTTCTGGCATTCTTTCCTTTTCAGCAAACACGATGCATTTCTGTGTACATTAGAGCACCATTTCAGCTAGTTCTGACTGCTAGCAGCAACAGAATAACTGCAGAGATGCCCTGAACTTTGTCTCACTCACCTTTTTCCACCTGGCCCATGAAAAGCAACCAAGACTCCCAGACTGGTTCATAAAAAATAACAAGCACTCCTAGGACATCTATATGGAGATTATATTGTTAATCAATTTATTTTGCATAGCTCCATGGATCACTTGCTATTGATGATTATGCATTTTAGCTCCTGTGACAATTTGTCAATAAAATAAAAATAGGCTAAGGACAGCATACTTTTAATTTAAAGATGATCTCTTTCTTAAAAAAGAGATGCCACTTCCCAAGCTCTGAAAAGAACTAGCTCATAAATATATTTCATTTACCAAGTAAAAGAGCTGTTCAAGGAGTCCAAACTTTTTTAGTAATCATAATACAGGTATCTAGAGGTGAATAATTTTCTTTTAGAATTCAGTTACTTTTAAAAATGAATATTGAAAAAATAGCAAGTTTGATAAAACGTAGTTTTTGAGTTACTGAAAGTGCGTTATTCAAACTCAACATAGACTGGCATAGTTTTTACCCCCCAAAAAGTGGAAAGCTAAATACTGTTTATGGATCGTTTTATAGATTTTTTACATGAAAGTGTCTGACATTTCATTTCAAAGTTTTCATTCAAAATATGAACTTTGCTTCTTGAAAGGGAAAAGAATGGTGGGTAAATAGACCAAATTACCTAAATTATCCTTAAGTTTGAAACAACATACTTGAGTTACTTAGGTTGTCACAAGAATTATTTTTTTCTCTAAAGCATCCAATCCCAATGGACTCTGTCTCCTTCTCTCGTAAGTATTTGCTTCCCTTAAAACCACCCAATTTCTTCTTTTCATAAGCATATGTTCTACGCTCCCAGAACAATTCTGGATCAGTCCACAAAGCTACCAGATAACTAATGACTCTTGGTTAGTGATGAAAATATGTTTAATTTCAACAGTGACAAAGATGAAAATTGCTGTCACCTTACAGATTCCCTGACCTATCCAGTCCCTGGCAGAGAATGCTATGGCTGTTCTATCTTGCGTCTTTAACACGTAGAAAGTACACACAAATACTAGATCAATATTATACCTTATTTCAAAAATCCCTTTCTTGTATTACAGGGTATGAATGATGAATGCAGTATCGATTCATTTCTTTACATACAATACAGATGCTTTACTCAAAACACAAGACCTGGATAGCTGTCAATATTTAAAAGGAGCTTTCATGGAAGAAAGGCTGTGATGACCTTCAGAGGTCCTTACTCTCTGACTGTCTGCAGGAATAAGTTAATCAGGAGATGAAGCTCTTGTATCTAAGCCAGGCTTGAGATGGAGCTGTGCAGTGTGACTGAAGGAAAGGAGTTCTCATTTAATCACTGTAAATATATTCAAAGTGGGAATTTGCTAATTGCAGCACTCTGTAAGCTGGAATTAATATAAACAATAAATATAAAATAGAACACATGGACCTAGTAAAGTCACAAAAGCACTAAATGCTAGAGACGAGATGTTAAATACATTAGACTTGTGCCTAGTTTAAATGGGATTAGGAAAAAACCAACTTGTTGCAAACCATTTTAATTCAGTTTGTAGATAGCTGCTGGAGAATCAAAATTTTGATCAGTTATGCCCCACTTGGGATGCATAAAGCTCCAGTTTTCAGCTTCTGTTAGTTTAATACAAGGATGGCAAAAATCATGTGGACATTCCCTTCATTTACTTTTGGAACAAACAATTTGCTCATCACCATGTTTTGGCTGACTGCCTGAACAGCTGAAACTGTTGCTTCTCATTGAAGAATAACATTTAACTGGTCAGATAATAATCCATTCAAGGTGGGGTCCTCAAAAAAAACCCTAGCAGGTCAATATAATGCTCTAATGAGGCACAGGCCTGGCTTCCAGAATGTTGTTTTTATCCTGGGTATACACAGGCAAGTGAGATGGGAATATTTAGTACTGCAGTATCTACTTGAAAAAGGCTGGCTCTCTTAAATAGCTGTCCATCTTCTCACACTCCAGGGAAGGAAGCATTCCTCTCTAATAAAGATGAAGGGAATATCAGTGGGGCTAATCTCTTCAAAGTGCTCAACGCTCAAAGCAATTGCCTGCAGTAGAACACAGTCCCCACCCTCATTAGCTCAGCAAAGAAAACACAGCCAGAGACAAAATACTATCTTGCATCTAGGGCAAAAAATGTAAAATAAGGGGTTTCCAAGCCACCTCCCTTTCCTTTCCAAAGGACAAATATTTCATACATTTTAAATTATGTGTGTACTGAAAATAAAGTCATATATTTTAAGAATCCCTTTTCATTTCTAGCATATTTAAATATTGTAGAGATTACTCATATTGAAAAATGGTCATGACACAACAAATACCGTGTGGCACAACTCTTCTGATCAACAAAAGGGAAAAATTCATTGCCAACATTTTCCCTTTTGAAAAACTGCAACAGGCAGAAATAAGGATAGTTTCATACCCCCATGAAACAAGGAGACAAAATGATCTGTCAATCAGCTTATATGTGTGTAAGTTCCAATCTACCCACTACCTCCAAATTAAAGAATTTTATGGTCAGGAAAACAAACATTGAGAACGAGAAATGAAACACAGCAGCATTGAGGGGAGAGGTGACAATTATGAGACAAGGAATTACTGTTGAATAATGTAGTCTTTCAGCACATCCTTTTACTCCCATAAACCATTGCTATAACCATAGCAATAATTAAGGATGGTCAACAGATGTTGTAAGCACTCCTTCGAGAAAGAGGGCTGACACAGACATGTTGCTGATCTGACTTCCAAGACTAAGCTGCATGATCAGGACTAGAAAATAGGTCATGACTTGTGTAAACCAACTCAGACCACACAGGAATCTCTCCAGGGACTCCACTAATGGATTCGTCAGTTCAAACACTCAGGATGGGCAGGCCACCTAGGAACAAAACATCAATATTGGTGCATTGTCTAAGAGCACACAGTTGGAGCAACAGCATTTGTTTATTGCAAAGCTCTCCCAAAGCAGGGATTTCAGCTTGAAGGACAACGCACAAAACCTTTCTACTAGTGTGGGTGAGGTGAACGAGCCCACCACTATTGCCTCTATCTGAGGTATAATTTTTGAAAATCTTTTGCTTGTATAAAAACAGCTTGGTCAACAAATGGTGGACCTGAAAGTTTATTTCCCACAGACCAGTTTAAAGTAGGGATGCACAGTCAGACATGGGCCAAACACATACCACAGACTTTAAGAGTGTCTTTCATTCTCCCTGTAATCCCATCTGTAAGTCTGATTGTAGATTGATGGTTCCTTTATTATGATAAGTTTTATGAAGGGATACTCAAGTTTGGAGTAATGAGAAAAAGAGAGAGATGGACAAGACAAAGGAGAAATGGAGACCCACTACTGCTTGCAACTTGCCAGTGTAAAGTAAAAGCTTGACTTTGGCATTTAGCCCTATCCCATTTTGGAATGAAGAGTTTTTTGTGACTGATTGCTACTTGGCCCAGTTTCTGCAGAAGTGTCCCCTGCGCTGGCCTGGCAGAGGAGGCACGCATGAGAACAGTGCTCAGATGCAGAGCACTGATGCAGCACTTGGAGATGCGCTGAAGCCAAGAAAGTGAAGACAAACTAAAAATGCTGATCGCCAAATAAAGAATGGAGAACTAAGAGATGCGGGTGGCTGCATTTGTGCTCATCAAGCAAAACTTGTAAGAATGTGGATCAATTATATTTAAAAGAAACAGAACATGCGAATCCTTAGTTTGTATAGAAAAGGGTGCGTAAGGATGCTGTGAAAACACACCTATCTTGCAGGGCTGAACCCATAGCGAAGAAAAGGGTTCTGATGGGACAGACATTAAACAATTCATGGTGGGAGAAAGGAGAGGAACGAGTGATGTACAAGATTGTAGCCTGTGCTTTATGAATAGACTTGAGAAAAGCCTGAATCAGAAGCAAAGTGGGCAGCAAAATAAGGAAGAACTAGTCTCCATTTTCTAAGTAAAGAGCAAATGCTTCAAAGGAATTGGAAAGATGTGTTCCAAAACCAAGGCTTGATCACCTTGCTGCCCTGTTAGGTGGAGCTATAGCACTGTAGCAAGTCCAAACTTATTAACAACCAGAACTGGGAGTTGTCTGAGCTCTGTGCCAGCACAAATCCAAAGAATTACACCTATATCTATTTCAATCTATCTATACAACAAGCTCTCTTTTCATACTGGGCATCAATTTGCAGAGTTTACTACATTCATGCATGAGCGCCCAATTAATGCATGCACAAGCACGCAATTAGTTCACGCATGAGCACCGAATTGTCTTATGCATGAATGCCCCATCAGTTCATGCATGTGTGCCCAATCGGTTTATGCACTGACACCCAACTAATTTACACATAAGCCCCCAATTACTTTACATGAGCACCCCATCAGTCCATGCATGGATATACACCCATGTCGGGGCAGGGACACCTGTGGCCCGTGGGTGACCTACTGTGAAGCAGTGACAGCCTGGAGCGGTGGAGGAAGAGCAGTAAGGAGCACAGAGGAGCGGCAGACAGAAGTCATTACACACACAACCCCAACATCTCGCATCTCCCATTGCTGCACCAAAGGAATTGGGATGGTGGGGCGCAGCCCACAGCAAAAGCAAGGCAAGCAGAGACTAGGAAGGGGGGAGGAGAGATGTTTGGCTTAAGCTGAGACTGGGAAAGGGGGAGGAAAAGCATTTACTTAAGCAGTTGTTTAATACTTCATGTTTTCTTTTTTCTCAATACCCAGAATCAGTGATCAGAAGTTTGCATTAATTTGCAATAACTTAAAGTATAAATTTCCCAAGTTGAGACTGTATTGCCTGTGACAGCCTATACGTAGTCAGAATTGAGGTAGAGACTCAGGCATTGAACCACAAGGGGAAAAGCACCCTAAGGAATCAATTGATGTTATCAGGTAATCTGCCTTGGAGATTAAAGAACACAGAGCAATAAAGTGTTGTAATGAAAAAAGCTTTTTAGTCAGAAATGGGGGTCATAGGGAAAAACACACATTAATGTCAGCATATAATTGCACTATATGGACAAAATCAGATGCTGCGAAAAAGATTACTGTGGTAAATTCTGCACTAGAGGATTTTTCTCCCATCAAGCATGACTTTAACAGTAAGCAAGAGGGAGACAAATACAAAAAACAAGCTTCAGAAACTGCAAAAAAAGTGAGATAAACAGTCAAGATCTTGTCCTGCTCTGGTCCTCTTGATACCTGGACATAGTCCCCTCCCAAGATCCGAGAGGTGCAGGTGCATCCCCTGCTCTCCCCACATCTAACTGCTAATTGCAAAATCCACTGCACAGCTTCCCAGCAAAGGAGAGCTGCTTCTATCCTAGAAGAATCCCCCCCCCTGCCAAGATGAAGCTTTATCTACTCAGTGCCACTTAAGTGGTATCGATTAACCAAAAATGTGAAGGAAAGCAGGAAAGAAAGAGAAAAGACAGACACCTGGCATCTCAATACAAGCTTGTCTTTGCAGACAATATACCAACCAAAATTGAGGAAATCAAAGAGAAAATTGAGTGGGCACCTCACTGCAAGATCAAACCTCTAAATAAATGAGACTGCCATTTAATAAATCAATATTGTTTACGTTTCCTTTAAGAAACAGAATATATACTCAGCTAGGCACAGATGAATTTAAAAATACAATTTATACTTCTGAACTTTTTCCCTCAATTTACAAGGACGATTTCTTCCAGTTCTGTTCTGAGCACAGAAATTGTTACCGGATAAGGAATCTGAAAACTGTGATTCTGGAACTCTACCTGAAGACTCAGTATCCGCAGAAATTCTAACAATCTGAGGTTTAATCTCCATCCCTCCATCCCTCATGAGGCCTGTGTGGATAGCCAGTGGCTTTAATATCATCAGTGATAGCCTAAATAATGTCAGGTGCAAATATTGAAAATGCTTCAGCAATGGCATCCTAGAAAATCCCATCAATAATTCTGTATTCAGTAAAGGGTGGGTAATATACAGAAACAAATTCTTTAGACCACTATTTAACACCAAAACCAACTCCAGACTGAACAGTAAACAATTGTCACCCACTGGACTAATGGCTGTCTCATGGTAATGGTCCTGCGTAATGTCATGTGATGTGTAATTAAGCAAATTAAGCTTGCTTTTAGATAGCAACACTGAGCAGTTACCCTGACCCCACCATGGTTGACAGTGGTACCATTTGTTCGACAGTCACTTCCCAAAACAATGAGTCTCCTGCACCGCCAGAATTCCTGTCTCCTAAAATAAACCACTTGTCTCACAAGGTAACCTTGATCCTGGCATTTCTCAACTTTCACATTAATTTACAACCTTTACATTCTTTTAATATACTCTCCTTCTAAATAAAATAGGTATATATTGCCCTTTGAGGTGTTCAGAGGCATTGTAAGGCTATTTGTTTGTGCTCTGGCAGAAGAATCACATACTCTTCACACCTCTTCAATGCTGAGAGCAACACTGCCAAGCTTATGGAAGCAGATTAAATGATAACATGTATCTCCGGATCTCAAAATTTAGCAGCATATTTTTCCAAATACTGTTTGCTTTCCCTTAGCCTTACAGTAACTGCTAGTGATTTTGGACTGCTGCTGTTGTATTGGGATTTGTTTGGTTTGTTTTAATACATTATGATAATAAATAAATAAGTTGTAGCATGTAAACTAGAATCCTCTACAGCTTCTCTAAGTCTTACATACACAACACTGTGTTGTGATTAATCATATTAAGTACATTTTCTAAACAGCAACTGGAAACACAAAAGGTGATGACAAGAGGGCGTTTAAGGGATTAATGAATGCTACACAAGAATATAAGCACATGGAGATGCTGGTTAACTTGCATATGAAAAAAAAGTGAATTTAGTTAAAAAATCATTTATATTGTGGTCCATCTTGCACAGTAACCACAGTTGGTCCCCTCTCTGAGACCATTCACAGCATGCAGAATTCAAAGGATATATTCCTTTGTATTTCTGATATTAAGCATAATATTGAAGATCATTGCCCCCAGTGGGCTGAGTCCTGGCCAGCTCCATCACCACCTCTCATTGCAAGACCATGAGCTAGTTTCAGAAGGACTGGGGGGAAGAAGAAAATCCACATAAAGTCTAACGGTAATTAAGCATGTAATCAATTTCTCCTCGTTCACAAGCATGCCATATCGAAAAGTCCACCCCTAAGCTGAGCTAAAGAAAAGCTAAGGCAGAGTGCAGCTAAAGCAGAAAGATTTATACACAACTTTTTTCACTAACTTATTTAAGAACTGTGTGTGGCTCTGATAAAGCAGAAAATGGCTTTATGGTCACGCATTTATGCCATGAATAGCATTCGGATCACTAGAGTTAGCAAGGACCATCCACAACAATGCCATCCGGAGAATCCCAGGAACTTACAAACTCATTCTTGGTACTAGCTCTTTGTTAAGCAACTCCCATCCACTGCATGTCATACCAACAAAAGATAGTACCACTTAAAAACAAAATGTAAGATGTGTTTGTCTACATTGCATCTGCAATGATAATTGCTTGAAAACAATACAAAGAAAAACCAAACAAAAATCTTCCATTAGTTGGGTCATTACTATCTCTGACCTCAATCTCGTTTGCTGATACTGCCAAACTTTTCATAAACCCCTTCTATCATTATTAGCTATAATTTAAATAATTACCGGGCAGAAGAAAAAAACCTGCTCAACCATGGCTCTGTAACCTAGTAATTAAATCCACCTGTAAGGTGCTGAACAATTTGCTTCCAGTGTCTATGACTATTAATGCAGTCAAGTATTTTACATGAGGTGGTGTAACATCACCAGAAGAAAATGAGGGATACAGCTGAAAATTAAGCCATGCTTTGATAAGGTCAGAAAAATCCACCCAAGCTTCTCCACAGACAAAGGTCCCAAATGAGACAGATGTCCCTTGCCCAACGGGCTGTTAGTTAAACATAGGATTTATTCTCCCATCACCATTTATTTTTGAAGTATTCTGGCTGTTTGACTTACTTCAACATGGTTATTACTTTTAGTTAACTCCACTCAAATGACTGACTGAATGGTTTAGATTGACCAAATCCATGAATTACTGCTTAGACAAACAATGCAGGAATCTGCTGGATCATTTTATCTAGTCCTCTGCTGCTGCAGACAAACATATCATTCAGCCTCTCTCATTGATGTATCAAGGGCCATTTTAGGACTACACAGGCTACCTCTGGTTTAGGTAGCTTGGCAACTCTGGTATTAGCAAAAAAAGCTATGACAACATGGTGTCAGCGCAAGTTAAACATCCACAAACCCAGGGTCCCAGAGATATTCACCTCAGACTGCATCCCACACTGCATTGCTAGCAGTAACCAAACCAGCTGCACCCAAGCAAAGCCAGGTTTGCTGAACTATACCGCGTATTTCCCCCGGATGTAGTGCAGAAAACGTGTTCCTTCCAGCCACTCATCAAGTAAATGAAATACTGCTCCAGAACAAACAGATATTAGTATGCTTGCATTTCTACAAGGTACCTATTCAGAAAAGGCATTGCCTTTTCAGTCTGTGTGTGTGGATAGGGCCCAGTATGCCTCGTCTTTTGTAGGCACTATCTCTCTTCAAACAACAGGAGTTGTGATAACCTCTTTTAGCTAGATATTTTCCTATCTTTAGCTAGGTGTGATTGCATCCTGTTGCATTATGCTTCATTGTGATCATCCATCCCAATGTGATCTCTCTGTTGTGTGGTTACCCCTGCAGAGAAAATTTTGGATTTTATCCAAATGATGGGAAAATTTGCCCATTTAGATTATCTGAAGCTGATAACCTTTCTACTGGAAAGTTCCCATCTGGCTAGAAGTATTGCTACTGCATTTTTCAGGGATGCGATTCCTTTGCAAATGACCCAACATTATAGTCCGGAAACAAAAATGCAAAACTTCTTCAAATCCTCCTGACAAAAAATGAGCTCTTATTCCAAATTACATACATAAACAGAATAGTGGTTAAATTTGGGTTTGGGAAGCTGTCAAAAATGGACAGTGTCAATGCATTTTTTTCCCCTTGGAAATGAAAATACCTTATTTAATAGTTGTCGTGGTTTAACCCCAGCCAGCAACTAAGCACCACACAGCCGCTCACTCACTCCCCCCCCATCCAGTGGGATGGGGGAGAAAATCGGGAAAAGAAGTAAAACTCATGGGTTGAGATAAGAACGGTTTAATAGAACAGAAAAGAAGAAACTAATAATGATAATGATAACACTAATAAAATGACAACAGTAGTAATAAAAGGATTGGAATGTACAAATGATGCGCAGGGCAATTGCTCACCACCTGCAGACCAACACCCAGCCAGTCCCCCAGCGGCGATTCCCCGCCCCCACTTCCCAGTTCCTAAACTAGATGTGACGTCCCATGGTATGGAATACACCGTTGGCCAGTTTGGGTCAGGTGCCCTGGCTGGGCATGAGAAGCTGAAAAATCCTTGACTCTAGTCTAAACACGACTGAGCAACAACTGAAAACCTCAGTGTTATCAACATTCTTCACATACTGAACTCAAAACATAGCACTGTACCAGCTACTACGAAGACAGTTAACTACATCCCAGCTGAAACCAGGACACTTTTAAACAGAACAGTTCAGGAGAAACTGTAAATAAGGAAGAGAAAAGAGGTTATTTTGAATTTTGATACCAGTATCCCCTAAGAACGTGGCTTGTGATGATATGTTTTTTTCTCACAGAGACACAGGAATGGCCCTTTAGCCCTGATTTTTAATTTGTCTACTCATGTTTTCAATGTGAAACATAACCTTAGAGCAGAACAGACACTCCTTCATTGTTGTAGATTCATTAACAGCCACGCTAAAGACAATCTCACTCATTTCAGTGAATCAGAAGCATGCAGGGACTATCTATGTGAGGAAAGATAGCAGGACCATGACCCCCCCATGTTTCTCTTCAATATTAATTAAAAAAAAAAAACAACAAAAAAACCACCAAACAAAAAAAACCCTAAAACTGGCAGAAGTATTTTGAATATGTAGCATATGAACAAATGCAAAAGTCAAAAGAAGGCAGGGTAAAGGATGCCCAAACATAACTTTGTTAGCTAATTCCTGCCACCATAATAGAAAGAAACCCCTAGCTACCAATGTAGAAACATTTACTTTTCATTTTAACCTCCTAAATAAAGATTCAAAACGCCAAAACCAGCTCAGCTGGTGTGCACTCAAGTTATCAAAGTCAATGTCTTTTCCAATTTATGCAAGAGTGTAAGATAAGAGTAAAGGATATTGTTTTGAAGGAGAATCACAATGGTATGGAACTGAGAACCAGGTAAAACATGGGCCAGATGCTGCATCCATGACTTTTTTTACATTCAGTTAATTTTTACACCTTTCACGTAAATAATGCCTGCAAGAAAATGTGTGGAGTTATCTAGCAAATAGAGGAATTAAGATCTGAAAATATTCATTGCCTTCTCAAGTAGAAAGTAATGGCCTGTGAAACGCTATCATGGTATAACTATAATGAAATCTTTAGGTTCATTTGGAGATCTAACATGTCAAAACTCCATTCTGGCTTGTTACAGGGACTAATACAGAGTAACACCAAGAAACAAAGTAATCATTACTTGGAGAATTCAGCTGGCAATGTGTAAGCTCTCTGCGCTGTTTTGCAAAAAAGCTCAGTAACCTTAACTACATCCCACCTCAATATAGTGGTGCTGAGTACTACGGAAAAGCTATTTGTTTAACTATCTCACCAGCTGTACCCACCTAATTCTCTTTCATTTCATCTGGCTCCTTTCATGAAGTTCAGCCTATACAAACAACAAGGTCAAGCAGGCCATTTGGGCTACAAACAAAAAAACCCCAAATACAACAGCTATGCTCCAGATTGTTGCATGGCTTCAACTGGAGCTCAATAAAGCAAATTTTTAATGGGGAGAAAAAAAAAAAAAAAAAAGCAGCATCATAGATATGAGGCTGGAAGAGTCATCAAATCCAGTCCCTTACTCTTACAAGCAATGCTTTCATACGCTTGCCGTGATAGAAGACTGAATTCCAGATTAGCAGCAGTTCTGCCATCCACTCCCTGCTGCTGATCTAGAACCTGCCTGTCCTTGCATTTATAAATCTTTCAGTCCATAAGTATAAAACAAGGGTTTAAAAGTACTTGTTCACATGCAATCTATATCCTTTAGGTTAAATACAAGGGGTTTTTTGCAGAAAGACTCCCCCCTTCTTCCCTGTCCCTGATGCATTTCACTTACAGTATCTGTATTGTTTTCTGGGTTAAACAGCTGAAGCTTTTCCTGCTCTCCTCCCCAGCCTTTTCAGATAGCATGTAATCTGGATTAACTATGAAAGTACCCATCACTGATTTTTATAAAGCAACTCTTGCAAAATTGATCGCCAGTTTTGGAAGCCCATTCTGAGATCCCCGTAACCTGACTTTCATAGAGGTTAAAGATGCCTATCTCAGCTGAGCAGAGGTTTTGGTGAAGGTGGCACACAGCAGCAACTAGCAACTGTGAAGCGGGAGGGTGGGACACGCACAATCAAGTGGGACGTCGCCTTTCCTTAGGTAATTTTTACCATGCCAGTAAAGGGAAGAGGAACTGAGTATGTTCATGTAGAAAGATCCCTCCATTCGTCAGTGTAAGTACTCACCTTCTGGACCAGCATTCCACACCTCACCATCCTCTTTCTTTTCACTTTCTTCTGCAAAGCTTATGTCCGTCACTATCAACAGTCCACTTAGAAAATCACTAGTATCCCTTATACCTGTTATTTCATAATCTTTAATATGACTTTGACATATTCGTGGATTTTACTCCTGATCTTTTTCTATCCATAGAGGCATTTTAGTACATAATACCTTTTCGGGGGGTTGGTTTTGGTTTGTTTTGCTTTAGAAAATGCCTGCCTTCAAACTTGCTTTGCATGTGTCCGATATACTTCATTTCAATAAAAGCTCCTTAATTACAGCTTTGGTAACTCAGCAATTTTGAACTATATCAATGGACAGCCCATCCGGGTAAGACTGCACATAATCCACTCAGTGTAGTTATGGAAGACACTCCAGTGGATTCTCTGTGACTCCTCCTTATGTCATCAGCTGTTGTGTCCATGGATTTTCAATACGACACTTCTCTCTTAAGTAATGGCATGGCCCAGCTAATAGATCATAATAGCACCAAGAATGCTTCGCTAAAATAGATATTATGCAAACATTGATCAGAGACAGTCCCTGACGCAAAGTGACTGCAACTGTAGAGCTGACTTTGACCTTCCCACTGGCCTTGATTAAGGGATCGTTACTAGTTACATAATTACGAGGAAAACAATTTGATCTACTTTTATTACCGGTTCTTCCTTGTAGGAATTAATTTTTCTACAGTAGCTGGCACACCACAAGAAAAGATCCATACCACATCCTCTTTCAATCTTGCCATCCTATTCTCTGCCATATTTATTTTCTCCCATTTCTACTACAGATCCCTAAGAAACACAAGGGTAAACAAACCTCCCCTCCCACAGAAATTTACACAATCAAATTGTTAGTAGGTAGCAGATACATTGAACCATCCTAACTTGTTATTTAAGCTCTCTTTCACAAGGTGATTTGTGGCCACGTGAGAAAGGAGGAGCCCCTCTGATCCTTGCAGACACTATTTGAACAGAAGCAGTGCTGGAGAAACCTGGTCTGGGAGCACCACCCCACTGTGCTAGGTGCTGTGCTAGAGAAGATGGTCTTGCTCCAAAGGGTTTACAACCTATCTTAGTAGCAAGATCAACCAGTTCTTGCTGTCGACTTTTTATCAACTTCCTCCCAGATGCCTGGTATAAACATACTGTGTATAAAATGCAACACCCAGTAGCATATTTTGCCTGATTTCCATGTAAAGACAGTAGGCCTCATCTGCAAACAGAAGAAAACACAGGGTTCTGATGGTAACAGGTCAACACAATGCAAACAGGTATTTCATCAGCCTCAGCATACTCTGTCCACAGACTTATTATTAAATGCGTTAATTATTACTGATACCTAGGCAGGTGCTACACTAAAAATGTACCAAAAGGATTTCGTTAATGAGCCAGCTATTACATTTCACTACTTCTTCGCTTGATGTCATCTCTATTACATACCTTTTCTACATCAAGTGAGCTGGAGATGTGGGATAACAACTTTTCAATAGGAAGAAATAAACCAGTAATGTAATCAAGCTTACAGATAATTTGAAGCTACGTGCCATTCAAAGAAAAAGAAAGGGATAAGTCATATGCTAAATGAACTCATTTGCATCTGGCCAGGGGCCATTTTCAAAAGCTTTCAAGTGGAATCACTCTGAATTCTCCTACGAGCTTTTGGCTTTTTCATTCCTTTTACAGTTACTGTTTTAGTCATTCATGGAAGAGCCCTCTGCCTTGCTCTTCATTTTCTTCTTTTTGTTTCTTGCCACACTAAAGTCTTTCTTATGATGTCTTTTTGATGACATATTTTACTGAACAGCAAGCTGGACCATCAGGGCTTGACTGATTTTCCTACATGTAAAAGGAGGAGACAATGAGATCCAAAGAGAAAACGTGCAAAAGCAGATTCCCGTTGTACTGATTTTCATTTACACTACATTTTATGCTGCAGCAGCCACAGCTTAGTTCTATCACTTCCTCTAATCAAAGAGCACATAGAATGATTCATAAAACTGGTAAGACTTGCTTCCTATTCTATATAATCAAGTTGGTACTTCTTTGCATGTGCACGCTGAAGTGATTAAAGAATTTATACATGGATTCAATTAGTCTGGATTCAAAGACTGGTTCTGTTCCAGGCTCCACTTAAAGGACTTTGCAAGTCCTTTAATTGCCTTTATAGTTCCACCCTCTACTCTTTACCTTCCCTGCCAACTTAATGAATATCTTTATATCACAGAAGATCTCCCGTTAAAATGGGTATGCTTAGCTCCTTATACATCATAATCCCAATCTCAATTGGCATTTGCAAACCATTGTAACACAAATAATTATAACATCAGGAATTAACAGATTTATAACATTTCCAGGAAGTTTTAAAAATGTCTTTCCTTCTTTCCTTTTTTTTAAATATACATTTTTTTTTCTTGTGAACATTAATAATGATTAACAATAGGACTAATCACCAGGTACACTTTAGGCAAATATTTCCTGAAAATTGCTGTTTCACACCAGCAATAAGGATAAAAATCTGAATAATTATGTCTCTTGCTTATGAACACAGCTCTGGATTTATTGCTGAAAGATCAATAATATATGAACCACAACAAGTGGCTTTATCTAATTTAGACTGAGATAAACCCCTCCCAGGAGTATCCTCTTCAAAGTTTAATTCTGAAGGCAGGTCAGTAGTTGTTTCATGACCTTTTGCAAATATTTTTAAAAAGACAAAATAGTGAGTGAACAGGCAATTCATTTTCCCTATGAAAAGTTCATATCAAATCAGTCAAGCTTACTGATTTGCAAGTCCTTTGTTTTCAAAACAGCTGTAGCTGTATGAGGTGTCTTTTAGGGACTCTTATGATGACAAGACCAAGATTTTCATCAGCTTCAGTGGAAACAGATTCAAGCTCTAGGCCCCTTGCTAACTAGAAAGAAGCTTGATAATTATTTTCCCTTTCCATTACTATTGGGAATCTCATTGACCTCTGGCATAACAAAGGGTTGATGAGCTTGATACTGGTCTTGCCAGTCTTGTTACCAGTCTCTGAACTAAGTAAAAGGAGTTTGTTCTGTGTACACAAAGCGTGGTGGAAACTCCTTGCCATTAACTGCCGGTAGACAAAGTGGCCACATGAGGAATAGCTTCAGCTACCTCAGACTGAGACAGACTCAAATAATCTGCATTTCTAAGATGCTCCTCGTGGGACACATCCTAAATCACTTTACCACCATTTTATATGCATTAAAGTGAATATTTTTAAGAGAAGGAATCATTACTTCCCACATTTACAGCATGAAGTACATCAGAAACCTGATGAGAGTTACTACCTCAGGCCTTGTTGTAATGCAAAAACTAACTATGCTAAGAAAAAATAACAGGGGGCATGCATGCATGGCAGACAGAGTCCCATCCCTGTGCTACCCCATCCCACGGGGTGTAATTGGGCTTTCTGAGGAGCAGCGAGCAAGGGCAGAGGGATCTCAAGAGAATCCAAGCAGGGGAGGGTGAATCTGCTGTAGTCATTACATGGAAAAAGATTTTAATGTCCAATTAAGCCAAATGAATTATGTAAAATATGATAAAGATAGAGGAAAAAATGCAGATGTAGTCCATTATTAGATTGATGACTAATCAATCACCACCCATTTTTGAAATATCAGGCTTAAATCATCCCAGTTTCAAATGAAAATAACATTTTCTTAGAAAGACATGGAATTACTTAGCCTGGCAAAAATACAGAGCTACACTGATTACCACTTTGGAAGTGTAGTGAACTATTTTTAATAATTATTTTCATCAAGAGTGAGGGAAAAGGGGTGATTAAAGGTTATTTACAGGCAGCACCAGTGTTTTCCCATCTGCTTTTTTACTAGCTTTTTCCTTTTATAGTTTTGACTAGAAGCATTGCGATCAAAGTGACAAAGGACTATTTATGTTTCAAAGCAACTGAACACCCACAGCTCAAGCAACCACGGTCTGGTCCTCACTCCCTGTGACATTTTTTACAGCTTTGAACAGACACAAACTGGTGAGATATCAGCTCTTCTGGAGGTGAGATGAATCCAAGATACTGATGCAGAAAGAATCATCTCTCAGAGCTTCACTGTTGGTTCTTACAGAAGAACCCTCCAACTTTATTAGAAGTTGTCAATGCACAGCTCCTAATTTTGCCCTGTGCAGAACTCGCACAACTTGCTGTAAGAATTTGGCTATTTTTGCCATACCTATTGTGATTACTGATCTATTGTAATGCCTTGATATTATGGTTCAATGTGCAGGTTTTGAGAGCGTACTGACTGTGCATGCTCTGGAGCAAAAGCATCCTCCTCCTCTAATCCAGCTCGATGTGCACTGTAAGCATTTGAACAAACAGGCAATACAATATCTATTATTAAATAACATTATGGATTCAAACCTACGAGAATCTGTTCCAAGCTCTCTCTTAATCCCGCTTACATGACAATATCAGCACCTACCCCACTAGCTCAAAGGAGACGCCTCAGGATAACTGATGTTTTATGCCTGTGGGAAGCAGGGATCATTCCTGTCCCAGCTCCAATTCTTTTGCTGGCTCTTTTTCCTTCAGGCGCCCCAGCAGCTGAGGTTCATAATGATGTGGTAAGTCAAACCACGCTTTGCAAACATAATAGGGGAATTCTGTGTCAGTGCTTTCCTCTTTCACGTGATGCTGCAATCCAGAACACAGACATACTGATCACTTACTGTAACGAAGGTGAAAGAATGTTAGTTCATCAGAAGTGCTGTAAAAATGTAGCATTCTTCAAATTAGCCACTCTAAATTATGGTCCAATATCAAATACTTTACAATTGCTGTTGGTATATGCTGGGACTTGACCAGCTTCAGCTATAACATGAGGACTGTCTGCAGGTACTCAGAAGTGTGCAGTTGGAGACGGCAAGTCCTGGTGGGAAACGCAAAGGAGAGAGATGCACACGGAGAAGCTCTGACTGAAAGGTGAGTGCTGTTAATGCAAACAGCCAAAGAGAGCAAAGGGAACAACCAGACAGTCCTCAGGAGATGTTTCAAGCAGAAGTGAAATTTATTACAGAAGGGTAGAGGCACATAGATGCCTCTTTAATGTGATCAGTGACCAAAAGTCTATTGCTATTAGAAAGCGGAGGAGGAACAAACATATCAGGAAGTGGAAAGAACATGTGGACGAGATGTCTGTGCTGATAAATGAACAGTTATGTGGGCCATCGCATACTCAGAAACTTAAAGATGTTGAGATAGAATTTTTTTACTTCCTATCCTCATTTTCTCAGTGATGATTTTGATCAAGATGAAGAGTATCCTAAAATGATATCATTTCTAGGTTATTAATTTTATCTTGTCAGAGCATATGGAGGCTCATAAAGAAACCCCTTGCGTCCTCCGATGGAGGAGCTCCATTAAAGGTAATCAATGCCTGTGGCAAACTTTGTTGCAGCAGAATTTCCAGTTCTTCTGACTTTCAAAAATAATGAGGGATCATGGGTCTCTTGTTTGTTTACATGCACTCTGCAGGCTTTCCTCTTGCTGTGGTGAAACAGAGGGAATCTCTCTTCCCTTTGCCACATCAAGTAGCATGAAGTGCCTTGTGGTGTTTGAGGAGAACAACACATGCTAGGCTTGCAGAAGCCTTTTGCATAAATTTACATATGAAACCCAAGATCACTGCACTCCCTGCAGAGTTACTGCTAGCCATAGTTGACATTGCACTTGAAACAGTACTGCAAAGAGAGCAATGTCTTTTGCAGAGGTTTAAAATAATCAATTTTGGTTTTCCTTTCTAACCATCAAAGAAGTGCCTTTGAATTCTGGGAGCTGTGCAGTGAAAGGAGGAGATGAATGATAATTGCCATTACTGGCTTTTCTCCATATTTTGAGAGATACCAAGACTAAAGTGAAGTTAGGTGCCATCATTACCTGATTAGACACTCCTGAGAGCAATAAGCGTAACAAATTCCTAGGGTATGCCACATTCAAGTACAGGGACTTTATTGTCACTCAGTTCCTTAAAGTCTAAATAAATGCATTTTTAAAAACGGGTTAGTATCCACTGCAATAATGTTAAAATATAGATGTAATACATACTTTCATAAATTCACAAATTAGTATTAATGGCAATAGATCTATTGCTGAAATGTGAAATTGTCCATTTTAAAATGCAGAACATCTAAGTCACTGAAAGAAAATAAGTGTCAGGAAACTACATGTGGTTTTTTTAACAGAAACTATCAAAGGAACATGTAAAATGAGAAAGTTTGACTTAATATTTGGCTCTTTATCTTGTCTTTGGGCGTTTTTAAAGGGAAACTAAATGCATAAGAAATATCACCACTATATAAAATGTATGCACAGAAGCTTGCCCAGTTCTGAACTCTGGTAAGTGTGTGAATGTTTCTCCCAGTTTCAAAGTATTTCAGGCGAAAGAATGATCAGTTCAACAAATCTCATCCCATTATTTTGAGAACTACCTCACAAAAAACCAACTAAATATCAAAATAGAATAATCTGCATTCCTATCCCTGGTGGACATCAGCTGTGCATTCTCAATTATTTTCATATTAAATCAATCTGATACTCAAGTACCTTCTAAGAGTGATATTTATTCAACTACAGATTAATTGCATTTTCATAACAGAGAGGCCTTTCCAAATTTGGCCCTACTTTCACTCTTGCATAAATTCATTTTAAATCCAACTTTGTATTGTATAAAGCCACTGTTGTGTATACTACACAACCACATAAAGAGCACTGTTTCAAGTATCCTGCTTCCCTTTGGCCATGATTTCATAAGGGGTAAACAGCTCAAGAGTCCTCTTACCAAACACAAATCATTGGTCTAAACTAAACCCACTTATCTAACCCAAATTTAGTTTAAGCCCGTTTGAAAAGTCAATTTTGCACAAACATGCTTTTTGTGGGAAAAGCTGTTAACTGTCTGCTTGTAACCGATGCAAAACCATACCAATAGCACCTATTTTAACAGGTAACTTGGCTAATGTAACGTAAGTCCCCATCCACACCTGACCACAGCAAACTAGGAGTGCTGGGTGAGCTGGAGTTGAGCAGATTCAGCGTGAGCAGCCACATCTGGAGGACTGGCCTCACAACTCAGTGCCGAGTGTCTGCAATGATTCCCATTCAAGTCAGTGATAACAGCAGTATGGATAAAAGTCTCACAATGTATCAAGAAAATGACTGTCACATGAGAGAGTTACAGGATAGAGGGTAGGGATAGTATGCTGCTTTCTCATGTATTTTAAAACATAATTTCCTGTGAAATATCACAGAGAGACAGGTTTCACTGTACTGCATGTGGGAAATTGAATTTAAAAGAATCTAGATGGATCTTTGTATTCTGATTTCATTTGTTTTGCAAAATGACAAGTTTAAAAACCAGCTGTTAAAATAAAAAATTAATTATGCTGGGGCCTGGACCCCCTGTGTGCACCTGCCACAGGAAAGTCTGGCGTGCTGGGCCAGGAGATGCAATTTAAAAAAATCCTTATTCCTTAGGATACACAAATTAATTCTTCTCCTCTAAGAAAGAAGGGCAAAGTTTTCCACACTGCTAGCAGTTTTGCATGCTAAACAGCGCTTGCTTCATGTATTGTATACACAGAGGGTCACATTTGCTGCAGAACACAGAATTAAGCAAACAAAATCACATTAAAAGAGATAATCTCTTTTTCTTTTGGTTATACTTAGGAGCAAATGGACATAACAATATGTTTCTATTTGTAAATATAAAGTCTGAAAACATACAAGAAAATACTGTATGGTCAGTTAATTATCAGTTTCTGCTGAGGGTCTTTTTTAAAGTTACTCAAAACCAAATTATGTCCAAGCTAGTTAAAAATGATGCTGCATTTTCTCTTCTTGGCCTTTACAGAGTTGTCTAAAATCCACATGTCTATGCAGTACTCCAAACTTTTATCACGAAGAGTTGAGACAAAGCTTCATCACATGCAAATATTTAAACGAGAGCAAAATCTGATTAAAAGCTTCAATTAGAAAAGTTAAATATTTCATTTACTGCTGGTTTAAAACAAACGAATGAGAGAGTATGACGGCAGACACCTGCCCTGCTTCCTACCCCACATTCCTCATCTACACTATCTCCAAATGGTCCACTTACGGAGCACAGAAGTCTCAATGATCATGACTAGAGGCTTTCAGCCATCATGGTACATGCAGCTTGCTCCCAAGGCAGAGCAGCTGTCCCTCAGGTATTTCACTGTTATAGAGTAGGTGCTAGCAGACTCCACAGTAACCTGAGCTGTGTCCTGCACTCACAGCACCGAGACCACGTAGAACTACTGGGATCCAGCTAAGAGTACATACCGCAAAGAGGGGACCGAAAGGACTGACCAGGTAGCAACAAAACACCTCTTACAGAACATGGGCCTGTAAGGTAATACCTGCAGACAGGTAGATATCCATCTTATAATGCCTGGTGACAGAGAAGGCTGAAAGTGATGTCTCTACAAATATCATTATTGGGAAAAACTACGTGCCTTCTTTTTCCCTGGCAAAGCAAGAAAAGAGAACACAAGGCAGTGGCTTTTTTAGCAATGATCACTGCTACAGTGAGATTCTTTGCTTTCCATTTCTTGATGGGTTTGAAATACTTTCCTAGAACCTACTATCAGGGAGAACAAAAGAAGGTCTTCTCAAATCTAAGCTCCTCTATTTGTTTGGGTGAATGTTACAAGATACTTTGTGATTTACTGAGAGTACCTGCATGGTGACAACAGAGAGCACCAGAAGGGATTCCTGGAGACTGGAGCAGAGAGGTCCTGTGGCAGAAGGAGCTAACCTCACCTCTCATAACACAAATAATAAAAAGTATTGAATACTTAAGACAAAAGAATGTGAATTTTCTCGACCTGTGATTATTTTCAGGGTTAGTGATCTTGATAGGACTGGGTTTAAAATCTCAAACAAATAAATTACACTGGGGAGAATAGAAAGGCTGGGTAATTCCGTGTTTCCAAAGGCAACATGGGCCTTGATTAAACAAACTTCAAGTCTAACAGAAAATGCTTTTTTTTTTTTTTTCTCCAGAAGAAATTATAACTGTGAAATTGATCCAAAACTAATCCAGGAAGCCAAATTTCTTTTGAACTAAGACAGAGAAGGAACTGCATTTTGCCTGATTTAGAAGTGCAGAGGTAAACTCTAGTGGCAGTCGGTGCATTCAAACACTGACACTGAAGGTTTTCTTGGTTACAATTATCTGCTATGTGTGAAAGAATAAAAGGATTTTTCTCTGTCATTGACTTATCAAGGTGTATGACACCTATTACTAAGTTTTTCTTTGCAAATGATCTCTGATAAGAAACTAGAAATGGAGATAGGAAACTGAATGACACAAACAAGGTGTGACATTTAAAAACAAGGGGCTCAGATTTTTTTCAGTCCCATTGAAGCACCTTGGCTAAGAGACTGTCTCTTTCCTTAAGGACACAGGAATAAAGCACCTTGGGAGAGCCACCCCCATACAAACCAATACATCATGAATTTTCTTGGCCTTTTGAACACGCTCAGAAAAGTCCATACATGTTGGAGCTTCCTCACAGAAAGAGCTGGAGGAATATTTTTTACTTCTAGGATATCTGCTAGACATATTCTTACTTGTTTATCCGGCCTTCTATCTTAAGACTCTGATACCAGAGTCGGATAGCAAAAATATTTAACCTGATCAAAATAAAGATGGATCTACCTGATTCTTCTACAGTGGTTTCAGAACATCTTATCTGGTCTACACATAATGTGTAGAACAGGCACATATGTGCTAACTGTAGGGGTCTGTGAATAACAACAGCATCAGAGAGGATGGGAAGTGATTAAACAGTATGCCTGGCCAAGAGAAGAGAGCATTCCAGGAAAATTACTTCCCAAAATAGGGAATAACATGAATATTTCAGAGAATGGATGTGGGAGTGGATTCTAGCACAGGTTTCTGAGAGTTTCACTCTTATCAGAAGGAGCTTTTTGCCAACAGGTGAAACGAGAGAACGCTGATGCAGATTTTGTTTGCCATGACACAGAGACAGAATAGATTTATTTTTTTACTTTTAATGATGTTCGATGGCCTGAAAATGGTTAACTAATGATACTAAAATCTGTATTTAAAATGTAATTCAGTTCTATAATTATATTTCTTATGCATGGAGACAGAAATAAACTAGAGGAAGAACCTATTAGCCCTTTTGCATGTATAATTGAACACATTTAATACTACTAGGTAACCTTTGCAAGTAACTGGCTTTAAGTTTATGCAAAGAGGTGAACACTTTGAATACATAAATAACAATAAGAGCAGATAGTTTTTTGATTTTGTATTCTGTTCTTTTCTTGTTTGTGTCTGGTAGATGCAGTCAGACGTCCCTGGCTTTATTTGGCCATCCATAGAAACATCTGAAAGATCTGACTTTCACATCATTTGGGCGCAGTAATGAATAAGAACTGACATCAAATATCAATATTATTGGCCCAGCTAAATGGTAGCTGACATCCAACTGGAGTGCTAAAGAGGTAAACAAAATTGAAATTTTGTTTTTGTTTAAAAACTGTCTGACATTATTTGTCCTTCAGTAAATCAATGGAAGAATGACCTAAATGCTGTTTGCATTTTGGCTTGGGGAGGTAAAATTGGGCAGTTGCTATCAAGCATATTTTTTATAGTCTTTTAGGTTTTCCTAATATAAGATGTAATTCCAAAAATACTTTTTTTGTTTTAAGGAAACTTGGTAACCTCTGTAATGATTTCTTAACCTGCAGACATCATACAAACACAGCATGGCAGATACAAACACAAGTGAATGAGAATCATACTCTTACTTGAACACAAACAGATGTATATACACACACATAAGGGAGCAAATTTTGTTCTACTTCAAATTCGTAATGATTCAACCAAGCATCTACAGTCTTTATACTTCATTAGCATAGGTGACTTGCCAAGCTGGGAAAATGCTGTGCAAAGTATGGACAAAACTTACTTCAAATGCTATTTAGGCCATATAGATTTTATATTACATGCCAATGTTCAATAACAGATCACCATTCCTCGTATGAATTCTATTGTATGAAATGTCATTGTTTTCCCTTGGTTGTTGATCAAAAACATGTACTAAGGTAAAAATGTTAGTGGTCTGATTTTTCATATTTGCATGAATTATGCAGATGCACAATATCCTCTCCATAATTATCCACAAGACAAAAGGAGAGGGCCAGGGCTGACTTGGACATCCCTGCCTTGACGTTCAGATGTAGGCATTTTGCCTTTCCACCACCTTTTGCCCACCTTGAGCCTACACTTGTGCAGTCATATGGAATCCAACGATTAAATGAGGTCACCTCAAATCCCAGTGACATTCAAAAACTGAGGAAACTACTTTGCCTCTTAGGTGCAGTCTTCACTTGGGTTTCCCTATCTTTGCTTTCCCAGGTAAGGTATGTTCACATATATCTTTTACTGCACTCAGAGCCTTTGAAGAGAGCTGGAGGACACGTAGTTAGCCTCTAAAAAAACATCTTTAAAAGCACACACACGTGTTTCTACTCAAAGGCTTAGCCCTCAGTGGAGAAGAAACATCTGAAACATTTTTCTCTATAGAGATAGTTGTGTTATGGGGACATGGGAGTAAAAGGAATGGTAACATTAACTTTTAGGAGGAAAGATGCATTTTTCTACGTCTTCAATTCAAAAGCAGCTATATGGATTTTGCTCAAATTTTCTCAAACTTTCCACAGGCAGAGAAACAACTTGGAAAACTGCAGAATTCATACACTGCTGAGACTGTTATCTTTTAAGTCCTGACATTACCACAACTACAGAAGCTTCTATCAGGGCAATGTGACTACCCACCAGATTCTCCAGAGAGCTCATGTCCTAGCAAGGCAGCCTCCAACAAATGGCCATGTTTCAGTGGCCAAACTGGCAGTTATGTTGCATAGACAAATGGCTAATTATGGAATCTGAGCACTATTAAGAGTTCTGGCTGTAAATGTTGCCCACTTAACAAAAACCTATGAACTACAGTTTCAGGAGCATGGTATAGTAAATAACTAAGACTTAATCAGTTTCACAGAGTTTAATGAGGATTTATTAAATTTATATAAATGCATTATTCTTTCTTTCCTTCTTCCTCAAACAATACTCTTCCCCTAAAATATCCCTCAATTTTTGGACACACTGCCTGGATGGCTCTCTGATCTAAGTGGAAAACTTGATCTTTGTTCTTGTATTTTCTCTACAGGACATCGTGCAATTAGAATTTCATGTTCTTTCAAAACTCCGCACCAAGCTGCCTGAGACACGACTATCACAAGCCCACTGAAGTGACTTAGGAGCCTACTTAAACTGACCTATATGCTAAGCAGAAAGAGTTAATCTCTTAGGATCTTTCACCATTACAGCACTGCACCCAAAGCTCAACCCTACAGACAAGACTTCTGACAAAGCACGGGATGTGCAGACCCATGACGTTAGGGCACTTAAAAAAAAAAAAAAAAAAAAAAAATCAGGGGGGGATTCTGTCAGCAATCAGCCTTCAGTTTTGCCATTTCAGACTTAAGAAACCAGATTTTTCCAACAAATCTTTGCATGGCTGCAAAGCTTCTTTGGCCAGGTTTAACCTTTAGGCTTTCTGTTGGCCACTCTGGAAGTGATGTTGCACCTTTGTCCAAACAGTCCACGATCAATCTCCAAAATCTTTCCCATGAAAGTATTGTTGAAAATACTAATATTTCTATAAAAACCTTTTTTCCTCATAAAACATAGATCTTTTAACCAAAAAAAATGTCACTCAAAACACCTTCATCAGCTTGCTTAGGGTGGAATATTTTAAATTCTTAGTGGGCAAGCACTAGAGGGTAAGAAAACAGTTCTCTGGTGCTATATTTGTTTGAAATAAAGCCCTTGCTTTGCTAGCCAACCAATGTGACAACTGTAACTTGTACAACCCGGGACCAACTGCTTAGTCTTTTCAGTAGTTTTCCAGTACCTACGGAGTTAATTTGTATAACTGCAATTACAGCTTTTGAAATTATATTCCTCACTCAGTTTAATCAATGCTGCACTAGATGTTTCCATTTTTACTAATTCAATCATTAAGAATGTCAACCAATGATTTTAGTCTAGAGTTTAATGCCAACTATAATATTCTTTATCAAAATAACATGCTTATCTGGAAGATTATCAGCACACAGTCTTTCAGCTTCCTGTTAATCATTATAGGTCACATTAGAGCATGAGGCTCTTTGTAAATACTCACGTTAAAGACAGTGCTATAGTATTGCTATAGTATTTCCCTCACAATTCTTGCTACTGTTAAATATTTTTTGTTCCACACCATGGTGTTTCAAAATACCGAGAGGCAGGTTGTGCCTGCCAAATATACAGATACACACATGCAGCCAAGAAAGAATTAAGATGCCTTGGGAATTCTTATTCCCGTCCTTGACATAAGCTTATACTACACTTTCTGCTACATCAACCCCTAGGGTTTCCCCTATAAACACATAGGGTTGATGTAAGCAGTTGGTAAAGCAGTAGCTGATACTGAACAGAGGAGAATATTCAGGATCTCCTACAGTAAAAAATTAGTATCTTGCTCTGCTCGTAATGAAAGTGGCCATGAGAGCACAGGGAGCAGGAACACCGCTGAGATATTTTTCAGAAAAGATGGTCCCCGAGAGAAAAGAGTGGAAGTGGTAGCAGAAACCAGCACATGCCTCAGCACTTCCACACCAGCTTTAAAGAGCAGTGTGGCCAGGAGAGCTAGAGGAAACATACATCACAAATGTTTTGATTGTTTTAGAATATTTCACACCACCTCAAAGAAACATTGTGGAAAAATTACTTTCCTTCCAAAGTTAGTAGGCATTCAGATCACAGTCTGTCACCAATCCCAATCAAAATGATTCTTTTTAGACAACAACTATAAAACTAACCATCCAGGAAAAAAAACTAACAGCAAATTTCATTTAAGTAAAGTAACTAAATGATCATGACAAAGGAGAATGGCTTAGATATCATGCGCTGATCAAAGGAGAATGGAGGTAGGCGCAAGGAGGGGGCAGCTTTATTATAACAGTCTCTGGGACTCTGCTCTGGCTGGCAGGTGCACGCCACCCCGAACCACTCTAGAAGTCTTTACTAATAGTGAATTCAGCGGCAGAGGTATCTGTTTCACCAAAGTGCATGACAGTATTTACTAGAGCAAGGAACATAATGATTAAAAAAAAAAAAAAAAAAAGAAATTTGTACGCAGAACTTACCTTCATGTTGAACGTAGCATGATTACAGGAATGCAGGTGACCATAGAATGTGTAAACACGGAGACCCTAGGAATTAAACATAAAAAGAAAGCAATTAAATAAGTTACAGTGATATAAATTATTCTATACCCTTGTAAATAGAAAGACCTTGAATTTATGGCTGTGTGCAAACCAAGGCACTTTGTGTGCTAAAAAACAGCTCCTGATTGCTAAAGAGGAACACATTTCTCACAATTACTAAGGATATATATCCTTAGTTCACATAATAGATAGCAGAAAAGGTGCATTCAAATATCACAAAATAAAGCCTTGCCAGAGGGTTTGAATTAGAAGGTGTAATCGCTGCTTCCAAAAGACTGAGCTCTTGCTCTTAGGCAGTGATTCAGTACATGTCTCTTGATATTCCACACACACCATTAAAGTCTTCCTTAAGGAACCACAAGCATGAAATCAAAATTAATTATCTTTTGTCATCTTCCACATTAGACTGTAAGCGACCTACATAGTGCAGTAACATATGTCAGATGTCATCACTGATATCTGACTTGTTCTCCCAGTACAGGAGTCATCCAACCACAGCATCTCCTGCTAAAAACCCTGAAGTCTTCAAGACTTCCCTGTTTTCATAAAGATCACTGGCTTCATGGGTAACAGTAACAAAAATACTTTCTATTAAAAGTGAAACCGACTTTGAACAGTGTAATCATATCCTGAAGAACAAGTTTGCACTCTAAGAAAACATTTTATTGACACTGGAATTGAAAGACAATTTGTTACATTTTTCTAGAGAGACGAGAAAACCCAAAACCAAGACCTGAAATTCCTATACTCATCCTCGTAGTCCTTCTTTGTACTTATTCCAGCGTGAATCAATCTCTCGGGAGCAGGGGTAACATAGGTTTATCATACCGCTGTCATACTTTTAGAGTTTATACCATCAGCTTAATTCCATTTTTATTTTCCCAATCCGAAAAAAAAAAGAGAAAAAAAGAAAGAAAATATCATTCCTGCTCTGATGTAAGATATTTGATTTCTCTTTTTTACTGACAAAACCTCCTACATTTTTATCATCAGCATGCTTTATCAGTATATTCTCACTGTTTGCAACAAGTCCTTTCAGGAAAGTAGTTAATGAGGTTTGACCACAAAGCAATTCTGGAGGGACACTACTCAGTAATACTCTGTAGTTCATATTACATCTCTGAATCATTTAGGATAACTCTGTCCAACAAAACAGCAGTTAAAGAGGATTAGATTGCTGTTGTATCTCAGGTGTTAAGAGCAAAGAGGGGAAAGAGCTATTGAAGCTGAAGAGCAGTATTGATGCAGGAACATATGGGTATCCATTATCTGCAGATAAATTTCAGTCGGAAATTAGAAGACAATTCTCAAACAGCGAGATACAAAAACTCCCCTCCACTCCAAGTAGTGGGGATAAAAAATTCTCATTAATTGTAAGAAGCTGCTTGAAAAGTCTGGAAATAAATTACCTTCTTCTGCATGTGATCTTTTGCCTGAACTTTGAGACCAAGAAGAATCTTTCCAGTCTTGTTCATAGGGCATTAGAATACAAATCTCTGATAAAGCACAGAATTTAATGCTTCGCAGAATTCCTTTTGTTTAAAAAATGTCACCAAAAAAAGGTAGCAGGCTACTTTGGCAAGCATCATTTTGTATCTTACTGTATTTTTCATTTACCTTTCTGTCTTGAAGTAGTCTCTGCTTCAAGACCACATATACTATTGAGATCAAACTAGGAAATTAGTATTATTCCCATGGAAGGATTGCAAGACAAACATAACAAGAAAAAAAGGCTCTGGACTATTAAAAGCCATCCACTATCTTTAAAGAGCAAGCACACCATCCACTTTTGGCATATAAAGGTTGCCAGAGAGCAGTTCTTGAGTCCTCCACAGTTTTCAACAGACTTGCAAAGGGAAAAATTGCTACCCCCCCCCAACCCCTTGTATATTTACATGATTTCTAAATAATAAAATATAAATGAGGAAATCCTAATAAAAATGAAATTTAAATAATTATTATCCAATTATAAATACACTGTTGGAATAGAAATGTGATTACACAAAATTCCGCAAGATATTGACAGGCAAATTAAATTTGATAAAGGTAACAATAGGAGACAAAGATAACCCAACACATAAGAGCAGTCTAGCAAGAAAAAATTTCAAGGACATACAATCTACCTGGTGGCCTAGCAGCAATATCAATTATACCCAGTTCATGGTAACAAACCAAATGTTGGTGCATATTTTGCATGTAAAAAGTAGCCCTTGTAAATATAACTGCTGTTGCTCAGCAGGGCATAGTATTTACCCTCAGACACTCTCAAATACCACTATATCGACAGTAACCTTTCCACAAATACAGAAAAAGCATGCTATCACAAACCAAAAAATAAGAAAACCACATGGATGCCGTGCCATAAAATGAATGTGAACTTTCTGATTTCCCTTCTGCAAGTCAATTCAGTATAAACCGTCTGAAAAGGATTTTAATAATAATAATAATAATAATAATAAAAGCTAGATGAAGGCAATGATTCTGTAAAGTGTTTCTCAATACTATCACTGAAACTTAATTTCCAAAGTGCCACTTTATTTTTATTCAATGCACAGCTAGTGTTTTCTTTGCCAACACCAGGAAATCTGACTTTTGCAGATATAGATGCCATAAAAACAAAACTGGAAAGCTTTCTATTTAGCTGAAATGTCCCAGCAAAATCAAACAGTAATAAATATTCTCTGGATCAGAGCTCATGTTAAGATAGCACTGAGCTTTCAGCATCAAGAGCTCAGCAGTTATGTTAATGATACCCCTTTTGCACATGCATTCTGCTTTTCAGTCTTTAATAATAAAATAATCTACTATAACACCACCAGGACCCCTGCTTCATTCAGCGTGGAACTGAACAGGGTGTCCACATTCCAGGCTTAATCTCCCTTGGAGTGAAGTTTGGAGCATTTCTTCATCAGGGGAATTTCACTGGAGCACCTTGCAAGTTGGTCCTTGGCTTACTAACAGCTTCTTGTCATCCAGGAACCAGCTATATTTAACTGTATTTAACTGCCATTTAATGGAGTTTCTTTAGGGTTCAAGACAAGCAGGGGCAAACATCTGGGACTTGTATCACAAGGAAAAGAGCAGAGGAAAAAAGAGGAGCTTGTCTTAATGTTAGAGAAGTTGTCAGTTAGGGAAAATTACACTCCATTGCTGCTACCTTCAAGGCCTCACTGACCATTACCACACTGACAGAGAAGACATTATCACAAATCGAGAGTAGGAGAAACAACAAGACATCAGAGCAGAACTCTGCAGCTGTAAAAAGGCCCCTCTTTTCCACATTTAACCAATGGTATCTATACTGTCCCCCTGCATATGACACTCTAGCAGTATAAAGAGCAGTAAATTATGTAGAATACATTGTTATTGTTAACTGAGTCATCAGGTCTTGATTGAAGTATTAATGGAGAAAATCTCAGTTCTATTCACTCCTTGAGCTATTGCCTAATTACATTAATAACTATACATTCTTCCTCTGCAGAAAATACACAGTTAATGGCAATGTTCAAAGAAAACAAAATATGAAGAGTTCTGCGTTGTTTGTTTTTTTTTTTAAAAGTACTTATTCAAACATGCACACACACATATCATTTTCCAGTTTGAAACCCAGAAATTAATATTAGAATCAGTGGTTAGAAACACCATGGCATTATGTTATGAAGCCTATCAACCTCTCAGCTTCCACTGAACACAGACATTAATTGCCCGCCTTGGACTGGAGCTATCTAAAAGACTTCAGATAGAGAAAACATTTCTTTTTTTTAAAATGCAATCCAGTATTGTAGAAAAGCAGCCTGACCTTTGGAACTATGGATCTTCAAACAGTAATCCTGCTGCAAAAGTAGTTAGACAAGGAACCTAAATTCAAATGATTTTTTGTTCTTACTTTCGCAGGATAAAAGCCCAAGATTTCAGAATCAATAATGAAATTCTGCTGTAAATCCTCCCTATTGTGTCCATATAGATATACAAATACCAGGGCAAGACAAGACAGGCTGAAGACAATCATAATTAATATACTACAGCTTCTTTGCATCGGTAGAATCAAGTTCAACCATTAACATGTAGCAGTTGAATCTTCCTATACTTATTTTAATTACCAGTTTAGCAGCAACGACAAAAAACTCCCAAACCTAAGAAGCCATAATTCAAGCACCTCTGGAGAAAACATACAGCCAAGAACTGTTGAGCATCATTTAAAAACTACTCATGTTTTTTAAACTCTGTTTTTTTTATTATTTTTCTGGATTTTTAACACACTGCTATACATGAAAGTCTGACATGAACAAACTTACTTTGCCAAGTTCAAAATTCAAGGTAATAAATCCATTAGATCAAGCTGAGTGTAATATACTAGGTGCAATATATAATTATCTTTATTAGTTTGATATGATATGAGCTTTTAGATAACAACATCTAAGTATGAGATTTTTCTAAACTGTTCAGATATGAGATTTATTTGTAATTTCTTGGTTCATTTAGAAATTAACTCAAAGAAATATGTTCATTCAGAAGGACTGAACTAAGAAAAGTGTTCAAACCATGAAGCACTTAACAGTGGAACTGTTCACCTCATTCTCTTTATTAAAAACAAACAAACCCTCCAAAGAGTTTTTCTTGAAAGGTTTAATTTTATTGGGCAGAAAAAACTAGTGTCTTGTATGCAACTTCTGATCTTGCATAGGTAAATTTTTTTCCAGAAAGTCAAATAATCTAATACTTAGGAAGATCACTTCACTAGACTTGAACTTTTCCTAAAGCAAGCATCGTGTTAAGCATACTGTGATTACTAGCTATTGACTCATTGGGGAAGGTCTAACCTTTCTCTCAATCTCCCTTGCTGAATATGGCCAAGGGGTTCCCTTTTTACAGCAAAGTGCAAAATTAAAAGCGTGACTCCTACTCAAATCCTTGCCTTATTCATGACCTGGTCTACCTGCGCTTTGCATCAGCAAGGCGCTAGCAAGCGCCAAAGGAAACATGTGACATATCCAGTAGAACTGTGGGCTCTGAAGTCACTCCACGCTGCAGGGGAATTGCCTGCATTGTTGCCTTGAAGTAGGTGCACTGGAACATCAAAAGGGATTTGCATCTCTTTAGAACGCACGCTATAACAAAGTAAATTTTAAAAGAGAGAAAACTCATTTTCATGGGACATGACCGGAAACACAAAAACTGAAAGACTCTAAAAACACCTACCCCCTCTACCATTGCAAGACAGCTCCTTTGTTTTAGCCTCTCTTTTCAGCCCAGCCTGTAATAACTCACTTCAGCAATTTCCTGCATCACATGAAGTCTGTGTGCATCCCGTGAAAGGCCAGCCCAGCTGCTCGCAGCAAGAGCCGCTGTCTTCTCCATCTGCCCCATCCTGTCTCATCCAGAGGGCAGCACTCAAAGGAAGGCAAAAATGCATCCATCTCCCAGCTACTCCTAGAGGTGTTTGCGAGCACATGACGTACAGTATCTGTATGGTAAGCAGTGAACAAATTTGCAAAACAATTTTACCCGATAAGCTCAAGCACAGAACCTCCAGCATGGAGTTTGCTTCTGTTCTCCTCACTTGGAATAGACCCTTGGGGAAAAAATCATGCGGAGAAGACTGTTTCTTGATGTTAGACCAAGGGTAAGGCCAGGGCATTACTCAGATGTTTTGTAATCCTGTATTTGGGGAATAAAATTAACTTGCAACAGTCATTTCTGTGCCTTATTAGGCACAAGGACTCACAGACGCAGGTATGTACACCAAAGTTGAAGTACATCAGCTGTTGGGCTCTTTTTTTTTTTTTTAAACTTTATTCACTGCATCTTCCTAAAGAAATGAAAGAGAATTTTGAATCTCTTTAAAATGCATGAAGTTAAATAACAACTTTCAGACTATGAAACATTAAAAACTTGAGAAACAGCGTTTTTCTAAAGCTGCTAGATAATAGAAACTAGAAATAGAGCTCTGCCTGCCAGCTAAGCCTAACACCATGCTTTTCATCACAGACCAGCCTTCCTTTCATTTCAGAGCTAGTAACACCTCCTATTAAAAATACAGAAAAAACTAAAGCAGCCTTGCTCTGGGACACTCCTGAATTATTTCATTTTTCTGCATCTGAACTTTCACCTGAACATAGCATTAATATGTCTTTTGCACTGAACATGCAGTCATATTCATTTTCTTAATTGGGAGGAAAAGTATGTTTCTAGGCCAAGACCCTGTATGCTAAATCTGTTCAAAGTGAACCTCTAAGGCTCTCCTAAAAAACACTAAAAACAGGAGTTTATAGTAGAAATGCTGACAGATTATATTCTTGCCAGCGTAATATAACCTGACTCTAAGATAAATGTTTCATGAATTAAAAAAGTTGAAAAAAGCTCCTCTGTTCAGCTTTGTTCTCCAGATGAAAGTGAATTATCTTTTTGTCTTCTACTGACACTTGGATTTTTGTACTGCAGTCTGCAGAAACCTGTAACCACAGGCAGTATTTAAACAGACATCCCATGTGGGATTCTCTCTTCACTAAACTCCTGTAAGAGACATCAAACTTCTAACTATATAAGGAGGAAAAAAGGTTTTACAGCAAGCAGATACCTTCCAGTACCTGCTTCTCTGAAGAGAGAGAAAAGTAATCTCTACCTGGAGAGATGACACACAAGCACAGTTCCACCTGCACGGCCAAGACAGACCATCCAGGCAGGGGGAGAGAGAAATTTCTTTGCTGGACCTATCATTCCTTTAAAAGAAAATACATAGAAAAAAAAAAAATCCCTCAAAGATATTGTAATCCTTTCACTAGAAGCAGACCTGACCTGTGTATTATTCCCCTGGTTGATATTGGCAGATGGCTTCAGTAACAGAAGCTATTGCATCTTAATAAGGATTCGTAAGGCAGGCGAACATACATCACCCTGTCAGCATCGAAAGAGCCAAAGTTGTTAATTGCATTCCTCCTATCCAATGTAACTCCTGGAGTTTCAATGTTCCAGTGAGGGAAGGATCAGTGGTGCAAAAGCAGGGATGGCCAGGGAAATCCCGTATGCTGAAGTCCATTAACTGCAGACTTCTCAGCATGGGATATGGCCTTTCCCCCACAGAATTAGGTGGCCCGTTTTTACCATAACTAGAGTTTATTTAAAATTAACTTGGTATTCCAATGCTTTGCAAAACATACCAACTGTTTTCAGGAGAGTAATGCGTGAATGACAGAAACCCTGTAGGACTGTCTAACATTAAACCTTATGAGCTCTATTGCTTTAATGTAAAAAAGATCAAAAAGACGAATTATAAATGAGCGGAAGTAGCTGGTGCAATATAACTGGAAAAATTATGAGTGCAGTGAAAGTGCAGAAAAGAAATAGAAAAGAATTTCTGTTGGCTTTGAAAATGAAATTACATGAAAGCAGAATAAAACAATGAATACATAATTTAATTATATATGAGAAAAAGTGAGAGGGCTACATGGGAAACCCTTTCTTCCTTCCTTCCCACTTTTAAAGGTAGAGGGTTTGAAATTTTCATTGAAAGTTTCATGCTTGGAAAGTTTTTATTTTTCCTCTGTTCAGAAGTGAACAGCGTCTGGCCTGCAAGAAGACTACAAAAGGCGTGAGAAGCTGTTCAGTTGTATATTGTTCAGCTTCTGCACAGATATGGCTTCTGCATCTGTATCTACCACTCCTGTGCATTGTGTTTAGTGTCTGCACTCAAGAATTGTGCTCTTTCCCATGCTAATCTGATTCTGCTTCTGTAACAAAAGTCTTAAGAAATCAGCATCTAAGCAAAGAAACATGATGCATTATCTTCTGATCTTATCTGAAATGAGAAGTTGAGTATCAGTCTGAAGGATTTTAGTGCTCTTAAAACCTGAAGCTCAATTTTGGCCTGAATGCCAAACTGGTGCCTTATGTGAATTCATACCAGAACACTGGTTATTTTTCCTAACGAAAGAAAGGAAAAACTAAGTGTTTTTAACTGAAAAAGACAGTATAGAGGCAAAAACAGGTACATACACAACTATGATTATTAAGTAAGACAAATGAGGTGGCCCTAAAGTTTAAAAAAAAAAGAAAAAAAGAAAAAGCTGAAGAATTTCTTCCCTTCAAAGAGTCAATATAAATCAAGAGTAAGCCAATAAGATCAAAGTTGTTACTTGTCCGACAGCCATTTAGAGTGTTTACTTCTATTGCTATAAATGAATTTGTAAGCCTCTTGCATTCCCACCATGAATTTTGTTCTGGCAGTCATTATGCACCAAGTGCATCTCATCCAAATTTAAAATGGCAGATGCACAGAGAAAAATACCAAAATAAGAAAAATACCAAAATGAGAAAAACAAAAAAGGGCAAGTTATACATTTCTGCAGTTCTCATAGCACTCCTGAAGTCAGGTTCTTCTTTGATCTCTTTTTTCTCCATTAACCAACAGGAAGGGATTGACTAGTTCCCAAAGTAGGGGTCTTGGCAAAGAAACCAGGATCTGAACTGAAATGGAAAGCGTCACTTGTTCACCATGATCTGGTTTTCCTAACTACTGCTGCTTTGGGAATAACAGTATTGCTCACCTGAGGGACTGAGATCACAGAAGGAAATCCAGACTATTTGGCTAGAAACTGTGAAGAAGATATTAATTGGAAAAAAGTCACTGAATTTAAAAAAAAAAAACCCACACAAGAAAAAAAAGAAAAATTAACTGTTTCATTTTAAAAAAGTCTTTAGATTTCGAAGTATCACCAGTGGAAGAGGAGGAAACATTGAAATCAGGTCTTATAAACACACTGTCCATAGATTCTATGCACAAGATCCTGCATACACTGTCTACATGTTCTGAGTCAAAGGACAAAAAAGGATTGTAAATGCCTATCAAAAATATTCCTAATCTTCTGCAATTTCAAATTCAGAATTTTGTAAGTATTCAAAATGAATTTCATATCAATATTTTCAAAAGTGAGATTTTCTAGAGAAAAGAGAAAGTAAAGCAGGAAGGTCTGGGTAGTGATGGAAATAGTTACATTTTTTAGTAAGTCTGCTAAGTTTTATTTAGCATTCAAAGCACAAATACTTAATTACTATCTCAGTGTCTCAATAACATGATGGTTAACTTCCATTACATTTAGGAATAAGCAAACTTTGTCTCAAACTTGCACGCTTTTTATGTTATGGGCCTTACATATTTTTGGCCTCTTGTTTAGCTGAAATACAGATATTGTGTGAAAAGGCATCATCCTTCTTGTCATTGCCTTACACTACCACAAGGACGTATCACAAAATAAAACAGATCTGGGGCTTACTGAAGCTAACGACAAAATTATTTCCAGTTTCACTCACAGAATGAGGACACTTGGTAATGCCTTTGCTAGAAAAAAACTTCCACCTGATGTCAAGGTTCACTGCATATGAAATTACCTATGTCAATAAATATGCTTATGCTCAGACCAAAAGATGTGTAAATACATCCTTTTGACTTTCATCATACAAAGCATTCCCATTGGAATTATCTTGCTGAATCTCAGTCTAATGATTACCAATATTACTCTTTCACCATGGCACTGCCCCCAGTAGAAACCTGTATTCAGTCTCAGTGGGAAAGGAATTAGGCAAAACACCAATTTTGAAAGTCCCACCTGCTTTATAGAGCTTATTGATCATTTCAGAGAAAAAATATTTTAATCATTAAAAATACACTCTAGTGGTTTAGCTTTGTTAAGCTTATTAATATTTTCCAATAAACTTAATGACTTAAATAAGAATAAACCTATTTTTTAATCCATCAGTACTGGCACTTTATCTGGTGACTGGACTCACAGGACTACAGAGTATGTAACTATTTATGTCACCTTCAAAGAAGCACATGTAGGAGGGCTGAAAACAGAAAATCTTTACTGGGAATATCTCACAACAAAACAAATGTCATAATAAGTTATGAATACATACATACATATACACATAAATGCATAGTCCTTCATGTGCAAGAAGATAGGTCAAAGAATAAAAATATTGAAAAAAATTATTCCAAAGCAATATGAACACTTTCCCCAAAATGTTTTTGTCTGGTGCTAACAAGGTTATTGGGGGCAAGGGCGATAAAAACATTTAGCATCTGAGAAGCAAGACCTCTTCATCTGTTTTAGCACCATTTTCCCAAGATGCTCACATTATGGCACAAATCGCAGAGATACTGAAAAGAAGTAAAATCCTGGAAGCCTTTTCAGAGACCTCCTGTAAATTTACAGCATGATTACATTACGTCTTAAATTAAAAATTTTCTTACAAAGTTCAGCCTAACTGTCAGAGTTGCCAAGATTAGATCTGGGACCAAATGTATTATGACTAAGCTCAACGCTGTGTAAATATTAGGTCCATTATTCAAACTGCTTACAGGACACCGTGAGCTTGATTTTACGTTGATAAAAACTCCCCATGAAATATCTTTCCCGTGATTTTTCCCTAGTAGGTGTTGTGGCACAGGTCCCTATCTGAGCAGAAAGAAAAAGTAAACAGCAAGTTCCCATTAAAGGATTTATATCATGTATGTAGCCTCAGACAAAAGAATTCCAGTAGTTGGGGTTTGTGACTTATTAACGGCAGTCTGCTCTGTAATTGTCGGTGAAATAATCTCATTGACACATACAAGTTAGGAAATAGAGGTCTCATTAACAAAGCCTCTAGCCTTTATTAGATCATATAAATAACCAAGAGAGCCTGCAAAAGATCGATTACAGCCTTTAAATGTTTACAGAATCAGTGTTTAATTAAGACAATTTTAATATGCAAATTAAGTCTAATTATCATCATTTGTTAATGTTAGTTTGCCTGGGCTCTAAACAGCTGCAAATATGGTAACAGTATCATATTTTTGCTGCTTTTTTTTCCTAGGAAGAACTGCAGAGGAAACAATCAGGTTGTGCTACCAGTACGTATGAAAGCTTTCAAAACCACATTTCCATTTATCATTTGGAGATGAAGGTTAAAAAAGTGCTCAGTGTAGCATAAAATCTAGCTGAAATGTTATGCATTTTTTCACCCACTATTTTCTAGAGTGCTTTAATTAATGTATTTCCTTCAAAGTAACCAACCCCTCCGGGAGCTTCTTTTGATGAAAATCTGCCCTTGTTCAATGCAGTGATTGAATAGATGGGTTTCTAACACAGACCATTGTCACTCAGAAGCTGTTATTGGGACTTTTTTTCCTTCCTACCTCCTCCGCCCCGGGAATGATAGGTAACCCTCCTGTGCTGAGAAGCCACAGCATTACGGCAAAGCCCCTGGAAATTAAAGTGTGAAGCAAACGAGAACACAGCCTTCAGCAACATGATGGGAGGAGCAGCCAAGGAGGAATACAATGCAGCAGGGGAGAAAACAAATGTCTGTGTTCTGACTCTTGAAAAAGTAAAATTAAAGCCTCAAAGCCCTGTGAATTTGTTTTAGGAAAGAGGGTGGAGCAGCTGCAACACAATCCTGGTAAAAATCATCCCCTTTTCCTGATGCTGCTGCACTCCTGCCACCATGAAAAGCTGCACAGATTAAAATGAAGAAAAAGAACCACTCACCATTGGGCGGTATTAATTTGTTGTTGAAAGCTTACACTTTGACAGAGGGGAAAATATGAAATGTTTCTGTTTGTAACATTTTACAATACAGAAAGTCACTTCTTTATTTTTCTTTCCCATTACGTTTTCTTTGCTTATATTTCCAATGCTTTGGACCTTGTAGCTGCCAAGGCCTCAGCTGGTTGAGGGTAAGAGGAAAGATTTCTACTTTTACTTATTCTGTAATAATTCGGTATTTCTAAGTAAATGAAGTCCTCATAGAAAAAAAAAAAAAGGACATGCAGTTACAATAGGCAATGAGTCTTTCAAGACAGAATGAATACAAATGTAATAATCAGAGTAGAAATACAATACAAGAGACAATCTGAAAAGCCCCAATTCAAATGGGAGCAGAGTGGCTCTCACCCAGCATCTTGACTGACTAGTGGATGAAAAGACTTCATATAGAAACTGCACTTGGGTACAGCGCAGAGCCATGGTTGGGTAGAGATCTGTCAGGCAATGACTTCCCAGCTCCCTTTTGAAAGGTCCTACCTGGAGATAGTCTTGGAGAATGCGGCATGTTCATTAAAACCTGTGCATGCTACTGGCGAAACAGCAAGTCCACACAGAGGTTGAGCTAGGCTAGGGGACAAATTTGGGCTAGGCGACAAAACCTTATATAGCAGGAGCACCTAACACTTGTGAACCTGCAGGCAATGAAGAATCAAGTCACAAAATATAAAGCTGTTGAAGGGGCTGCTGAGGCAGCTGACAGGTGTTGATGCTGGATTTGTAGCGTGTTCCCACTGAGAGCTGTCTGCAAAGGCACAGGGTTTCTGCGCAGACTAGTGACGACTGTGGGAACTGTGATCATTTCTGGGTGAATATCTGAACCTGAGAAAACCACAAGAATTTGAACTAACCATACATGGAAGGGAGCACCTACAAAGTTGCATTTTTCTAAAGCTCTCTATTAACTGTAATGAAAACTTTTTTACTTATCCTTCATTAACTAAAATGGCCAGGATTTTCACAGAGACTATGGAAGCTTGAATTTCAGTGGAACTTTGTGTAATGAGTGGAAGAAGTACATTTTCAGGAAATACCTGCAAACCCAAGAGCAGGGAAGAAAGACTGGAAAATAAATGCAAACTAGGGCACATCTAGTAGGCTTAGTGGAGAAGTTTTGTGTTCAGACACAGTATACATACACTTACACCACTGAGCTCTGAGCTACACCATCAGGACTAGGACAGGGAGGGAAAGAACAGAGAAGTACTTCAGAAATTCAGTTCATTCAGTCATTTACTACAGCGCTGCAATGCTGTGTTAGCTGGTTTTGCCCAGTGGATGTTTTCCTAAAAGGGGAAGTCAACAGCGCTGGTACACTTCATACAGACAGTAAACTGACAGCAAAGGAAAGTGAAGTGACCAAGACAATACTTGAGCCACTAATTCACAGCCAAGGGTTCACAGTCATCTTCCAGGTCGCCTCCATGCTACTTACTAACATTGGATAAAAGACAGTCCTTTTTAGCCCAGCTGAAACTTCCCCAGGCATGGGAAGTGCTGTGCCCTGGTATACCTGCTCCAGTTTTCCAATCCAGTTGCACACAAAACCAGCTACTTCTGAAGAAAGTTCTCTTATGGAACAGGTAGCTATGCTGTCCATAAATATTATTTCATATTCTCAAGTCTAAACTTACTATTCATATTAAAAATATATGAAATACATTTTATGTTTGACATATTGTATGGTCTCATTACACATACAAATGTCCATTCACTTTTGTAACCTGCTAAAGTATTGGCCTCAGCATCTCAAACCTGCCTGCAGCTCCAGTGATGGAAAGTTAAAAACATTCCCAAACTCCCTTCTATCTCTCTGAGTGTTGTTATGTGCACTCAGCAACATAAAAAAGTACCTGAGTCACACACAGATCTGATAAATTCCTAAGATATATAGACATATCTCCAAGTAGATATACTGTCAAAACCAAAAGAGTTTTAAAAATTAATTCAGAAAAAATTATCTGCATTAGACATGCACATCAACAATCCTGCTCCATAACAATGTTCAGGCATCTACCAAATTAAATGCTACTTCTTATGTAGTGATCTTCACAGTGTTCAATCTTTTGAGCATCCAAGTTTCAAGGACATTATTATAACTGTCATAAATAAAAAGTACTACTTAGACAGCATTTTACACCCTGAACAGATTAAGCCTCTGTTGAAGTCTTACTCTCCAATGAGAATGGAATTAGTGCCCATTTTACAATGTGGTGAAAAGGAAGTATGCTGGCATACACGGCTGAAAGCTGTGGGAGGAATCCTGACACTATGCTTAAGCAGAGCAGGGCAAAACAAATTTTCATTCCATTTCTCAGCTAACACTGAGCACTCAGCATGACTCAGCCTATTATATATGTTTTCCAGGTCAAAATCTTCAACCACTTGATTTCGATTAGTAAAGAATGAAATACAACTAAAAGTTTGTCTTTTCAGAAGACATCATTATATTTTTTTTAAAATGAGAAATGACATTTTAATTTTTTTTGAAAAAGTGCCTTCAGTGTGATTTGATTATAAAGCCCCAACAAATATAAGACGTCTCGTCCCCCCCCCCCCCATTCCCCTTTCCTCTCTCCCCAATCCCTAGGGATGGTATACATAGTTATTCCCAGATCTGAAAAGTAGAGCTCATTCATTAATTTTATTGAGTTTGTAATTTTTCAATTTAAGCCAGATCTTTCCTGATTATTGAAAGACAAGTAAGGATACCTTTTTTTTTTCTTTTAATTATAAAAAATACGCATTTAACAAAAAGAAGCTCAAAAGGAAAACACATAATGAACTTTAAATGCAAATGACCTATAACTTGCATTCCATTTCTGCAAATTTTCAAATAAAATTCTAAAATCTCAACCAAAGCACTTTGGTTTTGATTGCAGCTAGCTTTGCCGGGCTTGTGTCCTTCTTACCTTGACTCCCTGCAGGGAACTAGCAGGAAGCAGGATGCCCTGGGCTCCCCCTCCAGCCAGAGGATGCTCCACAGCAGCACAGGCTGGGCCCGGGTTGTGATCCTGATGTGGCAGGGCTCTGCCCTCTGTGCAAGCCATGCTGCTGTACAGCAGGGTCACCGCAATGACATGGCAGAGCTACCTCAAAATTAAATTCATGTCCTTGCATGTCTTCAAGACACACATGGAGCACCTCTTATACACGGTAGGATTATATGACTAGAATAGCCTCTCAGGTCTCATTGAGATGTATGTCTACCCACTGTACAAGACAAGATGGCACAAGAAGCATTGCACTGTGAGATATCACGTTATGTTCATTTTCTCTTCAGTGAACTGAACTGCAAATAAATGACTCGGAAACCAGCATGAAATGAGGACATATCACCAATGGGGTTTTATAAACATTATTTGTTAGAAGACGTAACTCTCTTAACAATATATGACCCATGACTAATTTCAGGAGGTCAAGGTGATCTTTGCCCTCCACTGTGTAGAGCATTATTCTTCTCTAGAGAAGTTCAGAGGTTAATGAATAAAGTGACAGCAAAGAAGAAACAAGACTAAGCAAGAAAATGCTTGTTCTTGGGCTCTGCTATAAATAATGCTCTCATTAAAATTCTGCCTTGGAAGAAAGGCAAGTCCATTAGTCTAGGAGCTAATTTTTACTGGCTCCTTAGATGTATGCATATTAAAAATTCAGCCTGTATAATTGCCAGCCATCAACCACCTAGTCAGTGCTGTTCTTGGAGTTTTTAATTATTTACTTCATTTGCATAGACACTCCAATTTATGATCAACCATTTAGTTATCAAGGGACAGTTTTAGCAATTCCTCTTTTACATTTTTATTTATTCCTTTGGTATCCCTAGCAGGAGCGCTGAGAGTGCCTTGCCCGAGCTGCGCAGCAGTGGGACAGGCCCACCCCGGCGCCTGCAGCCTGCCGCCATCACGCACAGCTGCGCTTCCCTGCACCCTTTCTGCCGGGGCCAGGGCACAATGTACGGTGCAGCTACGCAGCATCCGCTAAACACCCATATCCCACCTCTCAGCGTCACAGTAGGGTGCAAGGACATCCCTCCTACCCGAGACCTTAACCTCCTCCTCAGCTGCTGCTGAAGGCCCTTGCCTAGCACCTTGGCCTCAACAGAGGACGGAAGAGCTCACACCTGGGAACGTGCTGCCTCTTTGCTACGAGTGCTCTGGCACTTTGCCCCAAAGCTGTTCTCCTTTGGGTTTTCAGTTTGGAGCTGTTTTCTCCTCCTCCCACAACCTTGCTCTGTTGCCTGAGGATACTACTGCTGCAAAACCTCCACCACTGTTGCCCTTCCTCATTGTGAACAGGTCTTGGCTTTTGTCTGTTCATACTTCTGAGCAGACAGTACATGTTTCTCCTCAAAATGCTGTCTGCCCAGCTCCTTGGACACACAAAAAGGTGAGAAAATGTAGGAAGACACAGGCTTTGAAAAGAATGAGTTCTGCAGTCGCACAGGAGCGCGCCTGTCCCACCGCTTCCCCCAAGCGTACGCCCTGGGCAGCCAGGCTGCACTACTGCTGCCAATGCACTCTTCAGCTGGACATCGTCCCCCTTGGGCATCGCCGGCCCAGAGACAGCAGTCAATCTTGAAAAGCCACCCGACTTTTTGTTCATCCTTAAAAACAACTAAGTTATCGAACAAAAGATGTGTTGTCTGTCTTCAGTGTTCAATGGCAGGCTCCAGCAACAATGGGAATGATTGATTTGTAATCCCTGGTATCATTGTGCTCCTCCCTGGGTACCATCTCTGACGGCTTTTTGCAGACAGGATACCAGACAGCAAATGCGAAGGGAGCAAAGCAGCCTTGCCTGGCAGGAAGGGAATTGATTACCAATCCCTCTTTCTGCCAGGCAGAATTTCTTTGCTGAAATTCATACTTTTCAATGGGCTGTCTACAGACAGCCTCCAGATGGCTTTGGGGGAAGCAAGGGCAACGACACTAGAGATTACAAATCAATCACTATTATAGAGCCTTTTATTTGGTAGAAGCTTCTGAGCAGAAAACAGATACCAAAAATATGTAATATGTCCTGATTTTTTGTTTGCTGTTTCCTTTCCTTAAGCTCCTTTATGTCCTCTTTTCCTCCTGACACCACTGCTTTCTGTTTTTTCACTGTTTTTACTTCTATCTTTCTTACTACATATTTCTCATTTATACTTGATTTTATCCTTCTATCATCTTTCTCACTGCTAACCTACACCATCCATAGCTACCTGATATGGAAGTAAAACATGATCTTTCTACTCTATGCTGTTGTCTTCCCTTTCTTTCACACCCAGATCCCTCTTCTCAAAAAATGGGACAGTAACACTGACAGAGAATGGAGCAAGGTCTACCTAATTTTTACTGACTTGAAGCCACCGCAATACATCATTCTGACTGCTTTTGCTCATAGCAGTATGTCGGGTTTAGTACGATAGGATCCATGCAGTAAGGACAGAAGGTAACAGAGAGTCTGGCAAAAGATTGCAGCCCCTCAGCTGCCATATAAAACATCCAGGGAAAGCTCCCCATATGCCAGGGTACACCCACACTGCTGGGCACTGAATGTGACAGTTGTGACACTTCTCATCAGTGCATTAATTTTACAAGGGAGATCATGGGTGCAGTCCCAGCTAGCCAGAGGAAATCAGAATATATTGTTATTCCAGAGCTTTCATGTGAGAACAGTCCTGAACACCCAGCACACAGGTCTGATTTTACTCACATTTATGCTTCCTTCATGTTTTAATTCATGTTCTGTTATTAAGAAAACTGTTGTCAACTACAACAAGTAAGACAGGTATTGACAATGTGTTTGTTGGGGGGAAATAGACTTCTTTTAACAATAGACCTGATCAAGAAAGAGGTCAGTTTAAATAAATCAAGTGACATGCATTTAGTAAAATAAATATCAGCAGCATTGAAAATCGCCTTTTAAAAATTTTTGTCTTACTGAATCAAAACAACTTTCTGTTCTAAAATATTAACAAGTTTAGATTTAAGTATATTTTTAGACACTGAAAAATAGATCAAAATTGTCAAAGGAGAATATTCAAAATTCTGGAGACACTACAGTTTGGTTTTGCAGAACAGAGACTTTATCCATGTATTGATACACACAAAGTTTTCAAACTATTGACTTTTCATCCTAATCCAAGTAGGAAGTTTTTTTTCAGAACCTCAGAAATGCATTTGGTTGTTAAAAAAACACTTCCTCCCAGGAAGGATGTCACTTCATTGTTCAGAGATCCAAAATTAGGGTAGAAAATGTGGATATACCTCTTAGAACCAGCATTTCCCCTGCGTGAAACATCCACTATGAATTTTCAGGTATACCAGCTGTTGCAAGGGACGCTTCTGAGTTGTGACACCACTACTGTAAGGTAGACTACATGACACAGTTCAAGCCAGTCATCTTCTACAATCAGATTAATTCCTACAGCCAGAGAGTAGCATTTTCGTAACAACACAAGAGCACAAAGCTGTGGGCTGAAGACTGCAAAGAAAACACTTTGCAGCGGGGCATGAGAGTGCCATGAAAACAGCATGGCTTATGCAGCAAAGAGCGAAGCTCAGATTTGATGTGTCTTGCTAAATTATTCAACACTGTGTCCCTTCATACCTCATTCAAACTCTTGAGAAACACAGTAAGATGGTGGAGGATGTGTTTTTTACTTAAGTTTGTTCCATTTTGCTATATCTCCAGTTGCACAGTATTGGGCTGAAATCAAGACGTGAAACGAAACAAAATTAAAAAGAAAAAAAAAAGCCTGCATGACCCATTTTACGCATCTAATACAAGATATGGGGATCCAAATTTCTATTTATGATAAATTTTTTGACATGATACTGTCAATTCCGGCCAGACATGGGCTCCCCCAGAGCAGCAGAGCAGCTCTTTTGCACAGCCCATGCCAGGCACTGCAGAAGGTCTGTGCTCTGACCTCAGAAGCCCTTTTGGAGGGCCAGCATGGAAACCCTCCAGCTTCCCTCCCAGGGGATGAAGAAAATTTTAACTGGGACGCTGCCTAGCATATAAGAGACATTTGTAAAACAAAGATGTTTCCACAGAAATATTCAGGTCAATCAGCATTTTATGATGAAATTCTCTTTCACCAGATAATTTTCAAATAACATTAACAGAGATTTTGTGTTTAGGTTTATAACACATCCTTAACCTCTATAATTATTTGGAAAACTATATACGACAATAATTGTGTTAATCTACTGATTGAACTATTGGAAATTTTGAGATTTTAACAAAATATTTCTTTTTATTACACCATTTCTGACAGTTGAATATTGCTGAAAATAAATAGCAGGAAATTATTTTAATACACTCTTACTGCACATTACTTTAGAAGATTGGTCTAAAATGCTAAAGACAGAACCAATTTATCTAAACAGAAGTATTTAATACCAGTATGGATTAGCATTATATAGTCAGGCAAAAACTATGGATAGAAACTGCAATGCTTTTTCCATTTCTTGTCTTAAATTAAGAAAAAGAGGGCTGCTCTAGAACAAGTCAAAACATTGCATTTTATACTGGAAAGAACATGTCCTCCTTCAAAATCTCTGCTAATTTAGTGATGCTCATAGAGCAATTTGGTGATATACAGAAAGTTTGTCTTATTTGACACCATTTGCAATCCATGTTACCTGCACCTGAAGGCTTGATCATTTCCTCTAAGCTCATATACACAATGGAAGAAGATTGATAGAAAAGGAAAACAATTTTTTGTGGCTTTTTTGTCTGCGAATGAAGGCAGTAAGCCACTGTTTTTCTGAATCTGTAATTTTATGCCTCTATGTTAGACAGATGTTTATCTAAATAATTTAAATATCTGTCTTTTCTGTTTTAGATACATTTAGTATTAAGGGATGCTCCCTGAGTAACAGCATACATTAAAAGTTAATTAAGAGGAAGTTAAAGGATAAGGAAAGTAATTACTTTTTTCATACCCTCAACAGGCATTTATTTCGTTTTGGCAGGTTAAAAATGAGAAAATTCGGAGAAAAGGTATGAAAATCGGCAATACATATTTTTAGGAAAAAGCTTTATTATCCATTTCCTTACATGCTAATTAGAAAATGCAATCCACTTGCTAATGTTGAGTGAGACTAGTAAGTAATATAAGTTGCTTCATTAAATTGTTTAATAACCAAACTTTTCAGAAGTGGCATGTCTAAGTCGAATCACAGGTAGTTATGGGCTGTCATCACAAAACCAACCCATTTTTGAACATTACACTAGTAGACGTTATTTACTGTTTTTTTTAGTTGTTATGTAGTGTTGAATAATAATGTCTTTATCATTTTAGGTTTAATAAAGCTATTTACTCTTGACTACTAATTAATGTTTCTGAGAGAGCAAAATACATTTAGAAAAATGTGTGCACACATACTCGCCCACATTCGTAGATGCACATTTTTTAACTTGCAGGTGTGTGTTCAACAATTGTTTAACTTTCATTTATAGCAAGTCACACTCCATTGGAAACACTAGGATCTAAATGAAAAATAAAATCTTGATATCAATATATGCATTTTTCCTCCAGAAAAAGAGTACTTTCTGGATTAAAAAAATTAAAATTAATAACAAAAAAATGTCACAAAGGAAGAAAAAATCAGTCTTAGCCACAGCAAAGCTGCTCTATTTAAAATAGGACAATTAGACAATTATTCTTCTAAAATAAAGCCCTCAAGCTCCAAAGATGTTATGTGCCCTGATGTCAGGTCTCAGAAAGACTGTACTGGAGATGAGTACATGCATACCCTTAAGGCTGATTAGCTGCAGGGTGTCCTCAGCCAGCCCCAGAAAGGCAGTCCCCCATGGGGGAATGTCAGCCCTCTCCCTGCCTATGCTCAATTGTATCCAGCTGAACTTCATCATCATGGGTCATGTCTGTTGCTGTCCGTGCCGGGCAGGGGGGAATGAATTTGAGACATGAGGCTCTGCATTATTCAGAGAGGAACTGACACACAGCTTATTTTTAATAACATGATTAAAAGGCAACCAAAAATGAGAATACTCTGCAAATCCATAGAAGATCTTGCAAAATCCTTTTTTCAGATTTGGAAAGGAAAGATTTTAGAAGGAACCAAATTCACAAAGCCCCACCCCTAAACCAACATTATTCAAGTATGTTACACAGTTTTTCCCAGGATAAAAACTATGGGGTTTTTTCTTTTATTTTTTTTCCCCTCAAAGCATGTTGCATTTTCTATCCTATTTCATATAAACTTGACTTTTTAAAAATTCAAATTATATTCATTACAAATATGACTGAAGCCTATTAGCACTTTAACTGTGGAAAATAAAATACTTAGGCCCCAAGTTTCTTATGTGAAAAGGTTTGACTTTAAGTTATCCCATAGCCCTTCTCTGTAACAGTGGCACTGCAGGAGAGCCACAGAGACAATATGGGGCTTGGTGGGAGACCATGCCTAACAAGGCATGTTCATGAGGTCTCCCAAATGCTCCAGGGCCAGTGAGGGCAGGTCTCTCCATTTCTTACTTAACCAAAGGAAAGCAGAATGACCAGGACCAACATGGTTAGGATCATGGTTAAAATACAAATTGTGTGACTGTATGCAAATTTTCACGAAACACAGAAGGAAAAGAAAATAAAAATAACAAAAGTAACTGTCACAATTATAAACTTCAAAATAAATGGCAAGTAGAGTTAACGAAAGGGCATTTTTCAAGAGGATGCATACTTTCTGGGGCACAGGCCCTGAGACAGGTGGACATGCTACCTGCATTTCCAAAAAGCATTGAGTCCCAGACTCAACTTTCTAGGGTTCCATCTCAACCAGTAAAACCAGTTGCATGCCATTACTGGATGGGGCTGAAAAGGGGGGAAGGGTTTGGCAGCAGGATTGGGGTAGATCTTGGAGTGCAATGTGTATCCTGACCACTCCTGTGGCTTCTTGCTAAAGCAACTCTTTGTTGCTTTTGCACAAACCTAGTATAAAACAGAAGAGATTTAAATAAAAAGTAGGACTGTGATACAGTCATATCAGCATACATCACTGAGTACCTCCTTTCCTGTGAGCTTGTTCACAGTGGAAAATTGTACCATTGATATTTATTCTAGTCACCAACTGGGGAAGATTACGTACAAAGGCTTTGCCACATTGCTAAATTTTGCTTCTCACCCATCAGTTTTCTTCCAGTGTTTCCAATCTGTGTGTGATAAATGTCTTATTTTTGAAAGATTATTGCTTCTCTATAAAACATTTTTGAGGAGAGGGAGAGGAAAGAAACAATCAGCTGAGTAAGGGACTGGCATGTAAAATACTATCATTTGCAAAATACTGGCCTGAAACCCACTTGGAGCAGAGAAGCTGGGCTTGAGCCACAAAAGAGGAAAAACAGGAATGCGATAATCACATTTTTATTTTTAGAGAAAATGAAAAGCTAAATAAACTGTAAAACCAGCATTTACCAGTAAATCCTTTCTGTCCTGAAAACCACACTGAGTGATGCAGGAAGTCAGTTCTCAGGGGATCAACTGGTGGTACCTTTTTGGCAGCGTCTCATTCCTCCTGTGTTGGTGCCAGAACACTAGGTCCTGAAACAATTAATTTTAGTAGTGCTGCAGCAAACTACTGCCAGAAGTCTGAACTTGAGAGACAACGATGCTGCTGCTGAAGCTTGTTTTTCTGCCCTAGCTCTGAAATCACCTCACAATTAAGAGGGGCTCTGAGATTGCACTCCTGAAAAGAAGCTGACGGACCTCAGCCTGCCAGGAAAGCAGGACATGAAGCATCCAAACATAGCGTCTGTGAAGGGATTAGTGCACTCACAATTGGATTTGGCATGGGATAGTGTGTGTGACTGGGACTTATGGTAGGGATGAGGAGTTGTGTGCTGACTGCTTTGATAAATTTTACAAGGATTTATCAATTTACAATTGATAAATGTGTATCCTTGAGGTAAGCCTAATTGTTCTAAGGAAAAAAAAGGAGATACCATTAAACACAGGAGGAGAAAACACACAGAGGAAGTTCTGTAAGCAATCCCACAGCACTCTGAGGAGAAGCTTGCCTCCAGATGAAGAGCCTGGGCAAATGTTACTATGCAAGAAAACCTGGCTGTTAACTAGAATGACACAGCAATTCACACCACTGATTGGAATACAGTCCTGCTGTTAGGAAAGTCCAGACTGGCACAGTGACAGAGACAGATCTCTTTTCATTGCTTCACATAAATTACAGCATGTAATTTGCATTGTACTCATTGCTGGTGAGTGGGGACACTTGGGGTTCTCAGGATATCAGAACAGACAGTTCTCCACAAAGTGAGTCACTACTAGTTTTGACAATTTCACAATTACAACACCATCGCATTAGCTCATCTGCAAGACAACAAAAGAACATACAGTCCAATTTCTATAGGCAATACAAAATCCCATCAAGGTAGTCTACTGGAGCAATTTTAAATAGAATTGTACAACACAAATTAGGTGCTGCCTCATTGCTTCTCCTCTCGAATAGCCCGTGCTAATGTCTCCCAATGTCGTCATCAATACTGTACAACACCTGAAGCTCCTGCTCAGGACACCTGTCATACATTTTTCATTCCATCTCCACCACTTTAGCAACCAAGTCTATCTCTCATTTGCATCAGTTTAATCCTTTCTACAGAATAACCCAAAAGACATGAGTGGAGAAAAAGATTCCAGAAAGAGAGAATTGAATATGTTCATATTTTAGGACCTCAGCTGAATCATCTTTAGATTATTAGTATACAGCACACAGTGAGATGGCAAGACTCTTACTTTTTAATGTGGTTTTTTTCCACGCCCTATGCTGCAGTCTACATCAACAAGAAACGGTGAAAGGGGAGATGGAAAAGAGGTGAAGTGACATGCCTGCTACTCATAAGCAAATTCCTGGCTGTGTGAGGAAGAGAAGAAGCATCTCCCAAATTTTCCATCAGTTTCATATTAGACCAACCACACTGCCTCTTAACATAAAATGTCCTCAACTATTTATCATGCTTATAAATGTGGAAGCTGAATTCAGTTATAATCAGAGTTGCATTTTGGCCTTGGACCATAAAATGTGAACAACACCTCGCTGTGCTGTTGCCTTGGGGGTATCAGAGCATAAAACTGTTTTAAACCTGTGTCTATCTGGCAGTTCTCTGTACATTAAATATGTACTAGAAAAATTCTATCATATGGGAAATGTTTGAAGTGTGAATTACAACTGCAAACTTTTACTATCCATCGGTGCTGCATGGGGCATCCTGCTAAAAACCAGTTTGACAGCCTACAGCTTTTCCTTCAAAACTAGGACCCTCAACTGTTTTGCAGATGACGCTTAAAATTGACTACCTAAGATTTCTTGAAGCAGCAAGAAAATATTTTTTAAGCAAATATCTTGCAAGCTCTGAAATTCCAGTGTTTTGAACACAGAGCTGAAGTCATCCCAAAGGTCTGCCTCCTTTTCTGTTCAAGCCATTTCCCAGACAGTATCTCATTTGCTATTATGAAAAGGACATGTGAGCAGGAAGTCTAAAGAAGCCACCCACTGAGGCTGTGGGGAACCAGAATGGGAATAAGTCTATATACAAGCAGTAGCGGTTAGAAGGGAATAATCTATACAAAGAAACAGATTGATTCATCACCAACATTTTGATTCAGTATTTACCAAACTGGAAAGCTATTTAGTGAAAATATATTACTTACCTCACAAAGTTATTATTAGTAGAAAGGAAAATGATTTGTAAGGTTTGGGGTTTGTTTGGTTTTTAACAGATCTTTTTGAGAATGTGTAGCCACAGTCACCATGTCATCAGACTTCTGAAACTTAAGTTCTTACAGCTATGTCTGGGAAGGGACAGTGGTTTGATATATAACAGCTCATGCTTGGACTAGATAGTCTCATCTTTGAATTTGAAAAGTAAAAACCCATCATAGCATATTCTGTGTAGACAAGTGTGTCCAGATGCCTTACTTCAACCTGACAAAACAGCAGCTCTGTACTTAGTAGCACATAAGAACAGCTTGTGGGGAATCCAGATAAAAGGAAGATAACAAACAATTCCTTTTCTTCAGCATAACATGGTAGAGCACTGTAGGTGTGCAGGTGGAGAGGTGGACATGCTGATCCACTAAGAGGACTTCATAAAAAGTTCAGGTCTATAATCCGCTTTCCTCAATTAATACGTGAGGAAAGAAGATTCCACAATTAACTGTGGAAAGGAAAAAGAGCATTTAAGATGCAATGCCTTTAACTTAACAGACTAACAGATCTTTCTATTTCTCATACAATTCCCCCCCCGCCTCATCAAGAATAGGAATTAGTTCTGAGCAAATGTGTTGAAGCAGAATCTAACTATAGAAAGCATGACAATTACTATCTAGAGAAAGCGTTTACAGTTGCTGTGCACAGTAACTATTCATGGGAGCTCAGTTCCCCAAATGTCTATAAAGCTCACAATATTGGACGACTCCTAGATACCCTGACATATATTTCTTTGCTATACATGCTTATCTGAATTCTGTCTCCCATGGTTTAATGAATTTCCCTGTGCACAGGAATATACATGTTCTACAGGCACAGGAGGTGCTGACTATGGCAGTTGTTTGCTTAGCAAATTTCCCCATCCATGCTTCAAAGTTGGTCTTAGTTTCTGATTAGGTTGCACATGCAAGCAGTATGGTGATAACTGAACTACATTTTCAACAGGCTCCAGAACAGGCCGTCTTCATACCTATGAACTATTGCACCAATTAGCTACTTTTGCAGTGATATGCAAGTTAGACATTTTATACTGAAAGATCTGTTGGCAGAGGGTAAAGTATTTGTAATAGAGCTTTCATCCCAAATGTGTTTCTTTCCCTGACTTTTCAGGACATGATAGGTAAATTTCAGAGATGATGCAAAAGCTGTGACTGATTTTACTTCATATAACATTATGAGCACCTTGTGAAAAGCCTGCAGTACAGAATACAGTCAGTATGAAACTCAGTAGTTCTCCATTCAGGGGAAGGCAAACAGTGTCTGGCTGTGTACCCTGCTTACAAGTGACTATTTTTTGCTTGTAGATTCCAAACTTTCTATCAGTTCTTAAATCCTCCAGTGTCACCTTCACTTACGCTCTGTCAAAGGCAACAGTGTTAAGTGGTCTTTTGAAAATTTTCTGGCAAACACCTTTGTGCTTTCCTCCCTGCTACCTTTCACACCTATAAACAACCATGCACCAACTTGACTGACCTCTGAAAATCTCCCCTTACTTCTCATGCCTACAAAAAAGTTGCCAGTAAATGGTCTGTGTAGTACAAAGCATTGTTTATGATGTTAAACAATAACATAACAGTTTCACTGAAATTTTGTGCTCTCTTTGGCTGAAGCTTCTGGCTTCTGATTCGGTTATCAGCTGTCTGGAATAGAAGCATGCTACAGCTATATACCTTCTACTGCACTTCACACAATGGAGGCCTGGTCTGGGAAGAGAGATGTTAATATAATATCAACTAAGTAAATTTAGCTATTATTTTTAATTAATTTAGGTATTGTGTGGCCAGTGGTGATCTGGTAGGAACATTATTACACACATACACACACTAAATTGCTTTTTTACTAATGACTCATTTGTTCTATTCTTGCCTCTTTCAAAAAAGCGATTAAGTTGAAAATGACCTTTTGAAGATTGTACTTGTGGACCGATCTTTTCATTTTTAATTACTTGCTTGGCTTTAATTGTTACATTAGGTACTATTAAGAAAGCAGCCAGCTTCATAATCAATAATTTAATTAGAGTTTTAGGACCAAGAAGTCAATGCGAATGTTATTCTGCAGTCAGGCCTTTCCCAAAGCCTTTGAAAGAACTTTACTCCCATTTTGTTTCAAAGTGACATTGGCGACACAAAAATTAAATTCATACTTACTGCAATATATCATGCACACACTTTATAGATATACACAGGCAGCTGGTAAGAAGTTCAGATTCAGGTCAATCTATTTGCTGCCCAGACAGGAATACAGCCTGCTCCTCTTACTTAATTTCTAAATAATCAGTGACACAGCCAAATGCCATTACACCGCACACTCCTACAGAATCCACTCCCTGTATAGCATGCCAGGAGACACACTATCTAAGTGTTTACCGAAATCTATAGCCAGACTTTTGCCCTGGCGAGAACTTCAAATATTTTAAATTTATCTATTTATAGCACCCTAATTACTACTAATATTCTAAGATAACCAGCAGCAACTGAAAACTGATGCACTCTAATTTTACAACTGATGAAATCTGATTCAATCAGTAGTGAATTAATACCCTCCTCCATTTCACTTTTGCCTCTCTGCCTGCCCTTGCAAGTTTACAACACATCAGCATCAGTGATACCTCACAGGGAGCTGTCACAGTGGAGCTGTGAATTGCATGCCCTGCTGCCTGGAATATGGATATTCCTCATTTGTAATTATAGGCATGTGTTTCACATGACTACATCACTCCAAAATGCCTTGCACAGAAGCAACCCCCTAGCTGGTAAGGCATGAGTAAATAGAAATTAGTGTGCTGAGACACACAGGGCCAAAACACCTCCCCATCACCTGTCCTTAGATTAGGGGGGACCATCCTGGGGAATGCAAGGGAAACACAGCACATGGATGAAAGAGAGCCTTAAACCAGAAGAGAAGCTTTGATGAAAGGCACAAAACCTTGCAAAAGGGTGGCTGCAGTGACCTGCTAGGAGGGTGGGAGGCAGGCAAGCAGGTGTGCTGGGAGGTTTGTGAGCTTGGCAGCGAACAGTAATTCAAAGGCCTATAGCTTGCTCAGGAAGGATCAGAGGACTGCTCTGACCATGGGAAAGGCAACAATAGGAGAAAGGAGCCAAGACTCGTTCTAAGACACACAGTAAGTTAAAACCAGGCCAGGCTGCACTGCAAGAAGCCTTGCCTGAAGGGTGTAAGCTTCTAGCTACAGGAGGAAACTCGGGCAGAGCCCCTGGGGAAACCACGACTGTACAGGAACAAAAGCAGCAGGCTGCAGAGGACCCTGTTGCTCTCTTCTCTACTAGTAGCAGCTTAATGACTGTTAACATCATGATGAAAAGATGTTACTTTAACTAAATAACTACATCACTGCCAATAAGAAGCCATTTAAACATTTCACATGAATTGGGAGTCAAACTGGATATTAAGCTTTAACATACAGAACTGTCTTGTCTTCTCAAAGACTTCTCCGTGAAATGAAGTAAGAGCATAGCTTTTCTAGGTTGTGGAGGCAAGGCAGAGGAAGACAACGTGTTAAAAGGGGCTGCCTTCCCACAGGCAAAAGGACTCTGACATCCAGTGGACAAGCCTAGGCATGTCAATGAACAGGAACAGCTTCATAAAACAATAATTACAACCTCTTAAGAGCCGGTAATTCACCCAGAGCTTTAGAATTGTAGAATCATAGAATCGTTTAGGTTGGAAAAGACCTTTAAGATTATCAAGTAAAACTGTTGAGCTTTGTAGAACAAGGTAACTTGTCTGATCTGAAACGTTTGGAGTCTCATTTAAACCTAGTTTAACAGGGGAAAAAAGCCTATGAGTTCACCTGATTATACAGTTTGTTAAACTTGGAATTTAATGGTTTGATTTGGGAGCGAAGTAAGGAAGGCAAGAAAAAGGAGGGAGAAGTCAGTAATGGCAGGCCAAATGAAAGACAGAGTCATAGTTCCAGTCTGAGGGTTATTCTGGAGACAGCAGCCAAACAGAGTTTGAAGGGCAATGGTTTTCCTGCCTCTCAGGAAGAAAAAAAAAAAACCACAGCAAAACAAGAACATAGGATACTTTCTTGTTTCCATCTGGGTCAACTGATCCAACTTGCAGAGTTATATTATCATTATTTGAAATATTTTATTTTAATTCTCCTTCTTCCACAGAAGTTACTTTGGAGGAAAGTCAGAATGTAGCATTTTTAAAAATGAGAGTGACCGTATCAAGCTTTTTTCCCAATTATTTTTCAAGATTAGAAAGAAATCAAGACATTTTTCCTCAGCTGTCTTTTTGGTTTTGAAAAAATTGGCACTAAGTCTCTAGGAAAGCATTCTAAGCAGATTTAACATAAACCTCTTTAAGTTTTACTTTTGTCTTTCGTGATATTACTTCTTGGAGGAAACATAGTCTGTATTCATAGCTATTTGTTCTTGATTTCATATTTTACTGTGACTCAAACTCCTTTTCATATTAACACAGGGAGTTTTAAAATATGAACCCATTATTTACAAATATGTAGAACAGAATCAGGAACACAACATTTGTTACACTTCATGGCAGTAAATGGACTTATCCTTGCATGTCCCCTATTAACAGCAAAATAATTCAATTACACTAAGAGATTAAAAGTTTGCATGGAAGGGCTCTTCATCTCCAACACTGACGACTTCAATCTTTGACTTTTGAAGAGGATTGACTTGAACCATAAACTGCCTGTCAAAGATTTTTTTAAACGACCCATCCTGTCTATCCACTCAGCTCTTGAATTCATTTCTCAGGAGTTCAAAAAGGTTCAAATAAAACTGACAAATCCAATACCCTGAGGATATTCTGACTGATAATTTTGTGTCTAAGGTGTTTACTGGGGGATAAATCAACTGGAGTAAGCCAAAAAATGTAAGGATGACCAGATCAGCTTTCAAAATACCTCCCTTTGGCTCCTCTGTGCCTGTCTCATATGCCTGATGCTTAAATACCCTGACATTTTTTCTGAATTTGCCTCGTGAATGCCCACTCCAAATGAACATAGGCATAAAAGCCCCCACCACAGATGGGCAGCATCCCTGCAAAGATCTGGGTGTTCCCACATACTCTAAGCTACTGACAAAAAAGTTCTGACAAAATCCATGTTGAAAACCAAGTAGTCTAAAAGATAATTCATATTTCACTGGAAGAAACAAAAATGGAACAGGTTATTTTAGGGAATTACTAATTTGAAAATTACTAAATTCTGACAAAATCAAAACTGAAAAATAAGTGGAAATTACTAGTTTGGAACAATTCCACTGAATTTAATCAAGTAAGAGTTAACTAGCTTTCAGGCACAATCCAGCTGCAACAGGAACTGCAGCAGGGCTGTCCCATGCCACAGACATCACACAGTGGGGGAAGATGGGCTATGTTGTGAAGGAAAAGATTGCAAGACTGGAGCTTAGATCAGCATCATTATAATTGTTCTACATCCATATAAAACACATAAGCAGCTAAGCCCTCACATTAAAATGCCGCACCACAGCTGGCATCCTTAGCAGAGAGCTCAAAAACTGGTGTATGTAAGTATTTATTGTCTGGTAGCACACAGTGTGAAAAGCCCTTCTAAATAGCCACTGTCCTTAAATGATCTGTATGCCTTAAATCAGATGCCTTTTACAAGACCGCAAAAATGCAAATTACACCGCACCAAATTTTTGGGTATTTACTCCACTATTTCTTTGAACTCGCAGACAGATCATTTCTGGATCTAAAGGTCTGTGGGGTAGATCACGAAAAGCCAAGAAAGAGAAGTCCCAAGCAAGCAGTATCTTACCACCACCACCTGTAACCACTCTGTAGAACAAGGGTGGCAGGGTTGCTGTGGGCGACAGGAAAGGTGGTGCCTGACATGAGGGCTGAGCACCCACTGTCACTTCTCCTACCAGATGGGGCATTCATCTGGGTTTCCCTGCTGTTGCCCAGACCTAACTGCATGGAAACTTAAACTCTATCAAACCTTGGCTAACATTCAAAAGCCATTAGCAGAAAATGATAAGCAGACATCGCGAGTACAGAAGCCTCAATTTATTAGGAAATAACGCTTTTAAAAGGACTGTACATAAGACCCTTCTTAATCCAATACCACATTTAAAGAAAAAAAAAACCTGCCCTAAAAGAACACCCAGCTGCCTCTCACTCTTTTCACTGACTACTTCTTCCTAATGTCTTTCTCTGAGTGTAGTGTGGCCCTAAAAGTCCAGCCTGCCCTACTATATAAAATGTGGCTATACCACACTCACAAGCCATTTCCAGGGGCTGAGAGAACCAATTTCTTCATGCCCATAAAGAGATACCCCTGCATGAACCTGGAAGAAGGCTCTGCCTGGACTCCTACTCCTCTCCTTTGCTTTGGGGCAGGGGGAAACTTTACAGCAGTCTTTAAGGAGTATGATGATGGCCACAGCCAGGTTCTGGCTCGATGAGAATGAGTTATCAATTATTGGAAGTTATTTGCTGCTGTTAAGACAGGATTTTGGACAATCTCATTCTGTTTTTTCCTTTTTCCTCTGAGATTGGTGCCTTCATTATTCATCAAAGACCACACTACCTCGGAGCTTCTAACTTTTGGTTGTGCTGTTCAGCCCACAAATTACTGTCAGGGATAAAATTTGATGCACAGAGCTAGAACTTGCATCTGGTCAGTGTTCTGCTGCACTGTCTTAACCCTATTTAAGTCATCTTTGACCCAAATAGTAAAAAGCTGACATGCTTGATGCCTTTCTGTCTGGATGTCAGGGATATTAGTTTGATAGTGAGGTGGGAGTGGGATCCTTTAATTTGTGTTATATGCCAGCAGGCTTCTGCAAAAGGAATGCAGAAAAATAGGGCTCATCTTAAATCACTGGACTATACTGCATGAAGTCAGAAAGATATCCAGGATAATTAAATAATTAAATGACAAACACTTGAATATCAGTGACCACCAAAATGGACAAAAATCATCAAACAATATCTCAAATGCTTCGTATTTCACAGAACCAAATAGAAAAATAGAGCACTGTATGAATCTAGCTTTTTACAGAGCTGTGCATGTGCTGAACTTTATTCACAAGAATAGTATCACCGATGTGAATGGGACAGTCCAGTTAAGCAGACACACAAGTCTTTGCAAATCTTTGTTGGACGCGTTCCTTAGGGCATTACTGCTAAATGCTGACATCTAAATGACAGTCACTGCACAAATTTTTCCAAAATGAAATATCCAGATATAGAACCTGACATTTCAAAAATCAGAAAGTGGGTGAGGTAGTTAGTAAATCAATAAGTTTCAAATATTTAGTATGAAAAATCTGAGTACTTTTTTCCCCTCTATTTAATTATTTAAGTGTATAAATATTTGGCATTTTATCTTTCTGAGAAAGAGCAAAGATACAGCTTGGCTCAAATGTTATCCAGACAAACCTGACTAGCCCCAAGAAATTACTCATCAGAACATGGGAGATGCAGATGAGCAGCAGACCGCTTATCATGAGAAGAACTAACCCAGGCAGGTGAACTTGTACTCTTGGGGTCTCATGTTCTTTTGCACCTCTCATTTATCATTGGACACACTTTGCAATTCATGAGTAGAGATGCTCACTCTGATGTGTCAGCGAGAAAATATTCTGGTGAAAAGCCAGAATATGCTTGTCTTTCTATGAAACTGGCATAAAGAGAAATAAATTCCACAGCTTATCTTGGCATGAGAGCCATCAGCTTTACTGGCAAGAAATTCCTACCAATGAATTGCAGCCTCAGTCTCATACACCTAAATCTACTGGGAGTCTGGCACGGCATGAGTATGGTTCCTATCCAAATCCAACACCAACTCCATATTTTCTCCCACAATGTTTGGAAAGAGCCATAATCATCTAAATAATATTCATCCTTCTGTGTTCTCATTTCCCTATAGGCAATATATATCTTAGGTTTAAAATTACAGTCAACGTGCTGTAGATTTTTTTGAACTACTAGATCTGACCCTATATTATCCAGAAAAAAAAGAAAAAAGAAAAAAGAAAAAAGTAATGCCATGTGCTTCCAAAGTCTGAAGGCTGCCTTATAGCTTCAGCTTAGTAATTACAAAGATTTATGTTCCATTCTGCCCCAAATCCAGAGCTTATTGTCCATTCAACTTACACCGCTTTTACTTACACTTCTCTGCATCCATTATCTTTAATAATAAAGAGCTGACTAAAGTTAATGATTGAAGAGCAAGATGTGATTAGTAATATGAATCTAATTTATGAGAAAACAAACGGGAGTATGATTTTCATGTTTCATTAAAATTATCTTAAATGTACTCCTTAATGCTAATTGATCTCACAGAGGTGAGAAAATATTCTATTCCAAATTAATGGGAGAAAAATAATTCATCTTCTTTCTGGAGGGAACATTTAATATCATTCAGTATTTAGAGGGAGACAGCATCTTCACAGTGATTTCACCACTAAAAGTGACACTTCAATGTGGGCACGTGTCCAAAATCTGCAAGATTTCCCACTGAACAGGGAAACAATTCAACAGAATAAATACACAACAAAATGCCATGTACAATGTTTTATTTTCACAAAAGGTCTTTCCTATCTTAGCAAAATTACCCAAAGGTGAAAAATGGTGCTGGTGAAAGAAAATTGAGCAGGCTTTTTCATAAGTTTATCAAAGAAATACCCTTTTATAATTCTGTTAATTTGCTATGAACACGAGATTACCGAGACATATGCAAGATAAAGTTCCCTGCAGGATTTATTGAAAACAAAACAAAGCAGAAATCTATTTTTCCACTGAGTTTTTCACTTTTGTTTGCATTTCAATATTTTTTTCTCTTTTTGAATTATTCATATTTGGATATAAAATATTTTTACAAACCAACACATTTAAGAATAAGTCTTGACTGGCTTCATTTTAACTTGTGCTTTAAGCCCAGGATTATTATTAAATGACCCTCTATAGTCTGTTTCTATGGTCCATAAATAGAAATTGCCTAATGAGAATCTCAAATATTCCACTGTCATTTTCGTATCAGTTTTTCTTATCCTATGTTTGTATAGCTCTAATGACAATACCTATTACAATACTCTAATTACAATACCTAATACACAGCAATAGCTCTTTGCCTCCTTCCTCTCAAATCCCTTCCATGAATACAACCTTCTCTATTCTCGGCCGGAATCTTATATCTTTACACTGTTTGAGAAATGCAAAGTGACCATAGTACCAACTGAAGTAGCAACTTGAGAATTTCAAGAGTTGCTCTATGAGAAATACCACAACAGCAGCAGTAATTATTGAATTTTCTGATGAAAGAGAAAAAAATTCCTCTTGCCTTGTTCTCGTATTCTACTTGAACAGAATTTACGTATTTGGTCTACAAAGCAGCAGGGACAAATACACTCTCCGAGGTACTAAATCCATTTATACCTATACCAAAGAATGAAGGTAGAGAAGAATAAAGGAAGAGATACAGAGTTTCTGACACTACCTACATGGAGATATTGCATGAGAAATCAGCTGTGAGTTCGGGGGGTGGGGGTGGGGTGTCCCTTCTAGAGGAAGAATAAACACACTAGATTTCTATGCAGCATGTTTCTTCTATGGCATTTCCCCCCATTTCCTTTGTACGCAATGTAAAGGACATGCTAGCACTTACAAAAGAAGCCAGACAAAACTGACCTTCAGCTGCTCTATCTACTGAACTCATTCAGCACAGTGTGCAGCAATGCAGTCTTCCAGACCCAGACCATTAGTTGCTAAAACCAGCACCACCTAATTAAGTCTACCTGTTTATTCAGGGATCTCGGTGCATGTCCATTTGTTGCATTGTGAGGACTCGGTCATTTCAGATGTCAAGGAAATGTTATATGGTGATATTTTTGGTCAGTAGATAATAGCTATGTTAGTGAATATTCTATTCCCACATCACCCTTACTGTCTATTTTCACTGGCTTTCATTTTTTCTCACACCATACATGTCATCACTTCGCTTGAATTCAAGAAAGACCAAGAAAAAGACTGCTTACGGTTCTGGCATCCCAGAGAGATAAAGTCTTGTCAGCAGAGCTAGTGAGAACAGTGCTGGAGAATGGAAGAAACTCAATGCTATTGACTGAATCTTTATGGCCACACATCGTATATCTGCATCTCTCACTGCAAAAGAAAATAACAGAAATACAGCACTTGCCATTCAGGATAATAAGAACAAGAGATAAGTTTAGATGAATTAGTAATGCATTGCATGTGTCTTTCCTAGCCACTCTTTAGAAAAAATGAACATTGACAGCTATTCATTACCCAGAGAAAATAAAAAACCCCCAAACCAGTTAGTGTTTGCTTCCCAGTAATGAAGGCCATAGTGGGAAGCTAAAAAGAAATGGAGAAGCAGGTTTTAAAAGATTGAATTGTAAGGAGCAACAATGAAAGCACCATTGTATGTTTCCTGGGTGCATCCTCAAAAACCTTGTTGATGTAGAATTTAAAAGGAACATGGATGAAAAGGTAGGATAGGGACAGCACCATTTCCTTTTTAAAGATATCTTATTCCTTCTTGCTTACAAAGGTCTAAGAAATCTATAGCACCATCCCAATATGCACCTTGAAGAAAGCCAGACGGTGCTGGCAGCCTGCCTTTCTTCTCAAGGTCTGCAGAAAGACTTATGGAAACTAAGTGATGTCTGGGAGTTCTTCACTGAGGGTAAAGTCTTGTCACTGTGAACACCCAGGAGGCCTTTTCCCTACAAAGAGGTCTCTTGCTATGCATGAGCCCCACCAGTAGCCATTATAAGCTGTAAGTTCTTAAGGCAGATGTGAGGAAACAGAGGTGAACCCCAAGCATCGAGGTCTTTACCATGAACTGACCACAGTTCAGATGGAATTACTCTGTGACATGGTTTGGGAAGTTCTTTCAAGGCTGAAGACTTCCAACTATCCCACCTTCTCCCAGCTGATCAGCTATGAAGTAATACCCTAGAGGTTTTTGTTTTGCTTTCTTATCTTTTTATTTTGTTTTCTTATCTTGTAATGAGTTAATTTCTGAGACAACACTACTGATCCTTCTCAGTTCAGGGTATGAACCTGATACAGATGGAACACAAGACGGGAAGCTTTTCCCATTGTAAGGAATAGAGACACAACCACTATGACACCGCTGTAGAGAATCAGTTCGCTCACAAAACAGCTGGAAGTTGGCTATATAACTATGATCTTGTAAAAGCTTTTTGGCTTCTGTTTTGTTTTCCGTGTGCACACCAGAGAATAATGTTCCTTAAACCAGAGTCCAGGAGAAGAGAAGGAAGAGCCCAAGGGTGACTTACCAGGACAATACAGAAGGTAACACACAAATCTGGGATTATTCAAACAGAACAGAACGGCAAAGGCTTAACTCCTACACAAGGATGTCAAGAGGGGAGATGATTAAAATGAACTGGCATTCACCACTCATTATGGCTGTATACAAGAGTTGTCCATGCTGATATGGGTTTCAGTCTATGATTTCTTTAGATATACATGAAACTTCATGAATTTGCAGTGTTTGTACTGTTATATCCTGTGAAAACATACAGGTAGATGAGCATACCATGGAAAAACCTAATCAATGTAAAGTCAGTAGCAGTTCTATCCTCTTTGTTCAGCTGAGTCAAAAATAGTATGAAAAAATAAAAGCCAACAACTAATCATAAATTATTACAGCTTTCAGTGAGAGCTCAGAATTTTATTCCCTGCTCATGTGATTCTGACAGTAGAAACACACCTCCCCTGAGCTGGCTGCTGAATATATCATTGGGGCTTGCAAATTAGATTACTGGGTGTCTCTTAACGAAGAAATTTCTTACAATATTTATTAAGGAAGCTGTCAGCAGAGGGAATTAAAGATGTGATTTTTTTTTTTTTTTTCTTTTCTTCCTGCCTGTATGTCACCAGAAGACTCTTGGAGCTCCTGCAGGTTTTGTATCAACAGCACAGAAGATCAGTATCTGCAGATCAGATACAGTCCAATAGAGCTAAAGGGTTTTGATGGACACTACCCCTGATCAGTGATCTAACAAAGTGACTTCTCAGACCTATTTTAAAAGCCTTGCCATTTCCCAGACTGAAATGCATATGCTGCACTGAGCTAAGCACCAAGCCTGTCCACACGGAAGGGATAGTAGAAGGGAGATAAGTTGTTTCTGAGTAGAAATATTATCCAGGAAATATATTTCAAAGGAATATTAGATTCCACTGGTATCATTTTACAGAATCTATGTTTTTCTATTATAGATAATACATTATACTATTCAGTTTTATCTGTTATATAGACTACATGTGTTATTTTATCACAAGGACTCATTTTAAACTAGTCATAAAGTATTGTGGCCGTTAGAGCTCGGTGCACAAGATATCTGATATTCATGATCACTTGATATATGACAATAAAATAACTTCAATAAAATAATTTTTTGTTTCACAGTCTCATGGCAATGTTTTACACCACAGAATACGCCTTTTTCATCTCAGATCATATACTTTTATTTGTGTATAGGTATGCCATTTTTTAAAAGTGACCAATGATCTCCGGCTTGCCTGTTACAGCGTAAGGACTTTGAGTTGCCAGTTTCTGACAAGCAAAATCCTACTGTGTATTTTGTGGGCTCTTATTAGTTTTGAAAACACAGACAACTTTACATACCACAGTGTGACAGTGTTCCACTAGAAGAAAATGGGGTATTTTCCTGTAGTAACAGGATGTATGTAGATCCTTTTCAAAGGCAGGAGGAGAATAACATCTTCAACCTCCTTGAGGGGGCTTCAGGTGAAAGAACACAGGAAGAGGAAGGAAAGGAAAAAAGAATATTTTGTTTGTGAGTCTCTGACATAAGATATGGACCATCCCAGCCAGACAGGGTGCAAGAACAGGCTTGTGAGAGATTAATTAGGTGCCAAAGCAGGAAGGCCCATTCAGAATCCCTTAGCAAGGTGAAAATGGACTAAAGTGATGGACCATGACAGCAGCAGAAGGGAAGGAAATGATTTGTACTTTTCCATCAAGAACATAAACACCCAGACCTGATGCAGTTGTCTGTCTCTCTCCTTGCCACTTCCATATCATTGCGTACTGATGAGTGAGCTCTGGCTCTCAAGATTTAATTTACCACTCTGGTAACTGACTGACTGATATTTCTAAGAACCTCCATCTGCTACATAAAATAAACTCATCTTTCCTTCTAGCTGAGATATAATTTCAGCAACACTGTCTTGTACACAAACTATTTTTTGGTTGGAAAGGGAAACATTTTATTTAGATGGGTTTTTTCCACAAAAAAGAAGTTGATATGAAGGGTAGAGCATCACCTTGTTTTTCATGGGAGCTCATATTTCTAACAAGTGGGTCATCTACATTAGAATAAATCTGTAGCAACATTCATTATCTTATGTTTTTTTCTCATTATGAACACATAGCCTCGTGGATATAAGCTTCACCATCTCTGAACATTTTAGTTCAGAACAGAGAGGGAATCATCTATGAATAGTAGGTTAGGCACTTGCAGTACTCTTGTTGCTTACATCCAGAGACAGAGAAAGAGGTCCTGAATAAATGATGCCATGGTAGAAATACTGCTCAGTAGTTCAGTATTTTGCAGATTGTATCCTGAACCTCATCTCAGACACCAATTCCAACCCTCATCTTTTACCTGTGTTATTACTACTTTTTCAATGTAAACCATCAGTTAATACATTTTCTTGACTCGACTAATCCTCAGTGTTCTCTTTTTTTCTACAAAGTCGATTTCCCTCTCCTTAAATCCAGGTAAGGTAAAAATGTCCATCAGTAAATCAGCCTTTATTCTACCTCACCAGGTTTTGATTTTTCTCAACAGGTTCAAACAAACATGGACAGACTATTATAGTTATAAAGAAGCACACCTATAACCTGAATGTTGGCATTTAAATTAATCATACCATTATCTATATCACTAGCTCAACAGTGATGGGAAGATTTTACTTGCTCAATTTTTAGAGACTTCTCTTTTGAGAATCACATTCTGGAATGGTTCATTCAAATTCAAAAGGGCTTGCAGTAAAACCACATTGAAAAAGGAAGATATGAAGCATTTCCACTTATATAAGACTTTGCTGAATATTAACAGGCTGCCGTCTCTACACTAATGTACAATACCAGCCAAATAATGCACTAGTTAGATATTTCATCAACTGTAAAATAATTGAAAAGAAAATACAGATAGTGGGTAGATTTCTATTACCCTGTATACTTTCCTATCTGCACAGACCGAGTTAAAACTCAGGAAGGACAACAACCTGGCACACCCTCATGGGAACATTTTACAATTGCCTGGTACATATTTACTGCTAAAGGCTATACAGGGCACAAAGCATTGGACAACCTGCAGTGCTCCACACCAGCTTAGTACTCATTTCCAAAGACACACAGCAAACCAGAGAGACAAGTAAGATTACCTGTTGCCAATTCTTTTGCTATTTAAAAGTGTTTAAAAAACCCAACCAACAGACAACACATGCTTACTAGCAATCCTATGAAAACAGGACAAGCACTGCCTCCTTTCTTCATTTTTTTTTTCTTTTTTTTTTAAAAAAAAACATGTGGTTTCTATGTTCAGCTCCAGCTGGAAAAATTAGGGGGTGGGGGGTGATACCATTTCAATGATTAGTTAGCTAGTCATAGTTCCTTATTTTATTGACATGTCATATTAAATCTTATTTCAAGCATGGTAATTAAAAGCACCTATATAGCCAATCGAAATTAATGAGATTTTTAGCACATACTTCTGAGTCAGTACCTCTACCAACCAGCTTTTTACATGCCTTCCAAAGGAATACATTAAATGCACAAACACTCTCAAACTGTACCATCTTTCCCAACAACTACTATCTCAAATCATCCCATGGAACAAACACTAAACTAAACCCTTTCTCACGTCTACTGAATAACATTCTTCTATGTGAACTGCAGTCATTAGCAGGTAAAATGTCAAAGTAAATTACATCAGAAAGTCACCTGCTATGAAGGTGGACACAACATTTCTGAGGAAGTTTTGTAAGGTCACACAACAGACTCCAGTCCTGTTATAGTGATATAATTGTAACAGTTAAAAGGACAATACTTTTAACAAAACCAAATCCTATCACTTTCTTATTATATGGCTTTATCTCAAAATGTGTTTAAATTAGGCATAGAACTTCTCCAGCAAAGATCAATGGACAAGTATAGCAAATGGGCTGGCTTAAGACATTAAAATGCCAGTTTGGTTTATGCTGTTGTAAATGCATCCTATCATGTCTTTACATTTTATGACCTCTATTTTATTTCTAGGTAGCTTCACATATGACACATCCAATTATTCATGTCAAGAATGTAAAACTACCACTATTTCAGTAAAAAGTGCCTACCATCATTTATGACAATGATTTTTTTTTTCTTGACCCATTATTTCACTAAATGTAACACATTTTATAAGACACTGACATGTGAGGACACTTCCTCTATAAAGTACATTTGTCTCTGAAAAGATATATGCAAGTATGATGCTGTCAATATGAGCCACTTTGTTCAATTATTACTTATCTTCAAGAAAATGAAGCGCTCTTCCAATTGTGAACATTCATTTGTGCCCTCTTTCAAACTAGCGTTTGACACTTTGAAAATGCAGTGCTAAAGTACATGGTACTACTATATTTGTGAAAATGTAAACAGTTCTTCTCCAGTATTTATAAATATTTAGAAAGAAAATATAAAATTAAATACTTCTCTGTGTAATTTATCTTCATACTCAGCACTCATGGAGCATTTCAATCTTTGCAATCTGAGTGCTCTGCAAAACAAAGAGCTATGCCCCAATTTAAAAGAAGCTGTAAGTCAGGGTTTCTTTAGCAAGGGCCAGTTTGCAGAGTTACTCCTGAGTTACTGAATCATGTGAAATCACTTTATATTGTTGGTTTCAGATAATTTCAATTGTTACACTTTTTAAATTCACAGTGAGCAGAAGCAGGATTAAGTATTAAATCTTCCTGTCATCACTCACATCAGAGGCTGCTTTGAGCTCAGCCAGGTAAGGCTGGCTGAATCACACAAGCATGTTATGTAAGTCCTGCTCCCACTGAAAGCAACACAAGGTTTGCCACTGATGTCAGCAGGAGCAGGATTAGAGCCAGGTTTATCACCACAGGAGCCTGACAGCTCACACTCGCGTGGCAGGTACACCTGCCCTGATAGAGACCCAAACAAACCCCAGAAGCTGCAGTCTGGGGGTCGAGCCGCCCAGCCCGTGTGGTGACTGTGGTCACATACACACTTCAGCCAGTTGACGACCATTAGGTATACACTTCAGTCGAAAGGCAAGACCTTCAGCCAATGAAACACTTTGGTCGAAAGAAACTTCTCAACCATTGACCATATATGACCACAGATCAGATTTGACTAGGGTATAAATGGAACCCTGCCGGAGGACAAATTGAGCCAGCCTCCCTTGGAGCAGTGGGTCTGCAGCCGGGGACTCTCCTCTTGGGTTGGGACACCACCCAAGGTAATAACTCATGCAGGTTGAGAGCCCTCACCTTTACAGGTGAGCGATTCCATATTTTTGATCCTCCTTTCTAAAGCTTAAGAATTCTGAAGTCAGTTGTGCAGTATTAATTTCCCTGTACATCATTGAAGCTGTGGTTTGCTAATGTTGTCAGAGTCCTAAACGATTTTGATTGAAGAATAAACTTTGTTGAGTTTAACACCTGTTTAACTTGACTGTGTGAGCCTCTGTGACAACACTTTTGGTCTAGTGCACAGTAAATTGAGCATGTAAGAGGAAACTGATCTCTGAAGTGGTATGGACTTAACTGGTAAGTGCAAGGGTACGATTCTTTCCCTTCTCCATCCTTTTCTTCCTCCTTCTGCCAAAAGCAAAGCAAAGGCTTAGCAACTAGGAAGGCTCAGTCAAGGAAGAAAGAACCCCAAACATGATATAAATGTTTCATTAATATTTTCTGGGTATATAAACAAACATTACTCATCTGACTCAGCAAGTTTACAAGTCTGCAATAAAATACTATTACGTCCGTTTCTTAGACCTCCTTGAGAAACATAAGAACTTAGGGGTCATACTCTTAAAACACAGAGGTTCTGAAATGGATCAAATTGCTTCTTTTAATTAAAAGGACATAAGTCAACTTTAATAGTTACATTTTCATCTTGCTTGGTAAGTTTTGAAAGGCTGCAGCAGTTTATTTTTCAGAGTGCAAATTTCTTCTCTGAAATTTAGCAAAGTTCCTTTCCCCTTCCTTTTCAGGAGCTGAACTGAGTATGGCAGCTTTCCTTTAACACCAATTTATAAAGACTCGAGAAAACTGTCACCAGCCCTGCTTCAGTTCCTGCTGAAATCAGTAATAAAAACTACAGTGATTTAGTAGATGAACAGATACTACCCTGCTGCAAGTGGGAACCATAATTATAGTCCTCTGCTTGTATAAGGAACACCTTGCACACACAGGGCAGGCTTTTGTGCTCACACAGGATGCAACTACACCTTCAGGTAAGCCCCCAGTCTGGACTGAATTTGTCTAACATACATGGCAAGCCCTCCCTTTTAGCAAAACCATGGGAGAAAACTGAAAGGCAACGTCTGAGCATGACTGGCCCTTAACTTTGGACTCTCATATGATGTCTGAGCACACTGAGTGCTCCCCAGCCCAGTCTAGTCCCACGTATTTTGGGTTTCAATCTTGCAAGCACCACGTAAGTGTTAAAATCTACCTACAGCAGGAATGTGGGCCAAAAGCAAGTCCATCATAGTGTACACATAAGCTTGTCTGTAAAACTTTCCTCTAACTCAAAATACAAATACGGGCTTCTCTTATTCTGTGGTGCCACCTCCACTAGTGGTGCACAGCCTTGCTACCATTTATGCATTTGTGTGCTGTTAACAAGCTACTCAGTCAACAGCAACACCCAAACGTAACAGGAAAGCTATTATGCTGTGTTGTGTTGGAAATTTCTTTCATCTCCAGGGACCTTGCCTCCTTACATATTTTGCTGTTCTAAAAATTACTTTGTCCTATTTCTATAACTTGAAAGAGCCTTTTTGGCAAACAATATCCAGAAAGGGAAAATTGAACATACCTGAGAAGACAAAAAATACAAAAAAGCACATGCAGAACAGAAAAAGAGGGCAATGCATTACATTAAATGAAGCCTAATAGCTTGAACTTCAGCTTCAGCAAGATCTAATAGTGAGGGACATTGGTCAAAACTCCCCTAATAAATTTATAATTACCCAGCAGAAAGCAATGGTCCAGTCTGATTTCTATTCTGCACTGAAATTAGGTAACAGCCAAATAATCACAGTCCTTGAAATAGTGTTCTATAAATGCAAGAGAAAGAGGTTGCAAAACTTCATGCCTTACCTTTGGGATTAGAATGCTTATTTGTCTCAATTCCTTGTAATTTATGTAACAGAATATGTCTTAGTGGAAAAGCAGCCAATTACAACACTGTGCTTATTTTTCTGGAAGAGCTCTACTATACGTGTTTTAGTAGAAGCTGTGTATTTATTGAGTGTGTGGAAACTTCCACTACTAGTGAGATACTGATCAGCTTACTAAAACATATCACTGAGAAAAAAATACTCTTAGACAAAAAAGCACAAAGCCAAAGTTTTAAGGACACACTGGTTGCTATGGTGTTGAACACAGACTTGACTGCCTGATGCTAGTCTGAGAAATAATACGAACGCTTATTTTCTACCATTGATTATCAAGCATGTTTCTGCACAGAGCGCACACAGATAGTGGTTGGCTGGGTTTTACAGAATAAAACACTTTCACAGGTACCACGTTTGGTTAGAGCTATCTAGCAAAAGTAGCCAAAAATAAATATAAGTAATTACATTATGTTCTTTGAGTGATTTGAATACTACTCAAACCCAGGATCTATTTTGATAAACATTGAGAATAATAAATATGGTTGACACTAGCTTTATATGTTTTTTATGGGTGAAAAGTGAAAATTACTGAATTAATAATATTCTACTTGGGCTTTCACTAGAAGGTGTGAAAAACTAACAGTGTATGCTAATAATCTATCTTCTTTTTTATTGGCTTGAAACACGAATAATGAATCTGCTCATTATTATACTGAAGATTTAGTCTCTTAACATCTTACATTTCTTTGAACAAGTGAAGCGTTGTGTAAGAAATATTATTTGTATTATTTTCTGCTTCCAGATAGAGGGTTTTCAGTGTGAAGCTTAATTTTTTTTAAAAGGAAAGATTAAAAAATAAGGCATAAGATCTCTGCTTAAGAATGGTTTACAGTCATTTTGTTCTAACTTTCCCCATTAACAGTATGATTTTATATCAATATAATTAAACCTATATAGTCACAGTGCACACCCAAAATAAGTGTCACTGTATGAGAAGAACAGTATCCACAATTACAAGATCAGACTGATTTCTAAAGCAATACAGTGACACTGTAGAGTCCTTTACAGATGTGATCTGGAACTAAGCACATCTTTAAATGTAAGTATTTTCTTAAACGTTCAGCTGAACAAGGACCAGAAGACACATCACTTTGCCAAACTTTGCCTAAAAATAGCTACAGAAATTAGTACTTCCATAGCTATGTCAGAGATGCCAATAAGTGATCATCATGAATCAAAAGAACCATTTTTTCACGTGTAGCTGCTCTGGACTGAGTCACAGTAGCAAGGGAGGCCAGAGAAGCCTGAATGCCTCGGCAGCACACCATGTCTACCCTAACAGCAGAAAAAGGGTTGCAGTTGCCAGGTCTGTCTTCAGGAGGACAAGGGATACTTTTATAACATTTCAGTCGGTTCCAAGAGGACAACTGCTGAGATAAAAAGTTTTGCAATACAGCATGTACATTTTCATACCAGATTGTAATATATTCTTCATTACCTTTTACTATGTAGGCTTGGTTGAATTCTGTACCTTGTCAAGGTATCTTTAAAATCTCACTAGTCAACACCTAATCGTTGGCAGCACTGGGCATTTTTCAGCTCATGGCAACAGCTGTTGCAAAAGCTCACTTTCCTTTGAAATTGGGCTCCAAATCAACTTTGGTGATTTATTTTGGCTACTTTAGTTTCAACAGAAGTATGTTACTTATAATCCAAATTTTTCAGAAGTGAGATGCATTTTATATGCTTCAACTTTGGATTATTTTGCATTTGAAAAGGGCCATATTTTCCCAAGGTTAGAATCAGGTCAATAAAATGACTTTGAAAGTCATGGCATAGGAACAAGATTTAGGCATTTATATCCAAAATCTAGATCTTAATAAGTGCCCTTTTCAAGGACCATCTTGGTCATATACAGAACCTTGGTCTTGCTTGTAAAGATCAGTAAAAGACCGATGTCTGGGAATGGTCCAAAGTATTTTTATCGGGGCATTATTTAGCAAGTTGTAATCTATCTCACCCCTGAACTCACTCAGAAACAATAAATTTGTTAACACTACTCTAAGGAACTCAACTTAGCAGGCATTCCCAGGACATCTGTAACATATACCTGTAACATCCCAGAACATCTGTAACATCCCATTACATGGGATTTGGACCCCACATAAACTGTATTGGTACCCACTCCTAACATGATGCAGGAGCGCACACCCTAGATTCCTCGATCAAATTTCAAAATCTAGGTTTAGTTCTTCCCTCTGCCTCAGGCAAGTAAATACCCATGCATTAAACCATCCGTTCATGGCTATAACTTTCTAACTGTTTCATTGAGTCTGACTATGTGCAGAAAATAAATTCAGTCAGCTGAAGAAAAAAATTTCTGCAGACCAATGGTCACAGCACTTGGAGTGACAAGATCTGAAGCGGTTCCCCTCCAAGGTCAGCTCTTGTATTTCATAGTTATTGAATAAAATGCCATTTAGGTCCTTAGGACAGGAGCTAGAACACAGTCTTCTACTCCTCTGAGATGCCTGGCTCTCCCTTGCAATACATGGAAAGCATAACCATCTATCCCAGAATTATTGACATCAATCGAGGAGCAAGGTGCACACAGGTTCAGAAAGGTACATGGTGATGCTTATATTATTTTTTGACTCTAACTCTTGCTCAGCACTTTCTGCAAATCAAGCTTCCTTAAAGGATTTTTTTGTTTGGCAGTTAAAAGATGGGAGCACCAGAAACCACTTATTGAAAACCATAGCCTTATTTTATTAAACAATTATCTCCTACTCCCTCTAGGCATATGGGCACTAGATAATCAGATAAGCGCAATCTCACTAATAATAAAATAGATTTAAACCATTTAAGCCAACATTAAACACTGCAGAACTAGTACAAGTATGTTTTCTGCTCAGCGGTTCTGCAGCCAAATAAGCAAAGTCTTGCTCTCTGGTGACAGTGGGTTATCCTCAATTATCATATCAGCTGACATCAGCATTGAACTGATATCCTGTTATTGCAGTCAATACAGAAGTTGCCTTTTTTTTTTTTTTAAATAAAAAACTTTACAGGTAAAACTTCTGCCTTTTCTGCCTAACCCTGAACAACTAAACCCAGGTGTTTCTTAATTCATGCAAGAACTTACTGCTGTTGATTTTGAAAGATAACAGTATAGATGTAGTTTGATGGATCACTGGCAAGTGATTTAATTTTGTGAGTGTGTATATTAATACTTACGTTAGAACTGTTCTATTCAAAGAGGTTATTGTACAGTTTTAGGCTTCTGCTGTTCAAATAAAATACTGGGGGAAAGGTGAACCATCTAAACTCAACATTCAGATCTCCTTTACGGTGCATCTCAAGCTCCCTGAAGAGTTTCTTTGCCATTTCATTCTCTTCCTTCTCATCATTTATTTTGCTTTTCTACTTGATTGTGTTAATAGATAAAGAATATAGCATTATATGCACAACTACTAACTGGTCACACATAACACAGAAAATGAGAAATGTGACAATGAAAAATACAATTTGAAAAATCTTTACACCAGAAGACCAGATAAACTTACTATGCTATACTGGAATGCACATTTTCTGTTGAATTCTGGTATCTTACTGTGAGGCTGATCTGATCTATTGCTTCTAAAAAGTCACTGATGAATGTAATAAATAATTGCTTTTTATGGGATTTTAAGTCTGTAACAGTATATATCAGCACATTTTTAAAAAATGCTGCTCCTGTAACACTTAAGTCTAAAATACCTTGCCAAGCCTACTCTGAGTTCATCCTGTAGAGATCCATCATACCATATTCTCCATAACTTTATACATTTAGGATGAGATTTCCAAACTTCCCTGACAATGCAGAGTCTCAGATTCATATAGCTTTTGGGTGCCTAAATAATCAATTAGATCCTTAATGGGATTTTCAAAAGTGACAATGTGCCTGCTCCAAAGGATTTTCAATCAACCCTTCAGGCACTTTTAAAGATCCAACTCTTCATGCATATTACATCAAGGGAGCCCACCCTCTAACATCTGCTTATGTGAGAACTTTGTTATTTGATTTTACTAGAATTAGGCAGAAGCTGAGAAAGAGAAGACTTGTCTCACTGAAGAACAAGAAGTGATTCTCTCAGGCTTCTGTTTGCTACGAGTCAACATTAAACTGCATGAAGGATGACCTAGGTTTTCACTGTTTTTGAAACAAAATCTTGCCTTCCTTCAAAAAAAAAATCAACTGTTGTAAAACTACTGATGAAAGGGAAAAACTGAAACAAGAACTATATAGGAGAGCAGCAGAAAAAAAATCTAGAGAAGTCAACTACATTCACATAATTTTTATAAAACTGACTTAATTCAGTGATCAGCCCTCAAAAAAAAAAAACCCCAACCCCAAACCAACCCCCAAACCAAACAAAAAACCCTCCACCATTAATTTACCTCAGAATCCATTTGCTGGTCTAGATTTACAGTGATGAAATTCCATACAGGATAGAGAAAGCAGTACCAGAACTTTATAATTTATTTTCATCAGCTTCTTAATTTATTTTTTTATATGAGATTAGACTGACATCTTTATATCTTAATCCCAACCCATATTCAGGAAGACTCATGTAAGCAACACGGGTAATTTACACTGTTCAATGCACACGTAAAGGGACTTCTGCAAGCTGTCTTCCCTGAACGTGGCATACAAATCCATAAGGCAGCAAAAACTATACGCACATCATGAATGATTCTACTAGAAGCTGTCCTACCATTTTCTGATACATAAAAAGAAAATGCCTTTATCAAAAAAGTTAGATGAAGAAAAACCTACAGTCTCAAATTCAAAAATGCAATGACAAGTGAATGTTAGTGGCCCCTTTCTGTTTATTACTATATTGTAAACCTGGAACTTTAGTCCTTCTCATTTTTCAAATAAAAAACTATTTTACTAAAACAAAAAAAAAGAACAGTCAGTTGCAATAGTGCAAAGAACCGTGACAGCCTGGGCCAGTACTGTGGTATTGTAAATTAGTATGCAGTTACACAGAATATTAATGGATGGGTTTAAACTACAGAGTGCAGACTCACTGCATAAAAAGCAGTGTTACTCTTGTCATATGTTAGTTTATTTTCCTCCATATTTTAAATTTACTGAAATTCCTTTAGACCTATTAAATGAGCAAATCCTTTTTGAAAACTGTACAACATGGCTGAAATGCAATAAATATAAGCACTTTAATATTTAAGTGAGGAAAATTAATTTCAGTGTGTTTTCAAATCAGTTTTCTTCAGTGCAGTTTCTTTATTTGTCCAAACAAAATGGATTTGAGTGGGTGGCAGCTTTAAGGAGATGTGCAGCACTATTCGATGGCTTTGTGAACTTGGGAAGATATGAATAATGGATTTGCTGTGCTCTTAGACACAGAGCCACAACAAAAACAATATCATTCTAGGTTCTCTAATAAGCAGCTGCTGGAGTAAGGAATAAAAAGTCTGGCCTCCTGATTTAAGCTACAGGTGCTAGCATTTTTGTTCAGATCATTATAGCAAACTGGGACTGGCCCTGTGTTTTCAGCAGGAAAAATACTCAAACACAGAGTGTGAAGGGCTAAATTCCCAAGGTTACCTCCCACCACTCTGATTTGCTGCCTTCTTCTTACATGCCATTTTTATATTGTACAGCACGCCCACTCCCCCCAGATAGAGCTGGAAAAGGGCTATATTTCCCTCTGTCAACAGCTGGAGGGAAAGGTTAACTTGAAACACATGCACAAAATAATAAGAGTACTGGTTTAGTTTCCTCCTTTAGTAGATCTGAACAAATATCCCCTTTCTCAAGGAGAGAGAGTCCTTTGCTTTATTAAGTAATTAATTTAAAATACTTAAATTTCATAAGCAAGTAACTCTTAAGCACAAATGGAAACAACATCCAACTGTTTTCAATATAGACAGATTTGACCAAAATAAATTTGAGAAGTGTACCTCTTGGTCCTTTTGATAAGAATCTGGCCTCAGTCTGACAGAAAATCTGAACAGTTTGGGACAACTAATCCATTCCTAACAGTGTGCAAGTTTTCAATGCTTGACACCACAAGACTGGAAAATGTAGCAACTTCTCTGAGGACTAGACACTTCAGAACAGGAGGAGGTAGGATATCTACCTATTGAGGTAGAAGGATCTTATCCTCATTTTCTTCCCAAACTTGCAAATGCAAAAACTGTTCACTTTACACGTGAAGACACATAAAGTAGTTCCTCATATTAGTATGTCTAAAAGTGTATTGAAGAGAAGCTCAGTAATCAGGATCTCAAATTCTGGTCCCAAAAGCCAAACTGGTGTATCTGATAACCAACAAATCGGTAGTTGCCAAGATTTTAATACTGGCGCTGTAATTCTAGAAGTTGTGACATCTTCTTATCTTGGTAAATATATCTCCAGCAAGTCACTACTAAAATCTTAGTTGCACATAGCAAAGCTTAGTTTATACTATAGTTGTACGTGCTGAATATGTAATCAAAGTATTGTCAAGCCACAAGCAATAACCTGATAAGGATTACTTAAAAAGGTTGACAGAATTAGTTTTTCGTCAACCCCCAGTGTTAGCTGCTTACTTCACACCTAGTATTGCGTACTGCATCCTCAAGCCCTTATTTTCATCTTAACCTTCCAAACACAGTTAGCTCAGACCTATATTACTATGAAACAAACTCTGATATGAAAAAAAATCTATGAAAAGGGCTTTTAAATCGGCAGAACATAACTGCAGAAGATCACATATAGTATTTTCATTTTTTTCTTAGAACTCCAGAGGAGAGATACTTGTATAACTTCAACTATGCTCACACAGTGCAGCTAACTAGCATGCCCTTTTTGCAACAGAAATAGTCCATGACTATCTGCTCTGTATTAAATAATTCACTTTGTTTTTTGACATTTTATTGCGTTCTCGATATTAAGACTCCATTATCTACAATTTTTGTTTTGGTGACAGAAATATGTTTGAAAGAGATACTAAAATATAAAGAAATTCATTGGGTTTGCATCAACTGGATAATTCCAATATATATTTAATAGGTTTCCCACAGACACACATGCCTTTGCAGGCTGTGAGTTCAGTAAATAGATGCATAAAAATAGTCTTTCAGATGGTGAACTGATTCCTAGCTGGGAAAGATACTGGCTGGTCTAGAAAAAGATTTTTGCATGATTTTGTGTCTCAATTCACATCAGAAAGCCTACTCTGAATATTGGAAGTGCAGAAGGGAAATTGACAACATTTTTGTTTTCTTCATCCTGATCTTCACCTCCATTAAGGCATCCTCCCCCTTATTTTCATAAGAAGCGTCACACTGGCTATGTAAACAGTTCAAAGACTTAACCACTTGTATCACATGGATATAAGCTTTATAGCTTTCAAAGTCTACTCTGAAGATTCCAAGATCTGGCTCAAAGAAAAATCTGCACAGGGTACCAAAAAAAATTGCAGTATATGTATGGGGTGCTACCATTTAGAGAAATTTAAGATTTAGGACAGAAATGAGCCCCAAGTTTTTGAAAACTGTCACTGAGAAAAGAAACCACTGTTGGGCTGAAAATGATATTCATTCAGATTTTAAGAAGGTACAAACACAATTCATTGTCTTCCAACTTCAGTATGACCCAGGAGACACTTTTTGTATGTAAGAAGTCATTGTTTAAGGATTAAGATGTGACTTGTGTTTGTATTCCAGCTGAGGCTAATCAAAGATGAATTTAGTTTGCTTTAACAGGATACACATGGTAGACAACTAGAGTTCCAGCATTTGGGAGAGAAAATAATCTGGCAATACAAGATTTTGTGTACAGTCTGAACCCCAAAAGCATCAAACATACACACACATCTCTGAAGACTGCCTGAGCCAAAGGACAAGAATTCAAACAACAGGAATTTATATGTATAAAGGCATCCATTACAGCAGACTTTCAATTTCAAATCAAATGACCAACTCATCTAATTTAAAACTAGAAGACATTAGCAGCTAAAAATAATTCAACATGCAGGTGGATATGCCTATCAAAGTACTGTTGCTTATCAACAGTAAGACGTATTCTTGTTCTTTTTAATTCACTGGAGATACAAGCAGGGAAACAACCTACAATTACTTGCATTGCAGCTAACTGTGATTTAAGGTAACAGTACTCCACTTTAACATGCATCACAGACTATACATTTAATATTTGCACTAGCTGGTACTGACAGGATATGGTTGTGATGATTGAAATACATAATTTTAATGAACTGCTGTCTTCACTGAATTCTGTAATAATATCTGACAGCTTTCACTGCTGTATGAATTACTCTGTTGGTACAATTCATTTTTGTTTTGGTTGAGATACTGTAAGACAATATTTCTAGGAAAACAGGTTAGGTAAAGAAAAGACTGCCAGTAATCAGTGAATGTAACATGAGGGAGAAAGAAAACAACTGGATAATGAGCCTGGATACATAGTGAAAAACTATACTATGACTTAAAACGTGCTGAATGTCTGCAGTGCTGATCATTTGCATTTGAATACCAAAACTGAATGTAGGACAATGGAAACACCTTGTCAAGATCTGAACACTGTTTTGCAGAAGCCACAGTTACAATACCTGCACACTTGCAAATAAGACAAGGAATTCAACTTGCACATTGTCAAAGAGAGAAAAAAACCCCAACCTGAGTACAGTTTACACGATCGAAGTGGACAGAGTTTTCTGGACCTGCCAGCTGGTTTGGTTAGCATTTGGTGGAAGGAAGCCTAAGTATTACCTTCATAATTCATCCTGCTCTTGAACTAGCTGTCAGGGAATCTAGGAGGCATTTTGACAAATAAGGTAAACCAAGTAGAAAGGTGTCCAACTTACAGAAGATCACATTACCTTAGCAGTTCAAATGAATAAAGCATTCTGCTGTCCAACAGGAATCTCTCAGCCAGCTATACACAATTTAGGAAATTTGTGCATCCCTGGGCTGACAGAGGGCAACTGGAACATAAAGAAACCCCAACCACATCTAATCAGTTTTTCCAACCCATATTAGATGCTGAAATAATGGGAGCAAGGAAGCTGTTGAGATAAGAAAAGGATACATCCTTTTATGCAAATCAAGTGCAACTTTCTGTGCTATCTTTCCATAAAGAAGGAAATCTTATGTAGTTAACTGATTGTAGAGTTCAGACAAGCCTACTAGAAATATTTTCAGAGATGAGAACTCAGACATTTTAGAAAGCAGCTCTATTCACCACACCCTAGTTTAAAAAAAATAAAGTAGTAATTTGATTTTTTTCCCTCCCTCCGTTAATCAAAAACAGTGCTGTACATTTCAAGACCAGTAGCAGAAACCAGAAAGCAAAGCTTTTACATTTCTGTCTTTTCAATGCTTTAGAAAAAAAACCTCAAAATATTTTTGATATTTAAAAAAATAGCCATTTTATCTACTAAGAAATTCAAATACGCTTCTTATGTACAAGCTAAATTGTCATAGACAGTTCCAGTGAAAACCACAGAGAACAATCATTTATCTAGACCTGTAGCCAACAACCACCAATACAAACATTTCAGTGGAAGCTACACAATTCCTGTCATGTTTATCAGTGTAATTTCAGAGAGACATGTTTCTACTGTGTCCCAAACGGTGATTAGTTTATGTCACAAAGTGTGAAAGCTGACAGTCTTTGCAATATTGCTAACAGCATATGCATTTAATTTCTCTAAGTATATGTGTGCTTTGAATATTGCTATGCAACTGCAAACAAGTCCATCATTGCTTTATCAGTGCATCCTGATCATATAAACATATGTTTCTCATGAATCTACATTACTACTGAAAATCCAATTCTGATTTTCTTTCTTCTCACCCTGTAGGAAAGTTTGAAGACACTTCATTTTGGCATTTTTTTGAATATTGCCAAGGAATGGAAAGTTAGGTTTTCAAGGTTGGCTTCAGTAGTAACTCACTATATGGCGTTGAGTAAAGCACTTCACCTCTTTGCTTAGTTTCACCAAATGTAAATTATCTCATCGCTTGCCCAGCTTAGGCATTCAATGGGAATTAGGTAAGACTCATCTGGTTTTTTGGACTTGCAAATATACGACCATATTAAACATGTCTCATTATTAACGCCTGTGTCTTGTACTAAATCTGTAAGGTGATTTAAATAAGTTTACAATAGGGAGTTCAAGCTATACTTCTTGATTAAATTTTGTCCTTCAAGATCCATCTTTTTCAGTATTATGAAGATTAAGCCATATTTTCCCCTTAACCGAACAGCTACGCTTTGGATATCATTTTCTTCCCGATAATTCACATCTTCAAATTGATTTTTACAATTGGCTCTCTGGGAATTCTAACAACCAGGTTTTAGACTTTCTTGGTCCTGAAAAATGTGTTATGGAACTCTAGCATAATTATAAATTTGGAGACCTGGGCATAGGCCTCATTTTGATTTGAGGGATTAATAGCAGGTTGTCTCTCCAGTACTCCTCAGAGGATTCCAAAAGGAATTCTCCTTTATCAAAATGGCAAGCATTTCCTGATGTGCTGTCAGGACAGACATTACAAACTACCCAAAGACAGTCCTTCCACATTTCCTCTGAGTTCTTCTACCTGCCTTCTAATTTCCTGGAGGACATTTGTCTTTTCTGAAAATAGATTAGCTTCACTTTTACTGGAATCAATTAAACATGGTATCTGGCCAGAAGAGCTTGTGGCTTCTGTCCCACTGAAAAGCGAGTCAGGTAAGTGTCATCTGAAAAGGGGTATTTAGACAAGGTGACATGCCCTCATTCTGATTCAAAATGTGAAAGTAGGTTGCATTTTGAAACTAGACAATCTTTATGACTTTGTTCAAAGGAGAGTACTGATACAGATACATTTGGTGTGGCAAAAAATAACTACAAATCCGATAGTAAATATTTCATTTAAAAGCTGTCCATTGCCTAAGGAAAAAGGAAGAAAAAGAAACAGAGTATGAATGTAAAAGATGCCAGGAGAAGTTAGGCTAAACTCTGTGCCTTTTCACATTGCCCTGGTGGTACAAAGGAACTAAAGGAACTAGTCTGAGTAGCTGACTTGGCAATTCAAGCAACAGTAACTAAGTTCTTCATTGAGACTAAAGAAAAAAAAAGAAAAAAAAAAAAGAAAAAACTCCACCCCCAAAACCCCAACCAAAACTATAACAGCAGTTTAAAATCAACTTAATGTCTTGCACTGCATACTGTCAAGATGTGTTAATAATAAAAAATGTGCAGTATCATCATTGCATGGTATCATTCCAAAGAAAGCTATAGTTGATTAGGGGCTTCTAATAAAACAAAATCCATCCCTGCTTAATTTCTTTAAAATGTATACTAATCCAAAATTTCTCCAAATTAAAAGGCTTCTTATGAGAAGAAACAAAACTATAATCAGCAGTTATCAACTGGAGAGAAGTTATAACAGAAGCTAAGAATCTTAATGTAGGCTTAAGAACAAAAGAAGGAATTATTTAAATAAACTACCAAATCATTTATGTCAAATACATCTGACACTAGGTAAAGAAGTGAAAATTCCCGGTCCTGTTGTAGAAAAGCAAAAGGTGTCAACAATTATTTTTGTGTATATTTGGAAATAAGTAAAAGAATATATTAATACTTTAGTAACAAGGTACTATATTAGTGGTTGTACAGAATAATTAACAGTGATCACGATAGATTACTTACTTAATTTGCACCTGAACAAATGCACCAAAGGATGCTTATAATGACTGAGGATTGATGTAAACAATTACATTTTTTAGAATTTTTAAAATTAAATTTTGATTATGGGAGAAATGTCAGAGAGCTAGACGAAAGTTACTGTGTTAAATGAAAAGGAAAACAAATAAGTGATGGATTAAAAAGCAGGAAACAAAACAGCAATGGCTCCAATTCGCAAGCATTTATTCACCCTGAGGTCTGCTGCAGGACAGTACAGAATTGCATTTCTCTGTGGCCTAATGTCACCGTATTTTGCACTATTGAAAGAAACCAGAGAAAAATGGAGAATTGGTCCAATGAGTATGTAATGGATAAACTGGAGAAAAAAAAATTCTAAATGTTCTGACTTTGGTGCAAATAATTTCTCAAGCTTAAAACATAAATAACAATGTTTGCATTAACATACAGTCTACAGCATATGTTTGCAAAACTAAATAACCGTCTGTGTTTACATGAGATATATGATGTTCAGTTTGATTTGCATATCAGACATCAGGCTGTAAATCTCTGATGGTATTTACAGTTGGATAATTGAAATCAATCCTGTCAAAATGATTTTGACAGTCCTGAATTTATGGTCTGAGAAAACAATTCTGGAACTGTTTGTCAAGTGTCCTGGTTTCAGCTGGGATAGAGTTAACCGTCTTCCTAGTAGCTGGTACAGTGCTATGTTTTGAGCTCAGTATGTGAAGAATGTTGATAACACTGAGGTTTTCAGTTGTTGCTCAGTAGTGTTTAGACTAGAGTCAAGGATTTTTCAGCTTCTCATGCCCAGCCAGGGCACCTGACCCAAACTGGCCAACAGTGTATTCCATACCATGGGACGTCCCATCTAGTTTAGGAACTGGGAAGTGGGGGGCAGGGATTCGCCGCTCGGGGACTGGCTGGGTGTTGGTCGGCGGGTGGTGAGCAATTGCCCTGCGCATCATTTGTACATTCCAATCCTTTTATTACTACTGTTGTCATTTTATTCGTGTTATCATTATCATTATTAGTTTCTTCTTTTCTGTTCTATTAAACTGTTCTTATCTCAACCCAGGAGTTTTACTTCTTTTCCTGATTTTCTCCCCCATCCCACTGGATGGGGGGGAGTGAGTGAGCGGCTGCGTGGTGCTTAGTTGCTGGCTGGGGTTAAACCACGACATCAAGCTATTAACATGGCTGGCTATATATTTTCAATCTGAGCTATGCTGCTGAATAAAAACCTGTTCACAGATTATAAGCTTCTTCCTTTCTTCCGCCACTTTGTGTTCAAGTTGCTTCCTATAATAATTAAAAAGTTGGGATAACCTTGAAGACAGCAGATATGCCTGTGCTCTGCTGGTTTTGTTTGGGTTTTTTTATTTATTTATTTTTCTAACCATGGCAGGTACATTAGTTGTCTTTCTTCCCTGCCCACCCTACCCCCCCTCGCCGATGTTATGCCATATTCTTTTTAATTTCCTTTAAAAGCAGCCAATTTTCCCAGCAGAAAGCATCAAGAAATTCCAACACCAGAACTCATAGACTCCCTCCAATCTTTCAGTAACTTGGATCATGGTTGCATCTCAGCATGTGTCTTTGTCTTCCGGGAAGAAGAAGAGTGCTTGGATTTTGTTTGTTTATTTTCTGTTTTGTTTTTTAAACTCAGATCGTATCTTTAAATAGAAGGCACATAAGTTGTCAAGAAGAACATTGCTAATTACAAAGCTACCTCATATTATCATCCTGGTAGGAATGCCATTTGTGCCTAGATATGACAGCAACTTCCAACATACACAAAAGAAAATGCTTGTGAACAATATCCATCGAAAAAAATATTCAGCAGTAGTTTCACCTTCTAATAAAAAAAATTTCAAACAATTAGCAAGCTGAATTTTCTTATCATTGGCAAAGAATTATATAATTTATTAAAACTGATGGCAACCTTTTCCTATTTAAGAGACATTGCACCTCGTATTCTTTGGACTCCAATAATGGACTTGATAATTGTGGAAGTTGCACCTTGGGTTATGGTGCTAAAAGACAGCAAACAGCCTCCCCACTTTCTTGATACCAAGTTTCCAACCACAGAGAACTCTGTTGTAGGTATTTCAAAAGCTAGTTTTATCTGTAAAAAAGTACGTTTCTAATACATAAAAGCAGCTTTTTGAAGTTTGGAAATACAAAGATGACTGCCACCCATTACAGAAATGTATGTATTTATATTTGTAGCATTTATTTACAACCTATCTCTTTTAGAAAGGTGGCAGTGATAGCTTGGATATTCATCTTGCTTTCTTTTTCCCTCCTACAATATGCTGCTTTCCAGGACCATTCAATGTGAAAGCAGGCATCCATCCAAATATGTAATATTAAGGAAGACAGACAGGTCTCATTTATAAAATGTTAATTCCTTATTAGTGGAAGGAATAAATCACTAGATTAAGCAGAATAACTGTAATCACTGATTATTATTCTACCACAGGTATGTTATCTTGTGCTCTGTGCCCTGTTCAGAGATTGTGTCAACTGGCAAGACAGCTGGAGAGGGAGAATTCTAAAGATGACAACTAGATAAGCACATATTCTGTGAGGATGGGAAGAAAAAAAAAAGCTTTCTAAGCATTGAAACCCCTTGTGGAAAGCCTGCTCTACCTTCCCATTTTGTTGCACACACCCAGACTATAAAGGAGTCCGAAGGAGGTTACATATTTATGTGGTACCTAGCACAGCTGCCTTCATTCATATCAGAGAACTCCAGGCACATAACAAATGTACAGGTGACGCTCTGGGAAACATCTAGGACTCATGTTGCCAAACTCAGCCAATTAGTACTGCCAAGCCAAAATATACTGCAAGTTCTTTTGTATAGCATTACTGTATTTAAGCATCAGCAAATTAACAATCCATACTGGAAACTACCAGCTTGATTAATCTGTCAATAGCTTTCCCTTATTTCCACATCTTGCCATATATTCTGCATGGGTTAATTTTTCACTTGAATTACTCAACACGGGCATAAGGATCAATTGCAGCTGAATGCTCTGCAGAGTTAGATCTTCAAGTGGGATGTCTTAAGCTTGAAACAGCCATGTCTTGCTGTCATCAAATCCCTTTTTACAGAAGCTCTTCAAGAGCATCTAATTTTTCCACGGTACTCATTTTATACTAAGTGCATACACAACATACACTTCTACAGCACATCTTACAAATTCATTTAAACAGACTAGCTAAGCAGAACTCAATTGTCTTTTGGACTTAGGTAATGTAACGTAAACGAACACATGGGCTTTTACTGTGAACAGACTGGAAGTCCACCAGTGAGGTCTCCAAGTGAGGCTTTTTTATTTCATACTCTGAATACTCCTATTTTAAGCATACTATGCCACATTTTTATGCCACCTCCTGCTCCCTTTAGCCACTGAGATTTTTGCATGACTTAAGGTTTCAATAATTATATGCTGATAACTAGCCTTTCACATCATGGCTGTGCTCCTTACTCTCTTATTTTCAAATGCAAAATGCACATCAGATACACCGAAGGTAGAAATGTGAGTGGGAAATGAGTGTGAGTGGGAGGCATGGGTTGGTGATAAAGATTTGCTTTGATTCCTCTGACTACAAAAGCCTCCTTGGTAGAGAAGATATTTTAAAGTGTCTCAACAAAAAAGTGTCTTTGTCTATGCAAATTCAAAACCATTCTGACATAAAATTAAAGCTATTCTTAGTATTATTTCTTAAAGGTCATGACTATGCCATAAAGGATGATCAAAGTATTAAAATCCTACAAGTTAAGAAAAGATGCAACAATACAATGGATTTCTGGTGTTTTCATTTCTAAGCAAAGCATTGACCGTTAATTCTTATTACTGATAGTAATGGTGGAAGCATCATCTGTTATCAGAACTGGCTGACAATTTCTGTTATAAAGCCCACTTCTCAGTTATCTTGAACTTTGCCAAACTTTAACTACTTTGCCTATGATTTTATAAAAATTGAATATTTGTTTCAAGCTTTAGTTTTAAGTAGCTGCTCTCAGCTTAGCCAAAATAATTTGGAATAATTCATGAAAGGATATGTTGCTTATCCCATTTTGAAAACAATGTTTTTATTATTATTTAATGTTTCCTCAATTCACGATTTGAAAGCAAGACTGAAAACCTGACACTGACAGAGTTTTAATTAGCTCTCAAAAAAATCTGGCTGAATTACAACATTTTGAAAAATCTCAACTTATACATGCTTATCAGAGAAGTACTTCACTTTTACAACAAACCCCTCAACACTCCTGCTTCACCAAGCACACTCCTAAAATAGGTCTCTAGGTCTCAAGAGCAGGGCTTGGTGCAGTTGCAGCAGACTAGGAGTGATCTAGGCAAAAGGAATGAAAGAAGAAAGTCTCCCTTGCTTTTTCGGTGAAGCTTCTTTCCCTGCAGTGGCCAACAAGCTTGAAAGAGTATTTCACCTCATTCAAATGCAAAGGAAGAAAAAGATGAGAGGAAATTGAAATGTCCATTAGGACTGGATAATAAAGAACCAGGTAAAACACCTATAAGACTGGAGACTTGTCTGTGGACTGATGACATTCAGCTGTTAAAAATCAGACCTAGTACAGTACAGTGGTGTCAGTAACACTAATCCCAAGTCTTTCAGGAGTCTAGAAGGAACAGTTTGGGAAAAAAAAAAAAAAAATCCATTCCATTCCTTAAGGTGTAAATTAATCCAAATATGTCACCTCAAATATAACTGAAGAAAGTTGAGGAACTAATAATTAATTGGTAAGCAGGAATATACTAATATTCTAGAAGAACCTTCATAAAAATGTGTTTGCCTGGATAATAAAGAAAATGAAGAGGTATACATTGATTTATTAATCAGGAGTCACCTTGCCAAAACATATATAATGAATAAAATAAATTTCTACTTGTCCAACCTTAAATTAAAGCGTGTTGCATACTCATGAACTAGAAATACTATATAGAAAACTTACTTAAATTTTTGTTCAGTAACTTAAATTACATATTGAAGTTCCACACAGCTCTGACCTTAAAAAAAACAACACCACAGAATAACAGATGCCAAATAAAAGCTAATACTTTTTTTTTTTGGCACTATATTAAGTCCTTCCCAGCTCCCTATTTAGTAAAGCCTTTATCTAGTAAATCACATCAAAGCCTGTTTTTTTCACCAATCCTTTTAATCTATCTATGTTCTTAAAATGAAGTCTGCAAATTGATGCCAGACATCTCTGTCTCACTGGGCTAAAACATAAACCAGTGGTTATTAAGTAAAGCTATCAATCAGCTAATAAAGAATCTCCAGTAACTCCATACCTGTTAATATCCCATATTTTACTTGTGTTGTCCATGGAGGCAGAAGCCACAAAATCACCACATGAATGCCATGAGCAGTCCCATACAGCATGGGCATGTCCTTCTAAAGTCAGAATGCATCCACGTTTTGAACAGTCCCATATCCGCACTGTGGTATCCCCACTTGAAGTGACCAGCTGGCTGCCACTGTTACAAGGAAAAAAATAAAGAGTAGTTTTTAGCAAGGATATAGGTGAAGATTTTTCAAAGTACACAGCATAATAATTTAACTATGCTTAGAAAGACAGGTTAAGTAGCAATTGTTGGTTTTACATTAAAATACATATGAACAAAAAATTATGTTTGAAAACATTCATATTTTTACTTTACGCAGTTTTCTGACGCATCATAGATCAAGCAGTCATGTATTAAATATGCTACCAAAAGCAAAGAAAAGGAGATATGAAGTAGCTATCTTCCATGGGAAAGTAAATAAGAGTTCCAAAAAATTACATTCTTACTTTTTGTAGTCTATTTATGAGTTTATCAGTAAAATAACTTAAGCCCAGAGAACTGCTTTCAAAATAGAATAAAATAGCTTCAGGGAAGAGTATTTTCTTATTTCCCAAATCCATACCATTTTCTACATATAAATTATTATTTAAGCATCACAATTTTGTCTCTTCTGACTCAGTATAAACACTTTAACACATTCACTATCTTTGGGGGTCATTGATATGTTATAGAAATGAAAAATAGAGTTCAATTCAGATTTTTTGGCCAAATCTTCAGAAATAAACTAGTATAGTTCTATTTCATTTAAGCACAGACATACAGCTTCAGACTAAATGTCCATCTAGTTCAGTACCATGTTATACAACAACTAGTAGGGGATTGTTAATAAAAAGAAAATAAGAAGAAGTAGGTAGAGTGATTCTCCTATTAAACTCTCCCAGAATTAGCCTGTGGCTCAGGATTTCTTTGAGACAGAAGCTTTGTGCTTAACAAGCATCCATAGAGGTTTTTTTCCATGACTAATTAATTTTTGAATATATGCAAAGCTTTGGCACCCACAATCTCTTTTGTCAATGAACTCCAAAATTCAATTATGCATCGTGGGAAAAACTATTTTGGGGTCTTAAATACCTTACTTGATTTCATTTGATGCTTCTAATTCTACTACTGTGGTTAAAAGTAAACACCGACTACACATTTACCATCTCTAAACCAATTGTGATATTATAGGGCCCTATCACATTTTACCCGCAAAGCTGAAGACTCCTACTCTATTGACTCATTCCTCATTCCATCTCTTTGATCACATTTACCATCTTTCTCAGCACCTTTTGAGCTGAAACTGAAGAAACAGGTACCCAAGGAAGGTATATAATGCCACAGTAGTGTTTTCTGGTTTATTCTCTATTCCTTTAATTTGATTTGCATTTTTGGCATTACTACATAGAAACTTTCAGAGAACTGACCACAGTGGCTCCAAGATTTCTTTCCCGAGTACTAATAACTAGTTTAGACCCATTCTTATCTATGTACAATTAGGACTATTTTTTCTTATGTGCATTACTTTGCATTCATCTGCAATTGACTTTCATCTGCCACTTCACCATCGAGTCAACTGTTGCAACTGAAATTCTTTTCCTGTCATTCTTCACGTGCAACCTTCATTTTCACTGCCCTGGCTAATTAGCAAACTCATCCAGCTCATTCTCTTCCCCAATTTCCAAGATCATCTTAATAACTGGGGTCCCAGCACAGATCCCTGTAGGACTCAATAATTTCTCCATTCTGAAAGTGACATTTTATTCCTACCCTTTCACTAGTTTTTAAACTCACAAGATAAATTTCTGCTTTATTCAGGACAGTTTTGCTTCTTTGAGAGTTTTTGTCAAATGACCTTAAGAAGAATTTACTGAAAATCCAAGTATACTGAATTTACGAATCTCCCTTGATCAAATGCTTAGCAAGCCCTTCAGAGAACTCTAACAGATTTCTGATACTTAATTTCCAATGCCATGCTGATCCCTCCCAACGCTCCATTAGAACAAATGTATCCATGTATCCTGTAATTTTGCTTCTTAATATCATTTCTATGAGTCTTCCCAGTATAAAAGTTAGATTAAGTGATCTACAGCCCCTTCATCCCAAACTCTTCTAAAATATTGGAAAAAAGTTAATGCAGCCTTCCCAAATTATACCAGGAATAATGGAGGTTTTCTATTGTGTTTACTAAAAAAAACAGGAAAAATGTTTGGGGATAATACACAAAAATACAGGCCAAAAAATATTTTAACCTTGGGTTTTCAGACCAATTTCTGCTGTTATCTCACCAACATCAAAAAGATCATCTTGCCTTTAGGAACCAATAAACTCTGCTTTTATTTGAATAATGAAAAATGTGCTATCACAGGCAGTAGAAAGCCTTCTTCCAAATCTCTGGATATAAAACTGTGGGAACTGAAAACAGCTCAAGGGTTGATCCTAAGCAGTACTGTAAAACTTCATCCTAAGAATATACTCAGAGATATTTACTTCACTGCTGCAGTGTAAAAAACAGAAGGAAAAAAAAACGTCTGGGAGGGGTGGTATCAAACTTTTTTTTTATATTCTTCCTTTCCTCCTTTTCCAATAGATGTCCACCAGATTGTTCTACAAAAGTACCTACTAAGACAGCTTGAAATATGTGCATCATTTACCTGATAGCTCTTAAGAGGGAACTTGCCATTATGAAATATCACCTACCTAAACTTTTGACTACTTTTAACACTTACAGTTTAGATTGCTATTTTTTGTGAAAATATCATTATAATCCTCATTAAGGCAGTTACACCCCCATGCCTAAGACAAAGTTTTGAGAGATTAATCTTAAAAATTTTAACATTGCACAGGAATAATTGTGAAGCTTTTTTCACACATACCAAAGCATAAAGGATTGAAGCCTGAGTAAGGGTTCAGAGGAGACCCTAATTTTGTCAAGCTGCTAGGAATACATGTCCGTTTATTAATGAAACACTTGTACTTTTAATAAATCAAGCTAAATCTCACTTCTGGAGACAGATAAAATTAGCGAAATGACAAATTATCGTACCCCTTATACATTTATGAAATAAGAGCTATTTTAAAACAAATTCAGAAGCAGGTATAAAGTGGGACTGATGAAATCTATAATTGATTCAGAGGGTAGTATGCACTGGCACTGCCGTGAATCACAAAAAGAGATTTATTGCTTATGCATTTTTTAATAGATAATCCCCAAATGCTACATGAAGAACTGGTTCCTTGGGCTGAATTTTAAGAATACACCATCCAGGCAGTGATGAAAATCTTTCAGAAAACAGATATGAGCAGGAAGGTAGTTCAAATGGATTCAATTTGGCAATCTGTGGCAGGGGAAAGAGTTACAAATGAGGTTTAGCACTCTTTACAGATGAAATGAGAAAAAAGTGGAGACTGAAAACAAAAGTGTAGCTTGTGCAGGAAAAAGTTTTGAGGGACAGGCTGACAGTGGAAGTAAGGGCAAAATTACTCAGGAACAGAGGGACGCAATGCCCCAGTCCCCTGCAACACAAGCTCCCTAATACTTCCTGAGCGTAAAAAAAAGCATCACTTCATTAAAGAAAGGGGAGTTGCATCAGTTGAGGATCTGTAATTACACATGTACGAACTTAATGTCAGCGTTTCTGGGAAGCACAAACTGCTGCTTATAGGAATGATGGCTGTCAGAGCTGTTTCAGCACTGGGCCTGCACTTTGTGGTCATGAAATCTTCGCCACACACTAGTATTCAAACCAGACACACATATCATGAAAAAAGTGCTATGTCAAGCCAAGTCAGGCATCTAAATCAAAATGCTGCTCTTAGGAAAAAAGTCCTATCTACTTAATAGCTGATCAATTGATCAATAATGACATACTTTTTCTGATTTGCAGCATTTTTTGGTCCTGGGAGATAAAAGAAACACCCCAAATTCTGAGGTAATGTTTTGTTACCTACAGCTGCAACATTTTTTTTACTGCACTATTGCTCTACATGTATGATATAAGATTATCTGGGGAGAAAAAAAAATATCAGGAAAAGTAGATGTTTTAAATGATTTAGGCTGTCAGTTTAACAGTCTGTGATACCCACACAGTCCTCTACCATATGACTGATTTTCAAACAAAATGCATACTGATTTTTATATTAAAAACGTATGGAAATATGACAGTAGATGCTCAGCCTTAATTATCAGCAGCTATATATATAATCTCCATTTGAATTTAAGATTGATCACTAACAGAGAAAGCTCCAAGTAATCCTGTGAAGTGTGTATATCTTTAATTCAGAGGATAATAAAACACTAATTCTCTTTTACCAAACAAATCAAAGAACCAGACAATATATTAGGAGACAAGAGCAATGTAAATCCTACCTTTTTCTGTCACTTGAAACACATTCACATATATGCAAATAACTTTGTCAGCTTTTAGAAATTTGGTGCTAGTAATTTTTTTTAAAGAAAGTAGCACCACATTTGTGTACGGTGCTCTATGGACCCGATCAGTTGGGTTTGTATGGACTTGCTTGGTCTGTTTTGGGGGCTTTCTGTTCAGACTTTCTAGCAGACTAAAGCACTATAAAGGATGAAATACGTCTGTACAGTTTAGAACAAAGTATTTATGTAGAAAAAACTTTCAAAAGTTCCAGGCAGTGGAGAGTCTATGACACCTGTAACCCCTCCATTGTCTCTATGGATACACTTTTTTTCTTAATACTAAATACACATACAGTTCTACCTTTCAACTGATTTCAGGTATTCCTAATTGATGCTATAAACCTGCCCTTCCAGAAACAATTAGCGTGGAAAAAAGCCTTGGGAAATGTTAATTCCGTGTTCCACAAAAGCACATGGAGCATTAACTTCTCAAGCCTTAACAAATCTTTCCTCCCTCATATTCTAAACACACACATTTCCTTTCATTATACATTCCTCCTTCTTCCAGCTTCACTGTTCTCACTACAAGATGCCTCTCCATTTATGGTTACTGAGTTGTAGACATATCAATAATTAAAGGTCATATTCAGCAACAACATGAGCCTTGGCACAGAGTTATTCTACAACATTTCGGGTGACTGATTACCTTTCTGGAATACCAGTCAAATGACTAGCTACACAAATGTCTAGCTACACTGATAGCATTGCCCTGTAAATATACCAAACGTAATATCAACAGTCAAAGCAGCTTCAAATATTGCACCTCATTCAAATATTTCTGGATGATGGACTTAGATCTGAACCTCAAGCTGCTCCAGGTGTATTACTCAGGTTACATCTGAAGATGCTGTGGAACGTAGAGCTAGCAAGGTATTCTGCTTCACAACATCAGCTGCCAAGTAGGAGCACAGATCCCATCCTTCAAAATTTACAAGGATTGTCATTTGGCATCAGCCAAAAAAAAATGATAAAGCCATTTGTATCATTAGATCTAGCTGTCTAGGACATCTCTCTTTCAACCTCTCATATCATGGACTGGAGCAATACCTCTCCATAACCACTAACCATTCTTGGTCAGCTTTATTCTGAGTACTGGTGGAGAGAGAGAACATCTTGCTCTTCAGTTTATTTCATAAATAATAGTAAGGTAGACTTCTCTGTCCAACATATCTCATCTTAAGAGTTAATTGCAGGAATATTACTTTTAGCAGTTGCCAGGGACAGTACTGTGAACCAGACAACAATTTGTTACTCTGTTCTACATGCCATTAAGTGAATGTAGCAACATCTGTGATGCTAGCATTTGCATGTATTATTTATGTAGTGCTGTGGTCATGCCCGGTGTTCTGCAGACAAACTAAGATACAGCTCCCTTCCTGAGACAAATGCAGTCTAAATCAAAAGGTGGTGAGCAGAGCCTTACACACAGTGCTGTCAAACAATGGTTCTCAAAGCAACACACTAAACCAAACACAACTTGTGAATTTTTGTGTCCTAAAAGAGCTGCAGCAACAGGTAGCATCTGACTGGAACTCAACTGTACAACATAAGCATCAGCAACTCAACAATACATTTTAAACATACAGTCTAAAACATTACAGGACTATCAGTCTTTTACCATGCCAATTAAAAAACACTTTAAAATCAATATTCCAATTGCTTAATTGGAAAAATGATGTCTCTTTTATTTAACTCTATTCATGCAATTCTTCTAAAGCAAAATTCTAAAAGCTACTCTACTATTTGCAATATCAGCACAGGTAGACCCTAAGCACAGCAAAGCCCAAGGGAAGAACTGCAAATACTGTTAGAGATTACTTTAATTTTGCTGACATTTTATGCTAGGTCATAAGAAGAAAGAAAAAGAAAGGAAATGTCTAGAAAAACTGAGTTATTCCATGAAAAACCGAACTAATGAAGCCTGAATGCCTATGGAAGTATCTTTTGTTTCTTCACCCCATCACCTTAGCTGTTGATTACATAAACGTATCAGGAATTGATTGATCCTTTAGACTTCTGCTTTCCAAGTTTTGCCAGCATCAGCCTGCAGGTTAAAAGTTACCAGAGAGCATGGGAGAGGGAGTAAGGAACACACACAGAAGAAGCGGGGGTGGAGATACATCCTTGTAGGCTTCATTTTCCTTGGAAACAAGGTTAAAAACAGTGATCCAGACAGTTACTCTTAGGAAAGTATATACCTACCAATGGGGTCCCACCTTTGGTTATGAGACCTGTATTTAAACACTGTCTTTTCCATTTGACATTAAAAACAATGTAAGGTATGGAAATACCAAACATCAGTTCAGCTGTGCAGTCATCCTAACTCTTCTTTATTGTCCTACTTTGCTGTGGTGTGTTTCTGTCATAGCCCCTCATTTTCTTCTCACCAGAGAAGGTGAAAATTGGGCTGAATTTAAAAAAGGTTGGGGTCAACATATTATTTAAAAAGTTCCCATAAAAAACACTGAAAAGACAACAGTTGGGTTTTTTTCCACACCAGGCAGGAGACTTGCACAGTTCCTTGATAAAGGATGATGTGGATCCAACTCCTTGTGGGTACAAAGGAAAGTGGGACAAAGATCTGGAAGAGGAATACATCAAGGATTACATGGAAGCTGCAGCTGGCTCAAGAACCCTTGAAACAAGAAGTAAAGTCCAGGAGGGTACTACGACAAAACGTCACAAATGCCTTTCCTATTATCCATTCCTAGGCATCCCCTGGTACTCACTGCTGGGGACAAGATGATGGTCCAGAAGAATTTGGCATGTGCAGCCATCCTGATGTTCTCAGTCTGTATTTGAACTAAACACTCAGTAGCAAAGATTTTGTTTCTAGTAGATTTTGTAATCTTGAAACAGGCTGGAGATATAGTTCACTTTTTGTTACTGGAACTCTGAGTCACATTAATTATTTACGGTGACATTTCTTATTAAAACCCCTAGGTTTTTTTGATATCTGTGGTTCATTTTGGGTGTTGCTTTCACTGACTATGAGTCTAAGACATGCCTTATGTAGTAATTGTAATATGTTTCATCCTTCAGAATAATCTCAAGCCCAATTGTACTCCTGCTTTATTAATAGACATAAAATGTCATTTATACAGAAGGTGAATGCCAGAATACTCAGCAGTAGAAATACGAAAATACCTTTTCTTTTCCTCATTTATCATCAAAGCTGAGGACAAAAAAAAAAAAAAAATTAAATTTCAGAAATGCAAAATTAATCATAAACTGACATTCTATAAACCAATGAATACGTTTCAAAGTGAGGAAGCATGGCAGTAACTAGCAGATGGTGGACGGTACATAGGTACCTCGCTTTTTGTCTGAAGAAAAATGCAACCATCCTGCAAAAACCTGTGACACAAGGCTACTGGCTGGAAATCTTCAGAAAACTGTCTATGCATAGTATGCCAAGTGCAAAACTCAAGGTAATTTTTCATTCTACATTACCTAATTGCTAGATCTTTTTATCATATTTCATGTTTATATATTGACCCAAGACAGGATAACTGTTTCCCCCTGCCATTCTACCTGGCTGACATCTGGGTGTGACATCAAGGGGAAAAAAATAGAGCAGTCTTTTGGCATAGCACCACTTGTCACTGCCTCTAGATAAGACAGACACTGGGCATCATAAAAGCAGTAATGTTTTGTTTTAATGAAGTTCACTTTCTTCATTAAAACTTCCTTGAGGCTATATTACACTTCAAAAGCGACAGCTTCACATCTATGATAATTTAAATATGACATGCTGCTACTAGCAAAGAGTGTCCCAGTATTGTATATATGAAGTTTCAGACAACAAGTTTCAACCTAACAAGTCCTCCATATTTTGAAGCATTTTCCCTTTCTGAACTGAGTACTGATGACAGAAGCTGGCATATCTAACCATACACACACAGAGAAATCCTGTTTCACCTGACGCCTTTCCCACCTCTCTTACCAGCTTGCCTCTGTCCCGGTGCACAATTAGTCCTTTATTTCAAGGTTTTGGCCTGCTGTAAACACAGTCTATAGTTCTGCATTCAGTATCATCTTGATGATTTTTTTATGTCCACAAGGTAGCAGACTGCTCTAGTTCAGGTTACAATCTATACAGACCAGTCAGGCCTGCTACATTCAAAACCATTAGCTTACTAAGATTAGCTTGGTATCTCCACAAAAATATTGAGTGTGTTACCATTCACCGCAGGCTAGTCTTCTTAACCTACAAAAAATGTGTTAGCTGTCTTTCAATGTCATGTAATTAAAAGTGGTTAAATGAGATTTTAAAATAATTTAGGCGCCTGGTAGAAGGCAGTTTTTAGTACATGTAAAATTGCCTTTTAGGAGGCTTTGAAAGCACACCAGATAAGGATAAAAATGAAAAGACAAAACTTAAACTAGTTACAATACTTGGAGATTAGATGTAGCAAAATACATGTCAGCAGGAAAGCAGGTGCTAGACAACACAGGGCTCTATGAAAGATTTAAAGACCAATGAATAATTACCTTTTCAACCAAAAAAAAAAAAATTTTCTTGTTAATAAGAAAACAGATGTACCTTCTAAAAGCTTTCTGCCAGCTCATGTCCGGCATCCCACACCAAAATTCTACACCTATTTACCAAGGGATAAATAGGGCATCCTCTTTGAAGCAGGGAGCTCGTAGGAGCCTAGCCAGTGATATTTCCAACAATTATGGTGGCTGCTTATGCTGAAAGCAAACAGTGTTTCTGGATCCAGTTGTGCCACCTTACTTTAGGATACTGCCAAGTAAATTTTCCTCCATTAACTTCATGAGAAATAATTATTTTACATTAAATCAAATATAATGAGTAAACATTGCCAAACTACCATATTTTCCAGAAACGGTAGCTATTCGGTACCACTCCAATACTTTCCCTCAAACAATGCCAATGTAAGTTAAAATCTACCTATACTCTATTACATTTAAAAAATAAATTAGTGTATTCAGCCCACATAAAATCATGCATAGTACCTGTCCTGGGTTCAGCTGGGATAGAGTTAATTTTTTTTACAGGAACCTGGGAGGTGGGGGGCATAGCCGGGGCAGCTGACCTGAACTGGCCAAGGAGCTATTCCATACCATGTGACATCATGCTCAGTATATAAATGGGGAGCGGGCCGGGGGGTGGGCTCTTCTTTTCGGTGGGGGAAGTGGCAGAGCGTTGGGTCCCGGGTGGTGAGCAGTTGCACTGTGCATCACTTTTTTTGTATACTTTTTCATTAGTACCGTTGTTGTTGTTGCAATTTCTTTGTGTTGTTCCAGTAAACTGCCTTTATCTCAACCCTCGAGGTTCCAGTTTTGTTTTTTTTCCTCTCCTCCGTCTTCCCCCTAGCCCACCGGAGGGGGGCGGGAGGAGTGAGCGAGCGGCCGCGTGGTCCTTTGTTACCGGCTGGGTTGAAACCACGACAGTACCAATCAATATCCATAACATATATTAAACAGTGTGCTATTAACGTGTGATACTTAATCTCAACACCCATCCCATCCAGCATGGGTCATTTCTCCTCCATTGGAATGACTCCAAACCCTCAAATTTTAATGAAAGGCTGTTGAGGTAGGGAAAAATGGGGTTTGGAAGGAGTTCAGATACATGAATTCCATGTACAGAACAAATTTATGACCTATATTAACAATGATAATCCTGGGTCACAGTTCCTCTGAAATGCAAAGTTGTGGATCAGTCATTTCAAATCCATTATCATCCCCAAATAGTTGTCCAGTGATGACTAATCTCAATCAATAGCCAGTAATGAACCACAGCCATTAATCCCATTTGCATGTTTGTACAAAGCATCATTTTTAAGCTGCATTCATAGACAGTTCAGTGAGTGTATAGAGATTTCACAGCCTGTGGAAAGTCCTGCGCTGGGATTTGAACATTTCCCAGGCACCTGGAAGAATATTTAACTCAGACTGTGTAATGATCTCAACAGTGAAGCCCAAGAAAACACACAAGACAGTGCACTAGCCAAGTGTTTGTATTTTGGGCAACTGATGATCTTACTGAGCCATGCCCTGGGGATACAAACATAACGAAAGGCAGGGAATTAGTTAATGGAGACAGTGACTGATAACAATTTGAAGTCTGAGAGGGGAGGACGCATGGAAATGTTGAACATTAACAGATTCCTGGGTTGGTAGCAGAGAAAGCAGCATACCAAAACTAATACAATCTTCCACCCTTTCATAGAAAGGCTTTGGATGAAAACTGAACTTTCATTCATGAAGCCATGCAATCTCACAGCTGATTGCTCAAGAAAGGTGGAAACCCAAAAAACCCAAAAGCCTCAAACCCAACAACTTCAAAGCTGGTCTAAAGTGTGGACATACATATTGTGGCCTTCTTTCTTTCTGTTCCCCATTCATTTTATATATACCCTACTCAAATGCAAATAATACAATTAAAACAAGTGCAGAACATGGTTCCACATCCTTCAATGGTCAAACAAGTCCCAATGCTCATTCACAGTTAGTCAACTCCCCCTGCTACTTGTGCTACTGCAACTGTTTTGTGCCAGAAGTTATCCAAATTACTGCAACCATACAGCTTGAGGGGAAAAAAATAAATACAACAAATAAATGACAGTATCTGGAGTTCGCAGGCAAGACAAATTTTCCTTACTTCAACCATTAAACCTTATCACATGCTAACAATGATTTTTGAAGTAATTCACAACTGAAAGCAGTAACATAAGGTCTAGTCCTTGAAACAAGATTCACGCCAGGAGATCCAACATCTCCATGGATTGATCCCAAAACATACTGCCAAAGGTTAGGGCATAAATTCCACATGGTTTACTAAAAAAGCATATTAAATACAAAAGAAACACATTAGGCAATGCTACAAACATACAATGAAATTAAAGAGTATCCAGGACTAAACCAACCATATTTAAATCCTTGCAAGGATTAATCTTGTATAATTGAGCTAAAGTATCTAATTAAAGGTAATGCATCACCAACCAATAAGTACTCATCATTCCCACATCTACTGAACTGTACTGGTTAGAACATTTCTGGCAAGATGAAATAAATGAAGGACACTGACGCTATTGTGTGAAAGGGAAGGTCCTGACTTTAAATATGACAAACCGGTAATCAAGTTTTTCCTCCACCTAACTCAGAACACTATTTATCATCCCAGATAGATCATTGTGACTAGGATGAGGTTTCACATTGTGTTCCAGAGCCACACATTCCCCTTGTTAGCATTACATTAGCAGAAAATTAATCCTGCAGAAAAAATGTAAATGAAGTTTCCTGGCAGTTGAGTTCTCCAAGAGGGGCCACTGTACCAGAACTGTCCAAGTCCAGCAACTGGAAGCAAGTGGCTGGATACAGACCGAGGAGGAAAGGCTTGGGATCCTCCCCTTCTGCAGCAGCTAGCCATAGCACTGGCACAGGCATAGCAAAAACCTGCAGCATCAGGCAACACAGGGATTTGAACCTCTGCCTACATACTTCAAGCCAGAAATTTAACCAAATAAGTCAGTCATACTCATAAAAAAGCCCCCTGACCTCTAAAATCTTTTTTAAAAATATCAAAGTGATATTTGTATAAAACCTAAGCCTCCTACCTTGAAAGCGATATTTCAGTGCAATTCAATTTTGCAAACATTCTAAATATTTGGAGTTTATTTCCAAGTCAAATATCTTAGACATTGCCTCAATTGAATTGCCATTCTCTAGTCAACTCTAACACTAATGTTTGTTATTTTAACAGCTACACTTAAGGAAACGCACATTTTAACGATATAACAAACATGGATATCTCCTTAGCTACTCCACTAGAACCCTTGCAGCAGACTTTAGGGAAAAAACAATTGCCTTTATTGCACAGAAGAAAACAATAATGAACCAAGAATGTTAAAGGCATCAAGATTATAATTGCATTCAAAGAAACATAACACAAGAGATTCTATTAAAAGAGATGTTTTGACACGTATAACAACTCTGAATAGAATGAGAGTGACATGTTGAGCAGAAACACAGGATCAAAGCAGCAAAACTGAGACCAACCCAAGCAAGGAGGCAGCTAGCTCTCTGTAATTCCAACTCCCCATCCTCAAATAGGGATGCTGCTGAAGCTAGAGGAAAACCTAAATGACTCTAAAACTGAAGGCACCACAGTGAACAATACCTTTTTCTCACAACCTAAATAAATGAACTGAAGATCCACAAAACCAAATTGCTTCTGGTGGCTCCCAGACAGCAGCTGTACCAGGACCATCAGAAACTGAAAATCAGGGTGATGTGTAAGAAAAGAAACCCAAGAACTCCTTGAAGAGCAGACAAATTTCTGCAAAACTTTCACAGAACATATTCATGGCTTCACTGAAGCTGAACTAATAGGTTTACAAGTATACCATTTTACTGGTACTTTATAAAAAGATTTCAACTGCATATTCCTCCTCCCTTTCTCTATCAAAGCAGTTATCATATAGAAATTATTTTCCTTCTTTCAAGTAAACACCAGATCTCATTACCCACTCAGCTGACCAGAAAGTTTCCTCTTAATTTCTGAGTCAAAACAATCACATCAAGATATCACTGAATTTGAATAACTGAATAAACTTTTGTCATAAAGAGGATGATTAAGCTTCACACCTGTTTTATGAAACCGATAATCATGCCTTTTCAACCAAGATGATTAGATTGGTTTAATGCTCCCAATATTAAATATGGCTGTCTCCAGATCTAAAATTCAGATAATGAGTCAATGTAGAATACAAGACAATCATTTAAGAATAATGAGATTATTTCTATGTAAGCAATGCATTCAGTATATTTGAAAACTATTTACCTTATAGACAAGCATAAAATATAAGTAACATGCTATAAAGATAAGATAGCTAAACAATAATTTAAATAATACCATACAAAGACTAGATATCTTTTTATTCCTATTAGGAGTTCAAATGTATCCAAGGTCAAATACTTCATACTGTGGGTATGAAGAGCAAGGTCTTTTTGAAAGAGGCTTTAAAGAGATGTTTCATATCTGTGATGGGGGGGGGGGGGGGGGGAGCAACAAATTGATCAGTAAAATGGCATTAGTTCATATGGAAAAAAAAAAAAGAAAGAAAAGAAAAAAGATAGCAAATGAACAAGGTAAAGATTAGACAAAAGAAACCACAGAAGCCCTGTAAGAACTCCGTAACAAATTCTGAGTTTGAATTAAAATGTTTGATTTGATCAAAATGGAATCCACTATTATCATATTAAAACTGTTTCAAAAACAAAACTACAGTGTTGACATACCAATCCTTTGGCACGCCTTCTCACGGAAAATTCTTTGAAAAATTGTGGCCAAGGATTCAATTTTATTTGAGACAGTTTGTGTGCATGTGTATAAGACTGGCCAGACTCTTAACATCTAAGAAGAAAAAAATCTTGGTAATTATATATTTGCTACATAGATAGTCTAGAAATATCATCCAATAAAATATATTGCATAATTAAAAATAATAAGTAAAATCAAGGGGTATTTCTTTGTAAGGGAAATGCAATCCTTCCCCAAACTTACAGCTGTAATAATTAAGAACTTGCTTCAGTAGAAAGTTACAAAAATAAGGGTTTCGTGTTATCACAGTTTCCAGTTTTCAAGCTGCTGACATTTCTGGCCAGTGACTGTGGGCCAAATCCTTCCCTCCAGCCCCTTGTCCCCTCCTTAGGAGTAAAGCAGCTAATGGGGCTTCACTCGGCACCAGCAGCTGAGTGACTGCCGGAGCAGCAACTGCTCCGAGCGGAGCAAACTGGAGGGATGTGCTGCTTCTGGTGTTACACCTGGCTAAGGAGGTGGTGGGGACTGAGCATCCTCCAGCAAGTGCAGAGAACTGGTCAGGAGTTAATGTCACTGATGTTTCTCTGGGTATTTCTCTAGGTATTTTGTAAGTCTGAGTAATGTCCCTCTGAAGTCGGTTGCCTCCAACTCTTCTTTGCCCTCTTACATACATTTTAGCTGTCTTTCCTAGCATAGTCTTAGCTTTTGCTGAAAGCAAACTGCTGCTCAGATAGTCTTAACTCTGGGGAACTCAGGAAAAACATGTAATTTGGTAGCCTGCTGGGAAGCAGGAGTATGCTCATATAAACGTCCTGTGAAACAGGATTTACATTTCAGAAGACACATTCCTTTCTCCCTCCACCAAGACAAAGAGAAATGAAGTTTCTCACTACGTATCCATACAAAAAACCCCTAACATACAGGAGACAGAAAACACACACAGAAACGAAACCAACTACACTTTTCACAATGTTTACAACTGCAACTCCTTAGCAATACACAAGAAACAAAAAAGAGAAAAAACAATCCGTGTGAGCATTCTATCATAAATTCCTAAAATGCAAGAGACCTTACTTCGTTTTAGTTACAATAATGCCTTAAAGGCTACAGCGGAGCACTTAAAACACCACAACCAGACTCCAAACACCTTTTAACCAGCTCCCACTGTGCAAGAGCTTTTTAAAAATCTGAGCCATGTGTGCTAACCAGCAGAAAATACCTAAGAAGACAACCAACAGAATGGCTGTGATCTTAAATCTTTGGTCTTCAAAATAATATGTCAAGGTTCATCTTAAATATTGGAAAGGCATTTATTAGTTTCACACAAAAAAAGTCAATCAGTTTTCAATCACTGGTTTTGAAATTCAGTGTGTAAAGCCACCTGTGAAACTAACCACAGAGTGGTTTCATCAAAGGGCAGCATTTTATTACAATGTATTTTCTTCCTCTAAGTATTTCAGATATACATTTGAATTGCTCAATAGGAGGACTGCTTCTTCTGTCAGCCAGTTTCCTCCCTTTCCTGTCTCCAACTGTCATCGGAATTTCTCTCTCCTGCTGTTTGCTGAATTATTGTAATGGAGATATTATTAGTGAATCACTCGAACTTTGAGTGGTCAATATTTCCACCAACCAAGAAATAGAAGCCAAAAGTAGTTTTTCATTAAAGCATGGTCGTTCTGGATGAAAAGTGAAGCCTATTCAGTAACCACACTATGGAACTACAGACTGTTTGCTTTTCAAAATCAATATAACGATAGACTCTTAAGGTTCCCAATAGAAAAGAAAGAAGTTGCATTTTGTCCTGCAAAGTATTTCTAGTTTAGAATAGCTTTCAAGGACAGTTCTGGTAACTGAAGGACACATTTAGAAGTGATGCAAAATCCAAACAAATTTCTACAATTCAAGCAGCTACAACTCAACTTCAACATGCATGTGATAGTAACTTTTTTTTGTCTTCCTATTGATGTGGAAAACTACTTCTTTAGAGCAGAGGTAACATCCTTGCAGAACACTAATGGTGTAATTATTAATGTTTCTAAAGTCAAATGTTCCAGACGGCCTGTGGTCTGCCAGTACAACCATCTCAAAGACAGAAAATCAGAAGGACTAGGGTAAAGAAGACACCTGGTAATTTGGCAACAAAGAAAATCTCCAGAAATTTGGACATCTGCTGGGTACCCTCACCTGTGTAAGAAAATGCTCCTCAGCATGGCAGGAGTAGCAGAAAAAAGGCAACTTCTGCACAACAAACCAGTATCTAAACGTGGAGCAAATTTACCATTATTATCACCCCCTATTTTCCAAAAGTACATTGCAGAACTGATCTCGCTAAAGAAAAATAAAATGAGATACAAACACATTGCTTTTCCTTAAAAGAGGTACTCACCAATAATTAACACAGCCCTCTGAAACAGTATAAAACATATTATGTATATATACATCCCAAATCCTCACAGAGAATAACCAACAGTTACACGTGCCAGAAGATATTAGTATGAGTAGAAACATTTTGGCTTGTGGGAGTGGGTGGAAGGGGAAAAATTTTAATCAAATCCATTACCTGGTTATTGATTTCTCTTTGCCAGACTGATCCTGTAGAATACTTATAAAGCCTTTGACTTTGAGACGTTTGGCCAAAGATATTGGATTAGACTAAGCAAAAGCTGAGCTTCTCATGTAATCTCTCATATTTCATTTATATGTGATTTATTCCTTTGTCCAGCAGAGGCTTTTTATTGATAAAAATAATGAGATTGAGAATCCCAAAGGAAATCTAATGCCCACCCACTCAAACATGTTTGTGAAGTAAAAACAGTAGGCTTTGTAGGCCTGAGAGAATGAAGTTATGTGAAGACTGTTTCCTTGTATAAAAAGTATGAAGCTTGCCAAAGATTTTGAAATAAACAAAGCTACTTTTGAAATTAAAAGTTTGCTGTACTTGAAAACACTAAGTACACCGTCAATACTGTATGCTGGGGAACTGACTGAAAGACTTCTGAAATAGTTTTTTCTTTGCAGAATAAATTAATGCCACTTTTTTTTCTTTCAACTTCCTGTACTAGCTCAGTTTGATAAAACATCTTAACAAATGTCTAGTCTGCTAAATATGATGTGTTACATAAAGCCCATTAGATGACTGAAAATTCATCGTGCCACTCAAAAGAAGTTTCTAACTATTGTCAAATTTAGTATGTAATCTGGTAACTAAAGGCTTCATTGAACTATATGATAATCCAAGATTCTCTAAGAAATTAAATCATTATGCCTTTCCAATACAAATGCCATTCAAAAGTCCAAAGTAAAAAGTAGCAGACTATCTTGCATTTCTTTAATAACTAGCAATAGTAATAAAAGGATAAATAAAAACCACCTGCTTCTGCAGTGAACCCTGAATTAGGTTTTAAAGTCTCTATTTCAAGGTACAAATCAGAATAATTCTATTCCACTGATAGCCAACAGAGACCTTGGTGATTATCGTGAGTCTTGCAACTCTTTCTTATGTTAATGCTTAAAGCGGAGTGAGTGGCTTTTAAGTCTCAGCCTCGTTTAATGTATAACGTGGAACTCAGCATTTATGACTCAAAAACTAGCAGAAAAGTCTTCTGAAGCTCACTGTTTATGGACCATTTATTAACAGTAACCTCCAAGATCCTTTCACTGAGAGGACCATAAGTCTGGTTGGCTCAGTGGCCAGATGGAAAGGGTGAACGCTGACATTTTTCTTCCTCCTCCTCCCTGGCTCTCAGATGTACACAGCAGCTTGCCTGACCAGTTTTACTTTCATCTAAACACAGAGCTTCTCTTACCAATGACCCTTGTGAAACCTCCTGGGGCAGTGAGGTCTCTCCCTTCCCTGTCTGTATCTACAGGCCACAAGTATTGTTACCTACGAAGGCCAGTTTTGCCTTGTTTCAGCTCCTTACTGTCAGACTGAAAGATGCAATTAACGGTACTGCATAATTTAAAGAGCGATTGATCATGAAACCATCTCAGCTTTTTTCCAAGATTTTTGTATACAGAAACCTCTATTGTCCATAATGAATCCAGCAGTTCCCTGAATGGGCAGAATGTGTCTCTGGGAAGTATTGCACTTGCTGCACATCTGTAGGCTACCTGGGCAGCCTGTGCGCAGTACTCCTGACTTGTCTGGAAGTAGTTGACAAACTGGAAGCATACTGCAGAGCAATGCAGTGCCTACACACTAAATTATCTGGGAGGCCCAGGACCTGCGTAGACAAGTTTCGGCTTGGGCAGTAATCCCGTGAAAACACACACAACTCTTTAACGTCACTGGAAGAACAATCTGGAGCACAACAAACAGGAGGGTACTTGAGCATATCACAGCTGAAACCTTTCCATATTGGAATTTGAAAGGGTTCCTGATGGAGCAGAATTCTCAGCCTGTTCCTTCCTTGACATCTCAAAAAACTTCCTTGGGTCCTGAGGAGGTTAACATGTATGGTGTTACCTTAGCATGACTGTTGACCCAGCCTGGGCAGCGGCTCTAGGGATGGGTGGTAACAAAACCCAACACTTTAAAATCACTGACTCCGAATCTTTCTTCCTTCCTTCCTGTTGGCAGGTTTTTTGAAGAGCCCCAAAAGTGTATGTGAAGGTTTCTTATTAGAAAGAGCCTCCAGTACCATAGTCAAATCACACAACTTAATGTTAAATTACAGCTTACATACAGACAAACACTGTGGTATTTAACTAAAACAAACATTAGCTTGTAACAACATTTTGTAGATCCTGGAATCACAACTTAAGCAGTAACTGTTTGATCTGGAAGTCTCCCTACTTTCACCAAATAACTACAGCATCAATACTTTAAAGTCAGTACGGTAAACAAAATGGCATAATAGAAAATTCCTGTTTCTTCTCATAGAAATAAAAATAAATGTAAGACTGGCATTAGGAATTATTAAAGTATGAAGAGGAATATATTTGATGTCAGTAGAATTTTTTAAATTATCCTGTTATTGTGACTAAAGAATCTAGTCACTCAATACACCATTAAATGTTTTTCATTTGCTGAGGCTTCATGGGACATGTAGAGTTTCAGTTATTTAAAAAATATTATTTGCAACATGTAAGCAGCCATTTATCTTTAGTGTCAGATTGTCTGTCTGACTCTTCATACCCTGTAGATGTTTCTCACCACACACTGATACAGGAAAATATTATAATTAGCAAGAAGATTGATGTGGATCAACACATTGGCATCTGCCAGTAATGGGACCCTCCTCACTAGTTCAGTCTGTAGAGGTGGGAGACAAAAAAAGCAGCATGCTCCCTGCTTGTAATTCACCTTGATAATCAAAGCACTATGGGCTCTCAAACTGCAAAAGTGTGTCCACTATGAAATTCTGAAATTGTACATGTACCTGCCAAGCTGTCAAGTCTGATTTTTGCTCCTCAACATTTCCCTCCTCCTCCAAGCACAAGTCCTCCGAGATGCAGCGAGCAATGAGCAGTGTCAGATTCTGCCCGTTACCTCTGAACAACTGATCATGGCTGGCTTGAAATCCAGCCTGCCTCTCCTTTCTGTGAATGTCTTCCCTCCTGAATTTTGCCCCTCTCTCCCATCACTACTCAGAGGTTTCTCCTCTCTCCATTCGATTACTGTTCTGCTGGGCTTTGCAGTCTATTATTTTTTCACATCGAAACTCATCTCTTGATAGTTTATTCACAAGTCCAAATGACAACATAATAAAAAAAATTAAAATCATGTAAAAAATAAAATTAGGGACTTACCCGAGCAAGAATTCTTTTCAGTTTCTCAGTTATTCTGACTTCAATTGTGCTCAGGAATTTACTTTTTTAAACCCTAAAAGTTTTTGTACGATGAGGAAAACACTTCCACTCTGACAGAGTCTTACTTCCACAATTTCATATTTATCAGTCCCTGCTCTTTAAAACTTTGAGAAAATATCACTACTCTGGCCCCTTTCTCTCATTCAGGATTGTCAGCAACATTTTGGACTTAGACTCAAGAGGACACCACAGTGCTCAGTCACCCACAGCACTGCAGAGTTTAAGCCTGGAAAATTGCCTAAGCATCCAACTGGATTTTCCAAATTGTCTCCTGTGTTCCCCATCTTGAGCCTTACATTTCCACTAGAGACAGGGCATAGCTACAGTCAAGCGCAGCCTTCACAGCTTTTGGCTGCCAACATAAGTTCAGCAGTGATTTTGTGCTGCTCAGCTTTACACAGCTGGAAGAGACCTTGGTTTTAGACACAGGTGTTTAGAGCTTTTGGCAGACCAAGCATTCATAAATGTTTCATTGCTGACTACCCATAACCCCCCAGTCACTCAGGGAGCATCAAAATCACTGCCCCTCCATAGCGTGCTCTGATGTGCTACAGAACTCCCCTAAAAGCTTCTTGTGTGAATTCAAGCCCACCCAGAGCTGCTATTGCCTCCCCAACCCATTCAACCACTCTTTGCATCCTCACATCCATCCTCAACGTATTTTGCTAATTCCTTCTGCACCCTTCTCTACAAGGTTGTCTTTCTCATCTATCCATGCATAGATTTTCATCAGGGTAACATCACCTCCTTCAGCTTCAAGAGATACAGTCTGGAGCTGCTTCTGTTCTTTCAGAACATGGGTTGTTCTTTTAGCCCAACTCATCATCTTTCTCTTTCATCCACTCACTGGCACCTTCTTCCAGCATATCAAACATTAACTACCTTTATATTCAAGATGCTTGATGCATGAATGTACTTATCCTTCCCCCTCCCCCCCTAATTATCGAGGACACAATACCCACCTCCAGTTTTCCAACAGCAATAGAACTTAAAGAAAATCCACACAGTTCAAGGTAACCACTGTGGTATTTTTTGGTATAATAAAAAAAATTGGTAACAGTTCTGACTTCTTTCCTCAGTAACTGTGACAGTTGAAATAGCAACAGAAAGAATACATGCAATTCCACTTCTGTCTCAGGTGAACAGGACATTACAAAGGAGTTGACAATTTGAAAATTTTCAGTGCAAGTTTTAAATAGCTTTAGGAATCTACAGTTTGTACTTCTTTTCAATTCAGAAATTTATTGTACTCCACAGACTCAAACAATGTTTGCATGAAAAGGGCTACAAACATTTTAGAAGAGTTGACTTGATTAATATTTATGAATATATTAAGGACATTATGTATTATACCAGCACACATGCAGAGCAAGAATACAGTATTTTACTCTTCACTGGGATTTTATCGGACATTAACAAACACCTCTGCTATGCTGCAGAGCTTGATTCTTTAGCTACCCAGGAAGGTTAGTAATAAAGATAAATAAATCTAGTACATGCCATGAAATATCTTAGTGTAATTAGAGTATGGTTCTTAAAGGTGCAGCATTAACATCCTCAGCTTCTTCTGGAAACTGGCAGAAGATGCAGATTTTTGTCTGCTATTCCAAACATTGGGGCCACCTCGTATACACAGGTACACTACACAGCTCTTCTCCAGCTATCCAGATTTTTAACATGAAGCCTGTGTGGATGACTGTGGCAGGAGTCATTCTGACTCCCTCACTCCTTCACGCATATAAAAGATAAGTTGGAAAATATTCCTGAATTTTTCCATAGTGACAGGAAGTTGCAACCACTAATCATCTGTAAAGTACTACTCAGCCAGACCGGAGTAAAAATAGTGTTTGTTTTTGAAGTTAGACCAGTTGTCACCTCAGCTTGAAAAAGGAAGCGCTGTTCTCCTCCCTCCTTCCAGCTGCTGCACTCTCTAGATGACAGGACCTGTTTGAACTTTTACTTTTATTTAAAAAGCTTAAGGCAAAATTCGACTCTTAGATCTGCAGAGAGCATCACAACAGAGATGTTCTGCTCTCCCCACATGCACAGAGCTAGTCCGCTCCCCTTCATCTGTTGTCCTGGGAGCCACTGCCATGCAGGAAGGACACAAGGGGAACTGAGACCCTTTGTACAGACAGAAGGGCCCTGGGTGCAATACAAAAAATGATACACCACCAGACTCAAGAGCTTCTGCAAACCACATACTCTCACCTTACTCTACTTTGCTCACATGTGAAAGAGATGTGGTTTTACTAAAAAATAATTGTGGAATGAAATACATTGTCAGCGAGGGGGAAAAATGAGACTCTTCCATCCAACAACTCTTCAGAAACTCAGTGGCCTTTGCGCATAAGACTAAATGGCATCATGATACTTAAGGATATTGTTGTACATCAGTACTGGGAAAGATTCAAATGACAATCCTCATCACTATTATGTATTAGTCAGCGGGCAAGGTCCAGAGCCTAAAACATACCTTTACCCTTTTATTGTATACGGGTAAGTTCCTACTACCAACCCACATTCTCTTGGAGAAGCTGAGGATATATAAATCCAACAGCACCTTTAGCTTGAAGATTATAGATCTTCACAGCTACCAATGAGACTTGCAACTTTACCCCTATTTACACAGTGGTAGAACAAAGACAACCATGAGAAAGACCCTTGTTCAAGCAGTAGTACACTGTGAACATGTAAAAATGAATTTCTGGTATTTTAAGTCATTTGTATGTGCAGAAACACCAGTTAAATTCACATCATAGCTCTACATTTGTTTCTTCTCAAATTATTAGTACACTCAATGTCAGTGTGTGGATTATTCTGATGCTGTCCAAAGATGATTTAGAAGTGGACCTGTGTGTGTGACTGTGCATGCACGCGTGTCCTGTGGCTAGACATAGCATATTTCTTAGACCAGAGGTGGAGATTGTTCTAAACCTGATTTTACAGATGGACAGAAAAAACATGCAGGAGAAATGATCTAACAGAAGACAAAAAGGAAAGACTATACAAGTGTGGGAGTTCCACCCAAATTTTTGGATCACAATTTAATAGCCTAATGCCACAAAAATGTTTTTCTTTTCAACTTTTGGATGAACATAATTTTAAATCTTTAAAACGGGAACAAAACTAGAGGCTCTCTACATTTGATTCCAGAAATATTTTATGAAGACTTTCCATTTTTATTTGATTGTTTTTACTTCTGGAACACCTGAAGTCCCTACTTAAAAAAAAAAAAAAGGAAAGAAAAAAAAAAGTATGATTAAATGTATTCTGTCACATTATATATATTTTATCCAGTAATGGAAGACAATATTTTAACAGCCCTGCTTTTGAATCACTCCAGAGCATTCAGCAGGAGTCAATTTATACTGCAAGAGAATGATGATGTATCTCAACTCATTTTAATTTCAATAATTGAATGAGAAATAGGAAAGCCTATTGAAAGGACTGTATTCTGGTCAAAGACTAATGAGAAAATAGTTTTGAGTCTCTGAGTCAGCAGGCGTCATGGTAACAATGCATTATCAAAATCTGATTAGCATGCCTAGCAGCTTTATAAATGATAACATGCTCTTCTAATTGTATTTCACTTTCTTTCCCTGTGATGAGTTTTATATTCATAGCAGGTAAGAAGTAAGGCAGCATTCTGTTTATCTGCAAGTTAGACTTAGGGTGTCCAGCACGCTCACAAACTCTGTGCAACCTGTCATTCAGTAATAGAAAAATTTTCCTACCGTCTTAAAATAAGAAGCTGAGCCTTACATTTCTCTCCTTTATTATACTGAATTATTTAAGTCAAATATTATTCTCCCCTTTTAAATATACAGAATTATTTCTAAGGATGTACACATGAGAAAGAGAACACTGTGAAACACACGCATCTTCAGAAAAAAACTATATTTCATAGGAGAAAGAGATGCAAGAAAAGAGTAAGTACATGTTTAATTCATCCCAGAAAGCATGACTCCATGTTCTTGAGGTTTTGAAAAGAGGGAGGGGATTTTCTTGTGTTTAGAGGTTGTGTGTGTGTTTGCTAATTCATTACAGAAATCAGGAGGAACCATGAAATTAAATAGGATACTTTTCCTTCTCATGAAGGAGAGAGCTAATATTGCTTCATAAAATAAATACAATGAAAATACTAGGTTGGAGGTTTAATAATGCTCTTTTTATAAGTGAACCTCAGGTGACTAGCCTGGCAGACCTTTATTATATTAACAGTAAAGAACTCTATTACAACTACAGCCTCACAAATCTGACGCAAAAATCATTTTAACATATAGAGGCTCAGTCTTAACAAATGGAATTTTTTTTTTTTTTTGAGAGAGAGAATAAAATGCATTCTCTTTTTCAACAGAATGACCAAGAAATCTACTTCATGTTTGGCCTGTTTCATGACCCTTGTAACCTAAATATTTATTTCTTATTTTCAATGTTCACATTCAGCTTCAAGTATGTATAAAGAGAAAGGAGGAAAGCTCATATTCTCTAGGTAAACTTGAATACTCTTAGTCATATGACAAATAATGCCTAATACAAGAAATCAACTTTTCTGTATTATTAATAATGGAACCATGCTTGTTATAGTGCATGAACACAGAGAAAATGAATACAGCGAGACCTAAAAAGCTTATTACTCCTTGTTACGTGCACTGGCACGTGGACAAAGTTTAAGATGTACAAAACACTAAAAGCAATCAATCTTAAGTCAACACACTGAAAGCCAGAGGAACATTTATCTACATGTTTGGAAATTCAGCAGAGAGCGCAGGGTTATACTGAGAATAGAAAGTCATCAAAGCAGGCCAGTGAACAAAGAAAGAGCAAACAAGTACTTCCCAGAAGGGATTAGTGCTAGTTCAGGGGACTGTTTGCACTAACCTTGGATGGAAGCAGCAGCCTGAAAGCCAATCAGTGTGACCTTCGCCTGTCATGATGACGTTCCCATCAGGTAAAGCCCACATTTTCCAGAGATGGTCATTACTGCCAGTGACTACAATGTCTTTTTGGTGATGTAAAGCCAAGCTACAACAGAAAAGACAGGCAGATTGTATTCCGTACCAATTCCATTTTATGTGAAATTCATTTAACTCAGGGCAACAGCTACAGAGGACTCTGATGCTGGATGGACTGAACAAGCAGTGATGCTTTCTATGCTCAAGAATTTAAAACGCATATGATGTAGATGAGTTTCTGTTGCTGCTGAAGAAAACAACAGAACATGACTGACTTTTGTGAAACCAGAATTGTTTTCACACTCTCTTGAAGTTCCACTTGATTATAACACTCAAATACATTTTAAAATACTTTGTTAGATTTTATTCTTACAAACACACAACAGGGTAACATATGAACAAGCCATACCAATGTGAATCACTTTTTTTTCACACCCAAAATAACTTCAAAAGCATTGGTTTGTCAGCCTGCTGCTGATGGCCAAACGGAAAAAGGACAAAAGGTCTCTCTGCCTTTTTTTTTTTTCACCACTGTGACCACAGGTCTAAAGTCTCCTACCACTGAGAAATAACTCAAATGGTAATTACAGTCCAGGAACTACAGTCTTTGCCATCACTTTAGCACCTATTCACTGGGACTAGGTCAGAAAATCCATTTCAATTCTATACTCAAAATGCGTTACATGTTTTCATTTTTTATTATGTAGCACATGGGGCTGTAATGGAAATCATACACTTATCACACCCCTATACTGAAAACTTGGTTTATTTTTTATTTGGCAATTGCAGTGCAGCTTAAAATGGATCCAGGGAAGAAAATAAATCTGTTGGAAAGATAACAAGTAGTGTATTTCGTATGGATTTGGTTATTCGATTTGAATTATTGTAATGCTTTACTATTTGTTGAACATCAGAAAGTATCTAGAAGTTGACTTAAGTCCCAGGAGTAGATTATTTAAATATATTAAATCTGGAGTTCAGAATCAAAATGCAACAATGGGGAGAGGAATCATAACCCATGTGTGCACCTATTTCAGTTGTGCATCAGAGCCGACAGTTTGCAGAGAAAAACGCTTATTAAAACAGAATAAGAGTAGAGACAGACAATGCTAAGCAGCCAAATAGGGAAAAAAGAGGGGTTTCAGAAGGTGCACTATTATAAAAATCTCTTTTTTAATAGTACCTTTCTCCTGCACTCAAATTATTTCATAAAATTCCTAAACCAGAACCACAGCTTCTACTATTTTGGGAAAAATAATTCTACCAAATCCATGCTAAAAACATATTTACGTCAACTAGATTTTCATCAGAAAACACATCTATTCTTGCTTTTTAAGGCACAGCCTAGGAAGATTCCTACAGATTCATCAGTTGAATTCATCTACTCAACCAAGGAGCCTGGGTTTTACTCATTCTCTAGTTTCTTAGAGAGAAAAAAAAATGTTTTCTATCTTTGCCTAAAGAAGACAAATTTCCTTTGCATTTATAGGGAGAAAAGAGGAGGGAATGATGCTATTTAAATTCTCTAGAGATACACAGAGAGCAATTGTATCACTTAGATTGGCCACAACAGATATCTAGAAGAGCAAGGAGGGAATAGAGATAAAAGGAGAGCATTAAAGGCTGAAAGAAGGCACGCCAGTGGCCTGCAAATTACAGGATGAGAACAACTGTCCCAGAACCCCTCTACTATCAGAGACCTCTGACACACCAAAAATCCCATTGCCATTTTTCTGCAGCATGCATAGGCACGTAGCATTGTTATTCTGGGGACTGCTAAAAAGGAGAGCAGCTTCACAGAAAAATGAGTGGGCTAGTAACTATAAAGATAAATCCATCAGGGCTGCTACACACACTCTTCTCTCAGCCTCTAAAACAGAGGACATTCCCCTCCAGCATGCACCTGGCCATGAACGACACAGAAGTGAGACCAGGACAGGAATATCTTTTACTTGCGAGCAACAAGGTCCTAAACCCTGCTGGATGTAGCAAGGGAATGGCAAGGGAAAAAGAAACCCACAGTAGTGGATTCAAGAAAACCAGAGAGGGAGAAGAGGATGCCTGCTGCAAAACCACTGACAGCACGTGCTCCTGCAGGAAGCTTAATCACTGATTCAGGCATGTCTATGATGCAGTTAAAAGACTGGATTTTTCTGTTTTGGGAACAACCTTATCATTGTGTTATTCGGAGAAAACAAACAAACAGTGTCATATGGACACAGCTTACATTATTCTCTTAATCTATTTCAGACACTTCAGATACCCTCCAGTTTTTCCCTCCAGATATTTCTGCTATTAGTTGAGTGCATGCCTGTTATGAAGTCTTTCCATCAGTTCTCTCTCCTACATTCTTACTAAATATCTGCCTTCTCAGTTCCCAAGATATGTTACACAGTCTAACTTAAATCACCTTCAGGCCACCTTTCACTCAAGTAAAGTTTATCTACTGTCTTCTTCCAGGTCCTGACTTGCTTTTTGAACAGTCCTTGCCCACTGGCTTGGCCACAGCTGCCTACGGATGCGAGCTGCATTGTCATTTGTCCTGCCTCAGCTCCCAGGAACATTTTTCCTGTCCTTAAACCTCCCAAGACACTTCCAGGCCAACTTTTGAAATGTCCAAACTTCTTCAGTGACTAGACGTTCCTAAAGAGCTTTGAGACAATCCATAAAGTGGATTTCATATGGACGAAAATATCTTGCTGTCAGTATGAAGCCTGCAAGTTTATTTTGCACGGGCTTTTCTTTTAATTGCAGAGCTCTTGTAAAACGCTGCTACTGTCCAATGTTTTTTTTTTCTCCATGTCATTTTTACAGGCACACAGTGAACACTATCTAATTAACAGCAAATGTGTGACATAACAACTGTTGAGCGGCTTCTGAGAAAGGGAAGCCCATTCATCCAAAAGGCATTCTACATGCAACATTAATTAGGCACCCTTGTCTTCATTTCTGGCAATCCAGCATTGTATAGATTTTTGCTTCATTTCTGTTCACAGGGTCTAATTATTTCCAGCACTGGGTAGATTGGAATAGAAATCAATAATGGAACATGTGTGATAGGAACATTAGTTTTTTCTCCTCCTCCTCCTCCGCTGGGATAGAAGCAGGATCAAAGGAGACTTGGCCAAGAAAAAAACCCCAAAAACCAACCAAACAAAATACCCTCTGAGAGATTTGCCGCTGTTGAGCATATAAATACCCATGTTTACACAACTCATTCTGGCATTATAAGACATTCTCATCTCTTCAGCACTTGCCATGGTAGATATATAGTGCTCCCAGTAATTTGCTTTCAAAACAATCATCGATTATTTTAATTTATTTTGACTGAACCATAAATAAAAATATGATATCTTCAGATGCAAAATACTTTCAGTCTCAGCATGTACTACATTTGATTATTTCACATGTATAAAATCAACCTTCAGGCTAAAAAGTGTTAAATCCAAAGCTGTCTGCGTAACCTTAACTGTGTATTCATTTAATGCTAACACTAACTACATTGCATGGAGGCATGGGAGATTTCAGTTATATGTGAAGGAAAACTTTTTGGCAATGAGCTTTCTGAAACACTGGAACCTATAGCCATCTGCCATTATTAGCCTGTTCTTCAAGCTCTCAGCACACCTATCACATTACCTAGGTAGATTACTTCCATCATGGTTAGGAAAACAGACTGGTTCATGTCTTGAGGTTCTTTCAAGTTCTAAGGTAGCAATGTTCCTACGTGATCCCTGGTTCATTCGATGCACAAAACAGACAGTGCTTATACGTGAAGGGCAATTACAAAACAACAAAAGCACCACCTCAAACTTCTAAGGCATAACAGCAGTTAAACCCAATTGTACAGATGCAGGACAGTAAGGCATACAACCCCCCCTATATTTTAAAACAATTTTAGTGGCTAAAATATCTCACAAAATCGCCATATATTCAGCCTTTTTTACTAACTTCCTACATATCTCAGGAGATTGCAGGAATAGAAGGAGTCCAGAAATAAAAACCTAACCTAAATAGTCTCAAAATTAGGCACTCTGAGAATGAAGAATGCAAAATTAATGACCATCTTAAAGTACTTTAAGTGACTTAGCCAGCCTTGCCCAATTGCTCTGTGGCAGAAATAAGGACAAAATCCACTCTTCTGTGGTTTCACATATAGGAGTTGTACAGAAAAGTATGTTCTCAATATAGACAGCATTTAGTTGCCAAATTCTAATACAGCATTGTACTGAATATCACTTGCGATAAGTAATTTCAGAACTTCACAATTTGATCAAATTTATTTGCATTCCTGGATACTGGCAAAGAGGATTGTTGTTAATGCCAGTTGCTGCTTTCAGACAAGAAAGCTCTTCTGCTGCATTTCTTGCTTCAAAATTTGAGAGCAGCAGAGTTCCTCCAAGATTAAAAATGAAAACACACATTTTTCTTGGTCACAGAAACATTTTACCTCACATTTTCTTACACAAAAATTTAGCCTTACTCACGATACCTAGCACAGAAAATTTCAGTCTGAGCAGTTACATTTGGGTGAATTTATAAAGGCCTGAAATACTCATGTTTATAACAGAAAATGTTGGGGAATTGCAGGTATTTCTTCCTCTACCATCAGGTTCTCTAGGTGTGTTGGAATGGAAGAGCAGAGCAGGTTTTGAAGGCAAGGACATAACGCGCACTGATTTCTAGAGGATGGCTACTCATTATGGCCTCAAACAAGAACAAATACACGCCTAAACATGAGGACATCAACAGCCCTGCTGAAATCAGTGATATTGTTCACACACATATACTTAATTATATTGCTGGACTGTGCCCTAAAAATCTAAAGAATTTGTAAAAGCTGAAATACCATTCCAGTCCCAATTTTGCTGGTCACTAGCCAGCTGCGCTAAGACCCAAGACAAGTTAACCAAACCATTAGAAACAGTTTCTGTAGCAACGGATGGGCAGATTGCACGACCTAACCTCATTTTCTGACCTCCTGTGTTTGCAACAGCTTTTGAGGCAATATACCCACCATCATCCAGTTAGGTCCTAGGTGCGGCTGCTACGTGTGGAGGATTGGCACTGCTTCCTCAACTCTGCAACCACACTCCAAGGATCTAACTATAATCAAGGTCAATCTCTAAAATTATGACGGGTAAAGAGGTAGAAGACCACACAAAAAAATTCAGATCAATAGAAAGGCCAATTATTGTGGATGTTATCTACCTTGACTTCAGCAAGGCCTTTGACACTGTCTCTCATGGCATACTCCTTGAGAAGCTGGCGTCTCATGGCTTGGATGGGTGCACTCTTCGCTGGGTGAAAAACTGGCTGGATGGACGAGCCCAGAGGGTTGTGGTGAATGGGGTGAAATCCAGCTGGAGGCGGGTCACAAGTGGTGTTCCCCAGGGCTCAGTGTTGGGCCCTGTTCTGTTTAATATCTTTATCGATGATTTGGATGAGGGGATTGAGTGCACCCTCAGCAAGTTTGCAGACAACACCAAGTTGGGAGGCAGGGTTGATCTGCTTGAGGCTCTACAGAGAGATCTGGACAGGCTGGATCGATGGGCTGAGGCCAGTCGTATGAAGTCCAACAAGGCCAAGTGCCAGGTCCTGCACTTTGGTCACAGCAACCCCATGCAGTGCTACAGGCTTGGGGAAGAGTGGCTGGAAAGCTGCCCAGCAGAAAAAGACCTGGGTGTGCTGGTCGACAGCCGGCTGAGTATGAGCCAGCAGTGTGCCCAGGTGGCCAAGAAGGCCAACGGCATCCTGGTCTGTATCAGAAATAGTGTGGCCAGCAGGAGCAGGGAAGTGATTGTCCCCCTGTACTCGGCACTGGTGAGGCCGCACCTCGAGTACTGTGTTCAGTTTTGGGCCCCTCACTGCAGAAAAGAAATTGAGGTGCTGGAGCATGTCCAGAGAAGGGCAACCAAGTTGGTGAGGGGCCTAGTGCACAAGTCTTATGAGGAGCGGCTGAGTTTAGTTTAGAGAAGAGGAGGCTGAGGGGAGACCTTATCGCTCTCTACAACTACCTGAAGGGGGGTTGTAGTGAGGTGGGTGCTGGTCTCTTCTGTCAGGTGGATGGAGATAGGACAAGAGGAAATGGCTTCAAGTTGCAGCAAGGGAGATTTAGGTTAGATATTAGGAAAAAATTCTTGACTGAGAGGGATGTCACACATTGGAATAGGCTGCCCATGGAAGTGGTTGAGTCACCATCCCTGGAGGTATTCAAAAAGCACATAGACAAGGCACTTCAGGACATGGTTTAGAGGGCATGGTTGATGGTTGGACTCGATGATCTTGAATGTCTTTTCCAACCTAAATGATTCTATGATTCTATCACCTCACGATGGACTGAAAGGCGATAGCTGTCAGACATGAAAATCCCTTCACTTTATGAGCAGAAAAGGAGCAACATGCAGTGAAAACATGCGGTGAATCCCTTTGCAACACCTTTTGGCATATCTCTTATTTTCCTCCTTATCTACGTAATGGCAGTGCGGTGGGGGTGACAATGAGAAAAAACAACAGCAAACAGAAGCATTTTGTCCAGCGTGTAAATGAGGAGGTGCTGGCAGCAGTGGGGGCTGCAGCGTCAGCTTCTGTGAGGAGAGGTGGGGGCTGCCCCACGCCAGGCACAGCCCGATCCAGCCAGTTCACACCGGGTCCACAAGGACCCACCATGGGATATGGCAGAGCCCATCAGCAACACTGGTGGCACCTCTGGGAAAATGTGTTAAAGAAGGGGCAGAAAATGCTGGACAGAGAGAGGAGGAAGGAATAAAAACAGTGAGAAACACCAAGGTCAGAGAAGCAGGAGCTCCATGGCGCTGGAACACGTTATTGCCTGCAGACAGCCCATGCTGGAGCAGAATTTCCTGACAGGAATTCAGGGCCACGGAGAGCCCACGCCATTGCAGACTTTTCCTGCAGGTCTGCAGCCATGTGGAGACCCCACATCGGAGCAGGGGAAAAGTGTCAGGGGGAAGGAGCAGCAGAGAGAAACCATTGCGTACTGGCTATACCTCCCTGCCCCTCATGGAAGGGTTGAGGGGACTGCAGTGAAGGAGTGAAGTGGAGCTGGGCAGCGAGCGAGGGGAAGGGAAGGTGCTGCTTTCATGTTTGCCTTTGTTTCTTACTACCCAAACCTATTTTAATTGGCAATAAGTGAAATTAATTTTCCTCAGGTCAAGTCTGTTTTGCCCACGATAGTAATTGGTCTTTATCCCAAGCCATGCACTTTCTCAGCCTATTTTCTCCTCCTGCCCTGCTGAGGAGGGGGAATGAGCAAGTGGCTGGGTGGGCCTTTGGCCCTCAGCCAAGATTAACCCACCAATAAATTAAAACTGAACACATCACAAAAGCCTAATCAATCGTTTTGCCTGCTACAACTCATCCTAATATGTTTTCTTTGAACAACATCTCTCTAATATTCTACCACCTTTTTATCTTGGCTTGAGTTATCCAGTCTCACCTACCGGCATGCTTCAGCAATAATTATAACCCTGACATTTAATCCAGGGTTTTATTATGCAAAGGTAGCATAACTGAAAAGCTTTGCATTCCTGTTTGAGGTCTTAAAATTTATCTTTCCATGACAAAATGGAAGAGGGGAAAATGCCTTCAAAAGAGAAAATAAGAGCTAAAACAAACAAAAAAAGGATAAAGAAAAAAAACACAAAAAGAACATAAGTAGGGGAAAATACTCATAGCACAAAGCTCGTATCTTTTGTTTCATTTATGCAAATGCACGTCTGGAAGTCAGTGATAGACCTCACTCACAGCAATGCTTAAAAATCTCTATCCTGCCTAGTGAAATTTCTGGCTGCTTCCCAAGCTCCTATGATTCAGGATTTGGGGGGGGAACTTGCTAGGATCTCAGCATACATAAAGTTAACCTTCTAGACTGCCCAGCAGATCTTTGTACACCTTAGAAAATAAGGACAAAATAGTCTTCCAGAAACTTAAACCTGTATCTCTCAAACGCCAAAAGACTTCATAATTTACAGTGCTAGCTTATGCACTTATTCTATTCACCAGGCACACAAAATCTTCAATCTTAGCTGCATAGCAATAGCAAACATATTTATTCTTGTGAAGTGGAATAAATTCACACACTTTCTAACTTGCCAAAACCAGCTGTCCTCTCAACAAAAAACAACTTCAGAAAGTGAACACTCTGTACAATGTATGATGCCCCCACAAATAGTTGTACTAAACATGTCGTTATAACTCACGGATATTGACACAGTTGTAGTGATAAATTAATAAAGTCCATTTTGTGATGCTCTGTCTTTGATCACTTTCTGTTTATCAATCCTGTGTGCAATTATCAAAACGCATTAATTTGTATTAGCTGAGTGTTGTAACCTATCTAGGTTTTATCGCATTAGATCTGATTATGTACATGCTGGGCCAGTCTAAAATAATTTTCTTCTTAACAACAAAGTTTGGCCACACATCAAATCTTAGAAAAATTCAAAACTATCCTGTTGATCTGCATGTGTTTTATTTAGGTCTTAGTCCTTTGAAGATATATGCACATTCCTGAATTACGCACTCCTGGGAATCCTGATGATTTCACAGCATATTAACTTAAAAACATACATAATCCTTTTCAAGATAGAGTCCTTAATCAGATCAGAAATAGAGGATTTTTCTAGAACCTATATAACAACATGCAAATTGTTTATGTCATTATAGTCTTGTGTACTGTGAACCTCTGCAACCTAATGTTAAGCCTTTTACCTAGAATGCTTGTAAATAACAACTGGCATGCATCTAAATCACTTCTTAGAGAATCTCTACTTATTCATTCCTTCCTTTTGCTTACAAGGTTGTTGATAATTATTGCTGGCCAAAAAAAAAAAAAAAAAATCACTTAGGCTACAATGTCAGCTATTACACATTACAGAAAACAGTGCAATTCTAACCTGCCTTAAACCAAAGCAGCAGGCAGCTAAGAGATCTCCACGTTACTCCATAGACCAAGGCACAGTTTATTTTCAGTCTGCAGAATCTATGGGGTTTTTGGTTCGGGTTTTTTTGTTTGTTTAATTTAAATTGTCATACAGTTTAGATGATGACAAAGCTGTGAACAGAACAGTAGACAGATCAAATAGTTTGCAGTATCTTTTGTAAGACTGAGGGTGCTTTAAAAAACCCAATTAACTCAGGAGTCATTCCCTGTGATTCCAGTAGCTCACAAGCTCTTATTTAATATGTATCTGAATCAATTTTTCAAGCTTAGTCAACTTACTAGGTACCCAGCATAGTTTGAGGAGAAGTAATTAAGCTGAAAAGGAAAAGAGAGAATGAAAGTAGCAACAAACAAGTAGATGCAATTAAAATGTTAAAACATTGACATCCCTTCCTGATATGTCCCCTCTGGAGTGAAAGCTGTACTTCCTTGCCTGAAATGATTTATACCATGATTCATACTGCCTATCACCATGTAACTAATCTTTTACTATCACTTCCTTTATGAAATATGCTACATCACTTTCTTTTAGGGAAAGGCAGTCCCATATGAGTATAACATTATAGCATTCAAAATAGTATTGAAACAGGATTAGCTTAGATCTGCACAGTCGAAGCCATTTCTGAAAGAGATCGCAGCTCACAGGACAACCCTCCAGAGCAGCAGGGAAGAGGCTACAGATACCCAGGGTTAGACCATGTGCAAACCTTGGCAAAGGAATGTGCCATATATTTTTACACTGCACCTGTGGTTGTGAACCACTTCACAGGCAGAGAAGCAGAGAAAGGCAATGTAGGCAAACTTGCATAAAACTTTCCCTATTCAATATATAATTGTAGCCTATTTTTTGACCTATGCATTAGGTACTTGTTGGGTACTGAGATAATAGCTTGTCCTCCTTCATAATGAAAGACAAACTGCTTTTTTAAAAGGCAATTTTAGCTTGACCAACTTGAAAAGATGCAGATTGCTTTCGCAAAAGCTTCTACCTGTGGCCTGGTTTGAATTAGTTTTCATCATTACTGTTAGCAATTCCCAGTCTTCTGTTGCATGGCAGCTTTTTCACAGATGATTAGGAGCAGTGTTGTGGTATATAAGAGTTTGGAACAAAAACTACTTGAAACTCACCAGTTGGTAAATTCTGTTAAATTATCAAGGTTGATAAAAGAAAATATTTAAAAATATAATTTGCAATTAGAGCATCAAACTGTCAACTCGCATTTCTAAATTAATAAGAAACCAAAGCATTAACTTTTCAAGGTCAGTTTGCCTCCTGTGTTTCTTTCTCACTTTTGAAAGCAGGGAAGGCTATTATGTTCTGTGCTCTATTTCAGTACCGTAATGCTGAAGAATGTTTCCATCAACAGAATTAATGGAAACTCTTGTGGGAAGAAAGTTACATAAATAAATAGTTTCTTCACAGTTAGGACTAAGAGGCAAAGTTGATATCTATGAATCATGTTCTTCCTCTGATGATCTTCGTAACCGGACATATATGTATGAAAGAGAAATGGATTTTAGGTTCAGAAAGGATCATGGTAATTCTCCAGTCCCATGATCCCTAAGCTGTAGGCTGCAGAACCCAGCTGGCCTGCAAAGCTCTGCTGAGTAGCTTGTCTGCCCCAAAGGCTCTGCAATTTTCCCCACTGCTGTTCAACTTTTCCATGATGTTTCAAGAGAAAAGTTTTTCAAGCTATGTGTTCTACTGTCATCTCCTGCACAGAATTACAGAAACACATGCTGAAAGGCATCATCTAGTCCACCTTGTGGTAAGGAAGGATTGTGTGGACTCACGCAACATAGATCTGTATAACTGTTCCTTGAAAAGGAGGTTCTACAACACCTCTAGGTGTTTTTTTTCTGGGGTTCATACTTCAAAAAGCATTTTATAAAATACATCCCTCACCACTCTAAATGCAAATTACTGAGATATCCCTTAATTCTTCTCTCAGGAATATGGAGAACAATTTCTCTCTACCTTTTGTATTCAAATCTTTATATATCAGATGGTTGTTACCAACCATCTTAAATTAGGCAAACTCAATTCTCTAACTGATGCAGTTTTCTAAACTTTAAAAGTCATGACCAAACATGGATACAATATCTCAACTCAGACCTCACTAACCCTAATTTGGAATAATTACCCAACATTATAGACACCACATCCCTCTTCACACATTCCAGAATTACATTTCCTTAAGTTTGCAACAGCAATGCATTGTAGACTTTGTTACACATTTTTTCTCTTGACAAGTATTCCCTATCTTGTATTTGTGTATCTGAATTCTTTTTTGCTAAATATATCGTATGGCACTTCATTGAATTTCATCTTGCTGATTTCAGACCATCTCTCCAATTTGCCAAGTTTATTTTGAATTCTGATCTGATACAGAAAGGTATTTGCAACTCCTCACAGCTTGGTGTCATGTGCGTATTTTATAAGCTATTCTGTATTCCATCACCCTCACTGCTAATGAAAACACTGAACAGAACTGATTTCCTAAGCAAATTCTCAAACTGAAACGCAGGCTGTGGAGTTCAACTAAGTCCTGCACCCAATCCATTACATTGGTTTGTACTAAAACTTACACTTTAGAAAGGCATACGATACATGTTTTAAAACCTTAAATGCAAGAAAAGCCACCATTTGCTCTGCTGAATTGTTGAGATAGTTAATTATCCTCTTTTTTCTTCTTTTTTTTCCCCCGCAGAATTTCACTTTAAAATAAGGCCAGCTTCACTCTCCAGCTGCATATTACACTCTGTTTACTGTATCGGAGAGAGAATACCCATAGGAAAGATTGACTTATAGAATTATAGACTTACTGACTGATACATTCTACCATATCATCCCTTAAAACTTCTATGGATTAATCTTCACAGACAGTATTAACTGAGGTTAAGAATTCCTGAAATGTTTTGTAAGACTTGAACAAAGTAATGCTGTTTTAGGAGAATCGAGTCATATTTTTTGTTTGCAGTTCCTGGCTCTGCTACGGAATTATGTACAATCACTTGCAGAAAAATATTACCCTACTGGGCAAAGCTAAGCACTTTAAGACCATGTAATTTCTAGAATATTTGCTATGCAATATTTGGCATATTGGACAAATTCTTTGCCCCTCCCCCCCTTTGCTGTCCATAGGCATTAGGGGGAAGAAACCAGAAAGCAAAGCTCTTCAATACTGGAAAACAACATCAGAGAGACCCAGATCCATATTTCTTTATGAAAACTAGAAATACGTCTCAGGATTCCCTTCAACTTCCAGCATGTGGAAGAACTTGGGATAGAAGAAATAAGAGACTTACTCATTCTGGGGGACACACACACACAAAGCTGAAGACATATTCCAAGTGCTGTTAGCTAGAGATTAAAAAAGCCCCCACCAAAACACAAAACAAAACCTTTATCTGTTTTACAGCACTTCTGACGTTTATCCAGCCCTATAAAGCACACACAATGGGCCAAATTGTCTGATTGCTTAAATACCTACAGTTCTTCAGTGTAATACGTACCTGCAAAAATGGAATGGAATATACACATTCCATTTAAGAGGTCAGGATTCAAGTAACATTTTGGTGACCAGAATGTAATACACAAAAGGCAACCATGATCAAGTCTACTGTGATGCCTGGACATGCCATGCTGCCCTCCCCGGCATAGGAAAGCGTATGGCTGCTTTCCCACCTTTCTCTCAGACAAATTCCATTTATATCATTATCGTCTTAATATTATAGTACTGAATGCAATGTTTACATTTTGACAAGACTCCGAAAACATTTCTTGTAACATTCACCGCACACAGAATAATAATCTTCATGGTTGAATCTCCCAATTGCCACCTATTTCTCTACATCCTCCTAGACTCAAAAATTATAACAGACCCTGTAAATTCTTAAGTAAGGTGGTTCTAGCCTTTATCAAGTATAAAGATGCATTAAAGAAGATTGACATAAGTGTTTGAAATAATATGAACATATACATATTAAAAATTACTGCTGGTAAGCATGAGTCTCTCTGATACATATGGGAGCCTTATAGTCAAGTTACAGGAGTTACCTATCTGAAAGGCGTTATCTCAAACTTGTCTTCATGCTGTTAAATATGTGATGCTTTTCAAGACTTACTGACATCTACAAAACAAACCTCTGAAGTCTCAGAGTCATACAGAATACAAATTTTCAATTCAAAGCTTATTCAGAATAAAATGCCTTTTCCTAAGTCACATCCAAATGAAAATGACGGGATTCCAGATTTCAATTTTGCACCTTTCTTAGCATTCTTACCATCTGCTACCATTTACAGACCCCAGATGTATGTTCAGAAGGGGTTCTAAATCTTATGATGGTCCTAACAACCTAAATCTTCTGCCGTGCCATGGAGTTAGCCTATTAACTAGCTGGCTACCATTAATCTCCTTGAACACAGTATCATACAGTATCAAAAAGACTTTCTAACCCTCCACGTAGCCATTTTATTAGCTGTTGTTGTCTGTGGTAAACATCCAAAAGCCAGACTCCTGCAAAGACAGTGCTTACATAAACTGTGCTGGAAGGGTAAAAACATACACACAACTCAAACGATTTTCAACAACTGCAAATTTATAGCAATACTAACCTCAAGGGTTGCCATTTATCCTGCTTCCAAATGACTTCTGAGTCACTTCAAACTGAGCTATAATGAAGGATAAAGATCAGTCTCAAAAGACCACTGCTGCTTTCTTCAGTGCTCGTTAATGACAAGTAACGAATATGTACTTTTAAAGTACACTACACAGCCCTGCTTCCGGAACAGGAAAAGGAGGGAGAAAGTTACCTGTCGTAGTGCTGTAAGACTCTTAAGTCATCACTCCAATGGCAAGTAACATAGAGCCCATTTATAGGAAGATGTACTGTTGTCTAAGTGTTTGGTATCCTATGTCTGAGTCTTAAAAGAGCTAAAAACATCTTGGTTTCATTTTGGGGCCACCATTTTGTGTCCTGCAGCATGTGCACCACACACCTGTTTATGAAAAAGAAAAAAACCCAGAGTCCTAAACTTTGGTTCGCAGAGAGCTAAGGACCTCTAAGTATGTAACCAAATGCTACAAAAAAAACCAAAAGCAACTTTTCTAAAGTCTTTTTTTTTTTTTTTTTTTTTACACATGCAAATATTAGTATATCATTAAGGTGCCAGAGGACTATAAATGAGAGAGGTTTCTGCTTATTTTGGACATGAAAGACTAGATTTATAGGAAATGTTATTCTTATGCCATCTATTCTGTAAAAAAATAATGATGTCTTTAAGAAAAAGATGGATGAACTAGGGCACTGCAGCTTGCACAAGTCATTCAGAAAATCTTGTGTATATAGTTGCAAGATTTGCTTCTCATGAAGCAAAGGTACAAAGCATAACCTCAAAGAAGAGTTTCCTTTTGAGGATAAGCATATCTGCATTGCTGCATATTTTTACCAAGACACTGGCTCTCTAGTGAACAGAACCTGGCATGCCACGTATGAAAGGTTGCCAACAGCTGCTTTAGAGAATCCTTCTGGATGAAATGTTAAGATACTCATCGATTGCCCGTTCAATCGTTGCTGAGTCTGTATATTTTTCAGCAGTACCTATATGCGTCACATCTGTATATTGTCTCCAGAAAGACCACTCTAGGTTGTTTTTTTTAAAAGTACAAACACCAATTCCTCTAAATTCAAAATACTGGAATATTTGGTACCACTAAAAAGAATCCCTTTGTACTAACTAAAAACCAGCAACCTAAAAGCCAATTCTTGATCAGCTTTACAAAATAGCTGATCAAGTATAGTATGTATTAGGTCTATCACACATTCTAATTTTAACATCTGCATAATACCATTTACATTTGATCAATATATACTGCAGACTGACCCCCCCCATCATGCCTATTGCAAGCTCAATATTATTGTAAATTTAAGAATTGCTAGGAAGTAGAGTGTGCAACAGAACTCTATATTTGTCATAGAAAAAAAAAAATCATCGATATGGTAATTGTAGAAGTACGAAATGCAGTTTAAAGACCAATGCTGGTATTTTTTTTTTATTCCACATAGCAGGAAAACTAATGAGGCACATCTTAGATTAGTTTAGTGTAATACTAAAAGCACTAAATAACACTTTCTATATAAGTACTTTAAAGTAGATTGCTTAAAGTAAAAACAACACAAAAGATTCCACTCTAATGTTACAGATGCGGAAACATATCAGTTTAAATCACCATTAAATCAGAAATTACATGGACTATTTTTATTACCATTAATTACTCCAATTTAGCAGAATACTTCACATCATATTAACTTCAAATTTAATATGAATATTGTTTAGTTTTCTAATTAAAAAACACCTAACTTAAAAAAACAAACAAACAAAAAACCAAAAACAAATGCAAACAAATAATACTATCCACTAGACAGAAACATAAAAAAAATCAAAGTAAACAACAGATTTTAGGGCAGCCACTCTATATAAAGCTACACTCATCTATAACAAGCCTCATCAGTTCCCCTCCCGTGTGGAGTAAAAAAAGGAAGCAATCTGAGCATGAATAGCTTAAACACTCTATCTTAAAATGGGAACTGTACAGATAAAAATCTCTTACAATAGCTACAGAGAGCTGGAAGTAGAGTCTCGGTCAGTAAATGAGCTACACCGGTACTCAAGTTCAGCTTATCAAGTAAAGGTGACAGGCACACTGCTCTCTCCCACATGGCCATTCATGACTATTATGAAGAGCAGAGCAGTTTGTTACGCGTAGTGGAAGTTCATAATGCCAGCAACGGAGAAGTTGACCTCCTTTTTCCCCACTCCACACCAAAAACATCCAAAGGAACATCCATAGCAAGTCCAGGGCCTGGTTTTGCAAAATTCCTTATGTGGTTTGAAAAAAGAAGCAATTATAGCAGTTCTGTGTACCAGAGCCACATCTTTATTATGAAACATCTGCCCTGAAACGGGGTCTTTTCCAGGTCTGTTCCAACAAATTCATTTTTATCCATCAGTCTCATTACAGCTTGTAAGTGGTCAGGAAGAGGCACGCTTTCAAAGCGGTGTTTGGGGTTATAGCCACAGGAATCTTTTTAACATCAAGAGATTTCTTTACATACCAAAATATTATTTTCATTTGCATGTAAGAGGGATAGAGTTTTGCAGTGTTCACGCTTGAATCCCTGTAGCCAGATGCTAAAGCTAATGTAATCAATAGAAATCCTTTGTTCATTTAATGGGACTTGTACAGAGAATTGGTTAGAAGAAAAAAAATACCATTAAAGTTCATGGGAATTTGGACTGACTTAGTATTTCAGCATATAGCACTCTGCAAACAGTTGCTTAATGTGCTTGATTCTCCTTCTGTAAATGCCACTGATCAGCCGTGTGTACCTTGCAGCAGTGCAAAAGGAAACAATACACTATGTCCTATTCCATGAAATAACTGCACTTACAGTAATAAAACAGGGATTTATAGAAACATCTACTTTAAACTGTTTTTAAAGCTTCTGAAATATATCTGGTCTAGTTTATTCTACCCCTGCAAACCTGTACAAATAAATGTACTCTGGCCATCAAGGCTTTACAAGTAAGAAAACCAGAAGGTAGCTGTACCAAGATATGTCAGTCTGTTAAACCACACCTAAAATCTCTTTTAAAAATAATAAATAAATCAGAGGTTATGTGTATAAATGAGTATACAACAGTGGAGCTTTATAATGCTCTAAGACCTGCTCCTGCACATATAATGAGCTGGATAGAGGAATTTGGGCTCTTTGTACAAATTCAAGTGTTCCAAATAAGAGCAAATTTGGAAGAACAAGGCTAATTGAGGGGGATACAGAAATGGAGTGTCACTATGATATTTTAAAATATGATCCTGTATTGTGCTTTAAGTTCCAATTGTGATGAAGTTAAACATTTAAGTTGCATAACTTTATGCACACAATTAGCCCCACAAAGCAGAGCTGAACAACAAACTACAGCAATTTATTTTGGTGTCAGTAGGATTAATTACATCCTTAAGCTTAACTACTACCCTATGTACTTATATCACTTGCGCAGAAGAGCAGTTGATATCAACACAGCGCTACGCACTTACAAGCCCCTATTCCCAGGTCCCTCCTATCCAGTGAACAGATATTCCAGTTCTTGTCTGAGTTGTACACAGTGAAAAAAATATACTTTTATGAACCTGAAAAATAATACATCTTGCCCTTGTTATTGCGTGTATATATATTACCAAAGCTTGCTATTGCAGCTGGCCTTCATATTTGTATATAATGAAGTAGAATACTGAGAACAAGTATCTGTATAATTAGCACATCAATCATGTTGTTCTTTAATAGAAATGAAATATTAATTCACTTCTCCATAAACTCCTTCACCATAACTAATGCAAATTATTAATTAGCTAACCACAAGCAAAAGAAATGCTGAAAACCACTAGAAGCACACAAATTTCAGCAGCCACCGCTCAGGCAGCATCCATGGTAGTGACCCACCATCCCACCAGCCATGGTTGTGTGCAGAGGCACGGAGCACCCTGCACGCAGAAGTTTGCCAGCTTCAGCATCAAGCTGGGCATCTTTGTCACCCGCTGGTGCACAGGTTGCTGCGAGCTGTGGTCCTCTCCGCTTAACTACTGCTAGAGCTCCCATCCTTTTTGTGACCATGTCTTGTTACTGAGAGCCAAATATTCCTTTTTCAAGGGAAGAGAGAAAGGTTTAGGACATGTCTTTAACATTTTTTTATGAGGGCCCTGTAGTTTCCTGCAGGAATACCATATAATCATCTTCCCAAAAGGCTTTCTGAAATTCTTCTGAAGCCTCTGCTGCAGAGTGTTGGGCTTCTCGCCGGATAACACCATGGCTGCACCAATGCAAGGCAGGAAGTCTGGTAGAAGGTTAAGGTGAAACCACACCAGGAGGAGCAAGACTGGCCCAGACACACAGCACCAGTGACACATGTGCTACAATATTCTACTGATCCTGTGCTTAAATACAGGCAGTTCACGCCGCTGAATGACTTGCAAAGCTCTTATTTGCGTAGCTGCAGGTACTGTCTTCTTCCTTCCTTTCTTCTTATTCAAGCTCAAAAAATTATTCGAAGAACTAAGCTAAGGCCCTCACTGTAAATGCACACCCACCCATGAAGCAAGCTTCTCCAAAATCAGAAAGGAATAAAATGCAGGAAGTTGTTACGGCGTTAGCATCTGTCACTGTAGTGTAGCTACTCACTGCGCTCCCAGACAACAGCCTTCTTGCTCTGCTTTTACAGATATCAGTACAGATTTCTAAAACTATCAACTTACTGAACCCCATTTCTCCATTTCTTGTGGTGCATGTTTCTCCCCACACATAATGGTTTTTCACACTGCCTGCGACAGCGAATTTGCCTAGCATTTTTCAGTGCCACGCTACCTGAGAATTCAAATCTCTTTCTTCATATCTACACTATGCACATATACTTCATACGTGTATTTTTCACAAAGACTTATACAAAGAGACAGCAATAGAAGACCATCCTTCCATTTTTTTCCCCAAACTATGTAGTGACCTTGTTTAGAGGCCATGAGAACCTCAAGACAATTATTATAATACTGAGAACTAGATACCATTCTGAGACATATCCCTCTAAACCATAGAGCACAGATATCTTTCCCCTTAGGGACATTACAATTGTAAATGTAATTTTCTTACTTTTGTTTGCAAAAAGAACCATTTTCCTCTTTCTGTATCCATTAGCAGCAAACAAAAAATTTAATTTCAATGGAGATGTTTTGAAAAGCTTACTCATAAGAAACAGTGCAGCTTTCCCCACTGTATGAGAGTATGATCAGACTTCACTGGCACATGGTGGTATGGCTGCATAGCACGTCCTACAGGTTTCAAACAACACGCGGACATGTTTGTTTGAGGAAGAACATTGTCTGTTTAGTCACTACTGTAGATTATGGCAAACAGGGTTAAAGAGTTCTTTTTGAAAACCATTGAGTTTATCACAAGAAATAAATGTTGATCATCCTTGCACCCCCAGATAACTGTTACTAAAGTCATTGGACATCGATAACTGCTGAAGAGCTCCAGTGCCATCCAGTCAGCTGTACAGGGTCACCTTTTACAGAAAAAATGGAAAAATTCAGTTTACTAAGAAAAGCAATGGCATAAACACTCCATTGAGGGAAGAAAGGTAAAATTGCTTCTATTGATTTCGCCAGCTGTCCTTTCAACATGATTTAGTCAAATAATCTTCCAAAACTTATTTACACTAGGAAGAAGACAAGCTGTAAAACCCTTCACCCTCAAGAAACATTTCTATAAAGTAGCTATTAAAACTCCTGTGGCTTTGAGTGTACAGGTACAGGATTATTCGAGCACCTTGCCTGAAATCCCTTCCTTCATCTTCTACCTGCCATGGCAGAGCCCTGGAGCTGGCTGTGGCCTATGACACATGTAGGTAAATTTGGGTCTGGAGGCCTTTTTCCAAACATAGACACCTGATCTGGTACAACCCACGTGGGAAAGACATGATCATTTTTGCCGTTTTGTTCCACCTTCCTTGATGCTTAATTAAACAACTGTTTCTTTGCCTGATAGATAAAAAAAGTTGTCCTGAGGTTAGACGAATGGTATTTCAACGTGCCTGAGCTTTCTCTTCCTTGCGCCTTTCCCCAAAACCAAACAAAACAGATGAGCACAGCCGAGTACACTGAGCACATCCAGGGGCACTGCAGAAATCAGCCAGCACTGTGCTATCACTGTGTGCTTAGCTCTGACTTCTACAGCTTCTACATGGCATGCAGATACCTACTGCGGAGAGGACAGGATTACACAAGAAGGAAAAGAAATACTGTTGCAGAAGCAGTGGTAAAAGGCTGGTTGGCTTAAAAGATCCTTACCCACCACTGTAAACAAAAAATTAATTTCAATTTTGATGCTGTGCATTCATCAGGAATCCTACCCTGTATCAAATAGTCCTGCCTAACAGAAGCAAGGTATAGCGTAGTTCCCATGCTAGTCCAGTCTGATGAAGCTGGTTGAGGAGAAGGGGAGATGACAGCAGCAGCAGAGTAGGAGAGACCCTGGGAGCCCAAAGGCACCAGGAGTGGCGTTCTGGTGGGCAACAGGAGAAAGAAATAATGTATGTGTGCAAAAAGAAAGAGGAACTAGGGAGGGAAAAAGTGGAGGTAGCAAGTTTTAGCTATAAGGCTACAAGGCTGTAAGCCACTGGGCTGCAGTATACAAACATCATAAATATACACTGGGAGCAAAGAATCAGTTCTAACAGACTGGCAAGGCTTGTCCTGAGACACCTCGCTGTCTTCACAGGTGTTGAGACTGCTGTAAAAGCACGAGGTGGCTCCACTGACTCTCTGAAGTTTGTGTCCAAAATGGAATCATTAAGTACAGTATAATATACAAAGAAGGTCCTATCACTGGAATAAAGGAGGCCAAGTAAAGAGACAGCAGGTAATTCCCTTTCAAAGGGCCAAATTCCACCACAGCAATAACCCCAGGTGTACATCAGCAATCACCAGATGGCAGAATTTACTTACTAAACTGAAAACTATTCCCACATCTTTCAAAAGCAGTAAGGGAGCAGAGAAGAACTCAAGTTGCTCACATACCGCAGTTACTAGCTAGGGACAGAAAAGAGGCTAGAAAGGAACGAATTAGAGATGCAGTAGTGCCATCCAGATCTAAATGCATTCTGTACTATGAATTCTGTTAATATACCTCTAGTTCATTAACTTTTTTCTATTGATGTTCATTTTTTTCCTCCCTGAAGGATTCTAGATCATGCTTCCATGGAAAGAGTGAAGCAGGAATATATAACACAAACCAACCTCCAAACTCTTCCCCCCCCCCTTCTCCTTCTCAGACGTGCAAAGAAATCAGTAGTGAAACACTTTACATTTTTACCTTGGATTGGTTGCAAGAGATTCTGAAAAAACTCCTAATCCAGTTTTGCAAGTCAGGTCTCTTCTGCTGTCTGCCTTCAAATTATCAAAAGATAAATGATCACATGATGAGGGATTTGGTTGGTTGGTTTACAATTCCCTTTGAAGTGAAAAGGCTCAGCATAAAGAATCCTATGAATAAACAAATGCTGCCATTTCCATCTGCCATTTTACTTTATGGATCACACGTTTTTCACATTTTACCATGTCCTAATGGTTGAGCATGGAAGAAATGCTGAGTACACATCCAGAGAATTTTTTGTACCACACCCCAAAGGGTGAGAATAAGAGTTGTAAACCATCCCTTTTCCAATGACTCTCTGACACAGAAATAGCAGCTACAACACATACATAGGGATAGAGGGAGAAGACAAAGTACATTTCAAATACAGAATTAAATCTATGTGCAATCAATGCATAACAGACACACTGACAGATACTTGAGCAGAAAGTCTCTGTAAGATAATGTATGTGAAAAGGGTATTTTTTTCAAATAAACAAAACTGTGAAAGCTTTCTTTACAAGAAAGAATTGAAGAAAAAGTAGGCCTAACAGAATAATACTGGAAAGATGGAATCGTGTTGCACAGCAATTGACATGGGCAACAAATGATCATGGGGGGAAAAACCCTAATTCTGAGAGATACAACAGAGTTCTCTCTCCTGTACTCTTGACACTGTCATAACAGCTAATTACTCTGATAAAATATGATGTTATTTATATACATACACACACAAGAAAATCTATTTTCTAGCAGCCTTGCATGAATTCAAGCAAACCCCTACCAAAGTGCAGCAACACAGTTCAGTTTAATCCACCAACACCAGACTAAGCAACCCTCAAGTCCAGTCCTCCTTTTGTGTTAGCTCTATACTTGATTTTACATGTCCTACAGGAGGGAAAAATAAAAAAATATTAGTCTTGCATATAATCTCTAGGGCAGCTTGTTAGAGTCACACCATTCTAAACAAAGGAATAACTCTTAAAATTGGAAGCATTTGTGTCAGAGAGAGAGAGAAAGAAATGTAAAGTTTTGGATTCTGCAAGGAATGTTTTTTTCAGCAAGATGCATATACACATACAGGTTGTTTTCAGCCCTTAAAAGGTCTGTTTGACTTCCCCTCCCCCCCCATCATTTATTGATACCTGGTACATGATCACTGACATACTTATGCCAGCGCTTGACAAAGGCATAGAGATCCTGACACACAAGCTCACTTACATTACTTGGAGGAAACAGTTCAACTACATGGGACATGCTGGGAGAGTATTCCCTGCAGGCTGAAGACAAGGAAGATGATGGCCTAACTCCTGTGGGATGCAGAAGGCTTTGTGACCACACAGGACAGTGGCAGCAGAACTCTGCAGGGCAAGAAAACTGATATGTCACACTAAATCTGGTACACTAGAGAGATATGAATAGAGAGCATCCTCATATTTCACACAAATTAGAATCGGTTTCTTCTGGCCAGTGCTTAGGGGTTTCTAGTGTCAGGCTTCATACAATTGTCTATGGCACGAGAGAATAGATAGACAGTATTATCAATTTCTTGTTAATTTGTAAACTTTTAAAAATAATTCAATTGTGTGTTGGACAGGAGACATTTAACATACAGAAATTTGTGTTTTCCAACTATTCCACAGTGCCTAGAGCTGTGGGCTGGTGTCCTAAATATTCAATAAATATATAAAAAACTCAAATGCTTCATTTCCAGAAAACTTATTTCTAAGCTTAACACAGTAAATTTTCATTAATTTCTTCCCCTAGGTTAATAGGAAACAAATTACATTTCAAAAAATGTTAATGGAATTTCCCTACAGTTTCTCTTGTATGTACTTGCGCCTGTAAATGTTTAAATATTATAAAAATATATAAGTAGAGCGAGACAACGGACAATTTATTCTACTGTAAGCACAGTACTGCATAGGATGGATTGAAAATACGATAACAAACCACATCTCTTAAGCTATCTGAAAGGTCTAGCAGGCTTACTGCAACAGTTTGTTATGTTCTTAAAAGAATTGTTAGAGTAATGAAAGCATTAGATGGTGTCTTGCAGCATTAGAGCAGAAAGGGGTGGGGACGCAAGGTTCAGTAGAGAAGAACAAATGGTAACAGGTACAGAAATAAGATCAGGAAGACAAAATAAATAAGGTTTGGGGTGGTTCTCCTATATCGGAATAGGCAGAGAATATCACTGACAGCAAATCAAGAAGCCCAGATGGTACTCTCTACTACAGAGGCGTAACAGTACATGATTTCACGTTCCATTTAAACAGCACTTAGTTCTATTCTTCCAAACCTTAGGATAAACCTACTACTGAGTCAATACATCACCTTTCAAAATGAGTTATACATGTTGTGATAATACTGTTACGTATTTTTTACTTTTTCTGTTATGACATATCCACCCACAATGAGAACAATTTCTAATAGATAGCTAAAATTAAATAGTAACACAGGTATCTTCAAACGTACTTTGTGTTCTTTTTTGATGCTCTCTCTAAAATTTTAAAGCTCCTCATTTCCATTTCTTGTGCACAAATGACAGTCAGAAGCAGAGCTATTTCAACCGATTCACCCAATTCACTTTTCAAGTGCAAAACTGCAGATGAAATTTTGCCAGTCTACACCCCAGTGTTAGGCTTACAAAAGGATGTTTCCCTGCAGTGGATCAATGGCAGAGGTTCCACAGCAGCACTTCATGTGGCCAGTATGAGAAGTCTCCTGCTAACGGGTCGAGCCCCCAATGAACATATGGAATTTTGTTTTAAATGGCACCTACTTGTGGCAGCCCCTACTTTTTCCCTGGTATTCCAAGAGGTAGAATTTCCTGTAAGGATCCCTAAGGGGCAGCACTGCTCCACAAAAGTGCAACCCTGATTCCAGTGACTATCGCAACCCACATTTTACAGGGATTACATGCCTTTCATTCTGAATCTTCAAGTACCAGACAATTCCTAGGAAGATGCCGTTATGGTTCCCATAGACTCGGCACAGAACCCCCACCGCTCATGCAAACACGCCCTGCAGTTCCTAGCCCACACTTCACACAATAACTTGTTATGATACACTTTGCAGGCAGCTTTGTGCGTATCCCTGTGGCTTGCAGGAGCAGAAACCTCCCTTTACACAAAGCAAAGCTTGAGAGCTTCCACATGTATTAACACTCTTAGATGGAGAAGTTCCTCTATAAATTCAGCATCAACCCAGTCTCTTACAGTAAGGGACAATCAGTTATTCCACATGAGCCTCAGTAGGTGGGGTCAAACTTCTGGTATTCGTGAGAGATACTGTCTATAAAGAAGTGTGGAAAATTATATGGTCCACTGAGTTCAAGGGGTGTGAGCAGCAGTATAAAGTCCAGGTGGCATCTAGTTAGAAGTGGCATTCTCTCAGGGTTAGTGATGGGGCTGAGACTATTTACCAACTTTATTCATGACCAGGATGGGGGACCTGAATGCATCCTCGGCAAGCTTGCAGCCACGCTGGGGTGAGCAGTCAATATGCTGATGGGAAGGCCTGCTGTTCAGAGGGAGCTTGGCAGACTAGAAATGTGTGCTGACAGAAATCTCATGAAATTTAACCAAAGCACGTGCAAATTCTTGCATTTAGGATGCAAATTCTCCGTAAAACACTGCAGGGTAGGTTTTGGAGTGAATAGTGAGCAGCTTTGTGGAAAAGGACTGGGACAAAGTCGGGGGAGGGGCAAGTTGTGGTGGACACAAGTTGAACACGAGACAAAACTTGCCCTTGTAGTAAAGAAGCCAAACACATACTGTGCTGTATTAGCAGCAAGACTGTAGCCAACAGGTTGAGGCAGTGACAATTCCCCTCTGCCCACCTCTTGCGAGAACATAGCTGTGGTATTGCGTCCAGTTTTGGACAGATGTCCCCAGATGGACACTGACAAACTGGAGTGAATCAAGTAGAGGGCTGCCAAGATAACTATAGGCTTGATGGAGCACACAACATACTGGAGAGGCTGCAGTGTACTCAGACCCATAAAAGTCCCATTATCAGTCTTAATACTCACAATACGTCAGCGATTCCGCTTTCCTTGCACGCTATCTAAAAATAGTAATCAACTTACTATCATTTAGGAAAGATAATCAAGTACGGTGAATATTTTATAGGAACTACAGCTTATTCCCTGTGTTAAAATGGCATTTTTGTCTCAATTAGAAACCACCCTGTTACTCTAAAACATGGATTTCATCCTGTCTCATGGTTGCTTGATGGATTGTTTATCTTAAAGCAGAAGCAAGCTGAAAAGTTATGTCACTCCTGCTCCCATTTTACTTAGAGTAGACCTTTCTTAGTCCCCCAGCCTTCACAGAGGGAGATTCTCATGCTGTCAAGTGATGCACAAGATGCAAAACTACTCAAGGATGTGTGTATATCTATTCATCAATGTTTGCACACACAGACACGCACACTTCCCCCCTCGCCCCCTCAAAAACAGGATCAGTCCTGTATACATGTAACAAAACAACACAAAAACCAGAAAGCAGAATTCTGCCCAGAGATTTATTTTCAGGGAGTCTCACTTTTGATATTCTGGTTTCCCCTACCAGCACCCACATTTCAATAGGAAATTTAACTAAGGCAGAACACATTATACAGTTCAAAGAGATGGGTCTGGAACCTTGTTTCAACTTCAAAGAAAAAAGTCACAATTAAATTGGTTGTAACAGAAGATCATTTTAACTGACGTAGAAAACAACACTACTTTAATTTGTATTTCCTTTCTGTATGGTCCATAAAGAGAATCTACAGAAGAGAAAGTTATTTTAAGACTGAATGAATTAAAATAGTTTACAAAAGCCAATGAAACTATTGAAAAAACAGTCAGCATGCCACATTTTAAAGAAACTGTCAATTGAGAAGAGAAAACTACTGGCTTATTTATAGTTAAATTCACTTCCTTTTATGCTAGGGTATTATCTGTGTTTCATAATACTGACACATAAATGACATGCTTTTTTTTTTTCTGATCTAAAATAACAAGGTACTGGATTGCGCAACTAATGTAAGAAACTGTGCTTTTGTATGGCTGTAAAGAAAACCACAAATTCAGAAGTTTCACGTCTACAAATGTTAACATTTCTTACTCTGCTGGTTTTGAAATAAAATTATGGATTACAAATGCTAAATTCTGTTTTATTAATATTAAAGTTCAGCTAAATTCTTCAGGCTGAGGTATCTCAAAATTGAAAATAAAAATTATTAAAAGGTCACCATACCCCACCATAATGGGGATAACTTGCAAGACATAATTATAAAGTACAAATTCCAGGAGAAGAAGAATGGATGGAGTATGGAAACATACCTGTTATGTATAATGCAAAACAGTTCTTGGCAAACAAGGAACTAACAGGCTTCTATTAAAAACTGCACACCGGTGCTTAGGTTTAAAAAGACATTCCGTTCCTTTCAGCCATCACCCTTACAATAGTGTAGGTAAGCCCTGGCTAAATCTAAACAAAAATCTTTGGACAGAAATTTGTGAGTCTTCTCAAATCACTAAAGAAGTGCAGGATGTGAAATTCTGCCCCAGCTGACAACCACAGCAACACCTCCCACTGACTTCACTGGAATCAGAATTTCACTCCAATTGCGTCTGGTTAGGGACTGCATAGTTCTGATTTTTTAAAACTTTGAATTAAAACCTAATCCTTTAAGAACCTGATCCATACAGGTGATGATTTTGTTCCTACATACATTTATTAGCACAAATCTTCCTGCTCACACAGATAATCCCATCAAGTTCAAAACCAAATATCATGCTGTACTAAAGGTTTTTACAGGGGAAAAGAAAGGTGGTCACAGATACCAATGGGTGCAATGAAAACAGAGCAGAGCCTGAGAAAATCAAAGAGCAGAAGGCTAAAGTGCTGAAGGAAAGAGATGAAAGCCTGAAATCACTGAAGAGTGGGTGACATAGCCCCAAGAGTGGGAGAAAAGGGCACCTCTGTCAGCAATGTTTTCTTTAGACAACAAATTGGGAGGATATGAAAGAGATGAAGGGAAGGCAGGATGGCGGTGTTTTTAATCTGCACAAGTCTGAGTACTGAAGACCCCTAAACATTGAAAAACATCAGCAAACCTTCACCAATAAAAAGGAAAGAGGATAGTCTTAATGGAAAAGAATGAGGAATGCAAGATACCAAGGTTGGGAATAAATGTGGAAGAGTAATGCAAGATTTAAAAAAAAAAAAAAAGCCAAATACAAGCTTATATTTAATATAATGAAAAAAAACTCATCGTTTCCCAATAGCTACAGGCTCTTTATCTATGTCTGTGAAAACTAAAACAATGCACTTCAAAATGCCAGTATTGCAAGGAGAAATCTTGAACTGGTATAAGCAAAGGCATATACTGTAATTTCTACCTCTAATTTCTCTATTTTCTAGCATGGTTATTAAAGCCCCTGAAATACTAGTTAGGTTCTGCTGAAGTGTATGACAAAGCACAAGAGAAAAATATATATGAATCCTGTTCCAACATCCTGCATTTCCACTAGGCAGGTATCAAAAAGACATACGTGGAAGAATATAGATCTTTTAAGTTAAGTATGTCCTATGGATAATATTTCAGAGGAAATCTCAGTTAAAAAAAAAATAAATAAAAAGGGGCGGGCTCAATGAGATTCAGAATATCTGGTTACCAAGACAAATGCTAGGTTATGTGTTGCAATTCAATACGCTTCCAGGAAAAGGCGAAAATTAACAAAAGGCAACTAAACGCTACAGCAGAGACCATTCATATTTAAATCCTAGTCTAATATAGATTAAGGACAACAAGGAAAGTAAGAATTTTCAGTGAATGTTTAAGTGTTGCAGTCAATCAGGTTAAAATTGGAGTCTTGTTTTTCTCCCCAGTGACTCCTAAGCATCTTGTTAGATGCAATTATCAGCTAGTTAATAAAAGCAGTTTAAGTGGACAACAGAATGTGGGGTTTTGTTAAACATTCTCCAATAGAATGAAAAATGCAAGCTTTCTCATTACACAAGCACCATCACACACAAGTATCACAGGGGAGAGGAAAAGCTGAAGTAAGATCCTGAGCCCTCTGGATGTTCAGATCCTGATCCACCTCTGGATGGCTAGATGAATTTTACATCTACTCCCTGCCAGCAGCATGATACACCTGGGACAGATTGGCGCCTGCAGGTATACACAAATTAGCAGTCACTGAACGCACTATTCTATAGTGAAACAAGGTGATAGCTGTGTTGTGTGTTCAGTCATACAAGAGTGAGTCCTGCCCTGTTCTACGCAGTTTCTGGTATTCTCAGTCAAGCATCTGCCGATGAGCACCGCATGTACATTTATAAATAATATAAATACACATTTATTTTTATGGGTATGCCAGGAATTAAAAAGGACAAACCTGTGTTCTAGAAGAAGTGCCAAGACAAAGAGAGATCCAGCTAAATTACAGCCATCATGGAATGTGCTCGACTGCAGTGGGCACTGCTGTCTGTATGGCTGTTCTGGTGGGAAGTACACAATTGGCAGGGCAGGTTTCCGCAGTCCTGCAGCAATAGCCTTGGAAAAGCACTTCATGGGTGAGAAGCCATTAAGTCTCTGCATCATAAACATTCTTCTTAAAGTCATTTGGGACTATATTTGGGACTCAATGATCTTAAAGGTCTTTTCCAACCTAAATGATTCTGTGATTCCATACTGACCGCTCCTTTGCATGGCACACTGTTCTTACCTTTCTTTGCCATACAGTTACAGTCACAGAGCTCGTAAAGTGCAAAGGGTGAGAATGAGGAGCAGCAGGATGGGAAGGAGAGATGGGAACTGGTTGCTTAAAAAGCACAAAGTAGGTCTCACAGTAGGAGCTGCCCATCTTCCCTGTGACACCTGAGGTTATTCACAAGAAAGGGTTGCAGAGTTAGTACTGGGGCATGCAGCTTCTACAATGTGACTGCTAATCAGATTCTGTGAGCTCCAGATTCTCCACCTGGAAAATGCTAATTGTAACTCACTCTGGTTGCTTAAAGCTCCTTGAGCTCAGTGCTGAGGGCTAAGAAAGTTCAGTGAGTTCTGGGTCTCAACCATGTTGTCCTGAAATATATATATATATATACACACACACACACATATATATGTATGTATGTATTAAATCCTACAGTGTTTGTATCTCCTCCTTTACAGTGTAAACTTATTGTTGAAATCTTGTTATTCCAAATTGACTTTGCAAGTACACAATTTAACAGACAATTCTTCCTTGTATAACCACAGGGCACAAGAGATAATCTCAAAGCAAAACCTTTGAAGGAGGTTTATTAAGATTTTACATATTGTGACTACTAATAAGCTAATGAGAAAAAAAAGATTATTTAAAGAAATTTTTTCTGTAGTAGAAATTAGCGATAAAAACGCCTAAAGAAATCAACATTACCTTCATCATGATGCAACAACAGCCATTCACTGGGATGAATATGGCTTAGAGGCTCAAGCATTTATAAGGTTGCGTGTCGATTCAGAAAGGACTTCTGAATGTAATCTCCTTCCCACAATATAGGCAGAGTTATAGTTTTGCTTAGAGCCAAACCGTCATAAAATAGTTCATCCTAACACATAACCATTTGGCAACAGAATTATGGTATGTTACATACCACAGAATAACAAAAGAGTATAATCTTCTCACCAGGAGGCTGCTGAATCAATTTTAAATTTTACACCTGAACTGTCTGGATTTAATTAGAGTGTTGCAGTATCTCAGTGTTGCTACTAATAACAATATCACCAGTATAACAGATACCGATATTAGAGGACCCGGAAAAACCCTACTGTTTACTGCTTCTAACTAATCATGATGCAGAGACATATACATGCTATTTAATCAGCATGTAAGAGGTAACAATTTTCACTAACTTAGAGGCAGCAATCAGTAACTGCTTACTCATACCCAGATTATCACAGGCCTGAGTTTGTTCCCAACTTTTTATTGTTCTTCTCTGAAGAGCTGAAATAAATTTATGCTTTTCAGGAAATTATCAACTCCTTATAAAATAATCACCATCTTAAGTATCTCTTCAGTACTTCCAGCAATATTTACTTTCTAAAATACACGTTTTAAAAGCTGACTGGGGTCGAGGGGTGACATTTCTGAAGCAGCCATCCTGAAATACCTTCAACAGTTTGATTTGCAAAATCACTACTTTGAAATCCTCTCCCAGCTGTCACTACCTCAAACCTAGTATTAATCATCAGCTTCAAAAAGAAAACATTACATTCATCTCAACAAAGCAGTATTTTGTAAATAATTAATAAGGAAATTGATAATAGAGGGAAAACAGTAGCAGGAGCAAAGAGCTTCCTTATTTATTTTCCTTAAAACCCATCCACCTTTCAAGCAAAATATCTAAGTATGAACATCATGCTATTAGCTTAATAATACCTAGGATAATATTTGTACTAAGCCTCTGAATCTGCCACTGTAAACATGGCTTTTCCTAAATCTGCAACTATCTGAATATGCTTTGTGCTTACAGAGTTAGTAAATCTCCTCTTGCTAAACCTGACTCCAGAGCTCCTATTAGGTCTCTAAAACACAGTGCGGAGCATTTCTTTTATTCAGGATTTAGATGAATGGAGTCACCAAGAAGTCAATTGTGCCTACCTAAAATAATCCAGATCCAATCTCCCTTTTCTCCAAGCTTTTTTAATGTCTAAATAATTAATGCAAAAGGAATCCTTTAAAATCAGCATAATTTATTGATATTTTTCAACACTGGCCTGATTAACTTTACCATAGCTGACACTATTCATCTGTCAATAATATAATATTAGCAACACTGGAAGCCATGTAATTAAGAAGAAAAGAAACACCTGCTGTAACATCAGAATATTGCTGGCTATGCATTAGAATTTCAACATACTCATCACACAAAGTCTATAAGGTCAATTGTATATAAGATGGCCTTCAAGTTGCTTAGCCAGTCATGACAACTGCAATTAAATATTCACATAAAACAGTCCTGAAGTTTCTCTAGTTTTTTGACCAAAGCAGCACAAACACATCCCTATTTTGTAGACAATTTTTTATCCTGAATAACCCTTAACTTTTGAATACTAAAAATAGAGATTTTCATGGGGTTTGAGTTTTTTCTTTGTTGGTTTTTTGTTTGTTTGGTTGGTTTTTTATCTGGACTGCCATAACACAGCCAAGGCCAGAAGTCCCCATTATACACCTGGATGCCATTCTGCATTTTTTTATATGAAAAACACCACTGCTGCTGGCTTCAGGCTGAGACAGAGCAAGGCCTTTTTTGTCTGGATAAGCTGCTTCTTGTCTGGTTTCACACAGAGATGATACCACTAGAAAACAGACAGGAACAGCACAAGGAAGTCTCACGTCAAGCAGAAATGATGGTACAACAGAAAGGAAAAGCCTCCTGGCTTAAGGGAAAAACCTGGGAAGATGGTTGACGAAAGTTTCTTGGGCTTTTATATAGAAGTAAAGACACACATTTTTCTGTGGAAACTGAACATGATCTACTTACCTTAAAACCTCATTCTAGCCAACATTTACACAGTAACAGAGTGGAGGAAGCAAGCAAACATGAAAATCCAAATTAAAACTAATGTAATCTCAGTAAATGGGTAAAGCCAAAGTTGCAAAATAATCTTATCCTTCTATAGCATAAAAAAATACACTACATCCCCAAAGAATCAAATCATGCACTCCTGCAGAAAACAGATAAATAGTGAGACAATATAGAAATATTCTGAATTAATATTCCACTCAGCTCTTGCTCTTCCCTAGGAGAGTCAAGATGCCTGATTTCCAAAGGATGTCAAACAAAAAAACTCTGACAGGTAACAATCAACTTTTCACTTGCATTTCAATACACAGGGAGAGATTCAGGCTTTTTTTGTTGAGAGAACATTGTAGATTTCTTAGTGATAATGGTTGACAAATTTTAGTTAGACAAATTGTAATAAACTTTCAGGAAGAACTGCAATTTGCCATGTATTTTCACAGCAAAAAAAAAAATCTAAATTTTGTTCCTTTAGGTTTTAAATAGTAATAAATAATAATAATTTATTGCTGAATATAAAACCTTTGTACCATCTGTACTGTAACACATACCGAAATTAATATGAAACCTACCTTCACCTTTCCTTCCACCTGCCCTTCTCATTCAAAAAGCAAAGATAGTGTTGAAAATCCATCCTAATAATGACATGTTAATTATCGTATCAAGAATCCCATCTTTGGCCCCAGTATCATTGACTTTGTGCAGATCACAAGATAAATTAACAATCCCAGTTTGCAATTTCTTATCTACCATCCTGTTCCTGTATGTATATAATTTTACTTCTCAAAACCAAATTCCACTGCACTACTTTTGCCACGATGGAATATAAATTGAAGGAGATGAAAAGGGCAATAATTTGACCGTCATTTAGCTGCCACCTATTCATTAGCTTGCTAGCCTGGTTTACAAATGACCATAAAATGGCACATAAAAGTTAGGGTAAGCTTTTTGAGATGAAAGACATTTGCTTTCTTCCTTTCTGATACAAATGAAGGGAATAAGCAATGCCTACAGGACCTGCCAAAATCAGTCCTCAATCAGTCAACTAATAATTTACTTATATGCTACAAGCAATAGTTACAACTATTGCTAGTATAGTAATAATATAGTAATACTATTGTAATATTTCTCCTCAATTGCTAGTTGCAGGTAGTAACAGAATTATTCTAGGTGGAGCAGCTCAATTCTTGGAATAAGTCCTTGGCTTGCGTACAGACAAAAGTTGGATCTCCTTGATTGAATTATAACACCACCAATAGCACTCTATAGCTTTGAAAGGTGTTTTTTCTGCTTTCATGCTGCTGAAGGAATGCTTCATCAGATGCTCTGAGGCATACAAATTGCTATACGTTGCAGCAAACGGACCTTGTTCAAACCTGCAATTGAAAAAAACACTCTAGAACAGAATGGAAAAATTTAGCTTTGATCAAAGTCTTTAACAGACATCATCTTTAATGTGGTCATTCAGGTGAGCAGAGCTTTACATGGTCCTCATCCTAAAATTTATATATGCACACCTAGCACACACCTATGACCCTTGTGTATTCTGACATCTCTCTCTTCCCCTCCCCCCAAATTCAGTCTTAATCCCCCTCCCCTTTTTTTTTTCTTTAAAAGAAAACACATTCTGCTTCTCAGTGAGGTTTTTCCTTTATAGAGGGGTATTATTACAATTCTCTCTCTCCAGAAAGAGATCATAAACATTAGGTAGTGTGGATCTTTCCCCAATGTACAGGCTACAATGGCACTAACCAGAGTCAGCAGAAGTAACCCACCCAAAGCATTTGACCTCTTCTCACACTGGGAAGAGCCAGTCAAATCTATTTTGTCCCCTGCTTTACTTGAAAAGAAAAACATAACTGCTTAAAAGCCCAGTCACTTCTGGCTTATCATAATGGTTCTCAGTTTCTTTCAACTCCTTTGGGTCCCAGCATTCATGCCAAGGAACACTTGTGGGTGTAGATACCTTTTACACATAGATTTTTTATTTTTTTTTTACTTCTTTTCTAACGTATAGCATTTTGGCTTTTTCAGGAAGTTTCAGAAAATGCTACATTTCTATTCTGACATTTTTAGGGGAACAATATGAATGTAAACTACACATATTCTTAATGATACAAAAAGCAATCTAAAACCCTCAGTGAAAAAAATTCTTTATCTAAGACTAGAGGAAGCCCGTTATGTGCTGACCTTCACTGATACCCTTTTAAAATCTCCAAATGGTTGCAGCTGCCATGGTTTCTTTTGCAGGTCAACAACCTTTTCTGATTAAGTGTTAAAAGAGCCGTTCTCATTACTTTTGGAAGGCAGTATTTCTCCAAGGTTTGTTAATTTAAATGAACATTTGAGTTTCCATCTTTTAAAGGCTGTTATTTTCTACATCCATTTTCTGAACTTAGAACAGAAGATCCCTTTAACTCCTTTAATCTTCTTGTTAGCCATACCCATCTGTCCTTGCAAGAATCTTGCAGAGTAGCAAGTAACACAGTTGGCAATTTGAAACCAACATGTAATCATTAGTTTCAAAGTCACATTTTAGGATCTTCAGCTTTAGAGAAAAAACAGCTTTTCTCCCTTGACTTTTGAAACTTATTTTAATTCTGACAACACTGGAAACTGTGATTATACTAGAAGCATTTAAAAAGTTGAAACTCAATTACTGATAGATATGCATTAACAGAGATGCTAGCCCAAACAGAATCCTCAAATAGAGGAGAGTGTCTGAAAGGAAAACACACCCACGGAGAACACAAGGAAGGAGTACATTACAGAGGCAAACTCAAACAAACAAACAAAGCAGCACAGAGTTTTCCTATTATTTGTCTTATTGCAAACAAGAGAAAAAAAAAAAAAGTCTCCTGGTACCACAGCCACTAAACTAACTCATTTACTGACACCAATAGTTTCAGATTCATTCCCACTGACCCACAAAACTTGCTAATACAGACAGAGGCACTGAAAACCGAGCTGCTGGTATGGCTGGAACTACTGGCTTTGCTTTCCTGCAGTTAAGAGTATCCTCATCTGCACTACACCTTATCTATTTAAAATAAAAAATGGCATGTCTCATCATGTCACATAATTCACTACGAGTAAGCAAGCTCCAGCCTGGTAAAAAGCAAGCGGAAAGGACAGAGCAACACCAAACCTATTTGCATTTAAGACATTTGCTGTTTAAAACAACGCTTAAGCCACCCAGGGGCAGTCATTTATCAGGCAGCAAAGAAGTTAACAAATACCAAGGAAAGATATTCCCCCCCGTCCCCAAGTGATCTGTGATTGAGGAGGCTGAACTGAGTGAAGGGCTCAGTGTAAAATCCAAGCAACAAGACAGAATGACAGAAAATGGAATTTACTAATTAAACAGCAGTTGATCCAGTTCGACCCCCAGACAGAGGGCCTCCAGCACCAGGAGAGCCCTATCCTGGAACAAATCGCAGGCGAGCTAACAAGCGCGGTCGGGGCTGGCGGAAGGATGCAGCGCAGCAGTACTTCTTTACAATACAAGGGGACACTTGGTTCTGCTTTCCTCTTACAGGGTGAATACAGGCAACTAAGTATATGAGAAAACAGAAATAAAATGCAAGCACGTATAGCACATACAGCACAAGTACATAGAGCTCATGCGCTATGCATATAGCATGAGTTTGTATTTATAGCATGTTTTGGTATAAGAACCTGCACCCTACTGATTTTTATACTAAAAAAATGAGCTAGTGACGTTTTGTCTTGATGTTTTCTTAACAAACTTTACCTACTTATTAGTGTCCTACCAATTAGATTGTTCCAACACAGCAGCAACTTGCTTGTCAACTGACAATTTACCAATAATGAGTGAAGCTTTGCCTTCACTTATTTCTCTACTGCCTCAGAGGAATCAAGTTATCAAATAAGGACCAAACCTCCTGAGGATGTACAACTTCCAAGTGAGTCAGGCAGCCAGTTGCATTTCGGCTTACAGCAAGCCAGCACAAACTCTGGGATGGTTTACAAACAACACACAACTATATGAACACCTGTGAAAAAACTATCTAACATCACTGTGACACTTATCTAGCAAGGACTTATCTTTCAATCTTAGAATGAAAGTGATAGTAAACCTAAAATATCTTCAATGCTTCTTTTCCTTCCCCAGGATTACTCAAAAAGCTGTTGAGTACGTTATATGAATTTAACAGTAAATAAGCACAAATAGCATCTTCAGTTAATTTGAGTAGGCATTAAAATAAAGCAACATGTTAAGTAAAAAACGGGCATAGAAATACGAAATCAGAATAAGAAATAATACACATAGCTCAAGAAATTACACCAGAAAGTACTAGCTGTTTGCTAGTGGGACTCTTGGCTTTGACTACTACATCACAAATCAGATGGTGCAAACACTGAGAAATGTGAATGATAATGGTGCTACTTCAAACACAACTATAGAGAAGTAATTCTCAAAGTAGAAATACTGATAGCACTTGTATTTGTAGAAACTTACTGGAACCCCAAAGAGCTGTGTCCTCAAAAAAGATTTTCCCTTCACTGAGATACACTGAAATATTCAGAAGTGCAAGAATTAAATCACAAAATTAATTGAAGTACAAATGCAAATGAAGGAGTCATATCCTGATACAGTTATTAGCAATTTGCAAAGCTTCCTTTGTGAGCTACATACAGAGAAGAAACATGTGCTTTGCCTTGTTTTTCTGCTGATGCTTACTAAGATTTGTCTTCTATACACACTTTGTTAAATTTAATCAGTTGCTAAGTAATAAAATAGATTGCTGTGGGGTTTTTTTCTTAGAATCACATAAAGGTAGGAACAGATGTCTCTAGTCCAGACTCCTGATTGAGGCAGGACTATCACCAACACTGGTGTGGCTTTCTCTAGCCAGCTCTTGGAAACCTCCAAGAGTGGAGTTTCTACCACATCTCTGGGTACCCATTTCTGGGCTGCACTATCATCCTGGCGATAAGGTGTTTTCTGGTGTGCAGTCTGCACCACCTAAGCTACATCTTGTGGTCACAGTCCCATTTTATCATCTGCCACTATCAGAAGGAGTTTGGCCCCACCGTGTTTGTAACCCCCCTAGAGTAGTTGTATGTCAGCTGAAGTCCCTCTTCAGTCTCCTTTTTGTGGATAACTAAAGACCACCAGCTCTCTCAACTTCTCTTTCCAGGTTGTGTGCCCTATAACCCTACTCATTTTGGTAGCCACCTGCTAGTCTCTGGTTTCTCAAAACCCATTTAGACATGAGAGGCCCAAAACTGGATGTAGTTTTTCCAAGTGTGGCCTCACCAGCACGAAGGTGAAGGGAGGACAACTGCTTCCCTTGTATCTGCTGGCCACAGTCCTCCCAGTACAGCCCAGTATGCTGGGATGACCACACATGGCTGGCTTGTATTCAACTGCATCTTTTCCAGCAGGGCTGCAACTAGGCTGGCTTCCAGCCTGTACTGATGTGTGGAGTTATTTACCCCGGGACAGACTTTCGATCTTAACAGACGTGTCTCCAGGTTTTGTTGTTGGTTCCCCCCCACCCCATATCAGGATTTTCTCTAGCTCCCCTGCCCCATGCCATTCCTTCAGGCATTATTTTCAAGAACTTAACTGCAAATTCACAGCTGAATCACTTCGCCCATCCAGAAAGATGATGAAAATGCATGAAGCCAGGCAAGGAATTAGTTTGTATCTTTAAGTGTCTCTGAACACTGGGCTATATGACTACATAAAAGTCAGAGTTAGCATATACTCATCATGTAAGTTACCTGGAAGCTGTCACTGATCACTTCGGTAACTTGTTCTACCTGCTTAAGCCAGCACCGAAACACTGACTGATGGGAGTCAGTGAATGTTTTTTATTGACTACTACTATTGTATATTCTTCCTGTGACCTCTCGCTCTGCAGTAACTACATGGAATATGAAATTATAATTTTAAAACAGTTTATTTTGCCACTATTTTAACTGATTAAAAGATTAAGCATGCCTTCCTGAAAACTCAAAAAAGATAGCTAGAAGGGTATTTAGGATAACAAGGCAGAAATCTAAACATAGGATATTAAAAAAAAAAAGTTCTGGATTTCTTGCTTCACTGGTTTTTGGACTTTCCATTTCAGGATCCAAAATGAATAGTGCAATAAACACCACAAAGCCTAAGAGACTGAAGCCATCATTCTGTGGCCTGAGCATAGATTTTATTTTGTAATTTCATACACACTTTACAACTTGCTGCAGAGGTTCCATGCTATTATCAGTTCATGTTCTTAGCATAAAAGAAATAAATTCTGCCAGTTAGCTGAATTTCCACCACCATATCTGGATGAAGTAGTATTAAGACTGAGCTCAAAAGAAAGGTAATGAATTTTTGTAACACACCAGATCAGTGATCATCTTCACTAAGCAAAGCAGAGAGGTCAGAATTATGTCCTGAAATATGGGGGGGAAAGGTAGATCTTGCATTTAAGCTGCAATTCATCTTTGTTAGCATTTTATGTGTTTGTTGTCTGTTGGCACCAGTGTTAGGATTGCTCATCATAATATTTAAATTCAAAGCAGAGCACTGACTCATTAGTGAAGAAAAACAGAGGGGGGAAAAGTCTTTTTTTTTTTTTTTTTAAGATCTTCAATTCCTTCCTTTCACATTTTAGAACTTTGGCAAGATCTTCTTTGAAAGCCAGAGCTGGCAATGCTGGCAGGAGATGGAAGTGGCCCAGAAATCAACTGCTATCTCCATATTTGTGTACTTCGCAGCAGATCATACCCAGAACTACACCAGTTCAGCCAAACTTTCCAAGACGACAGACAAATGAGTAGAATCATTTTAGTATCCAGCTATGGGTAATTAAACAACTAAATTATTCCTTTAGAAAATGACTAAGCACTCTGAGATAAGGAACTTGAGCTCTTGTATACTGGGACCTACACAGCATCAAAGTGCAGTCAGAGCATTAACGGCCCTTATAGCTGTACATCAAAAGGAGCTGTGTGGAATAGCAGAGCTCAGAGGTATATACTGTAGCACTATTGTACCGTATGAAGACATATAGACAATAATTGTGATTGCAGCATTGACTACAGAGCTCATTTATTAGTCTCTGCAGAAAAGTGGGATAGGTTTTGATGTTTTCTGCTGACACTTGAAAGCCAAGTGATCTTACTATCCATGTAAATATTGTCTGGTTCATCGAAAATTTCCTTGGCTCAAACAGCTTTCTGCTCAGCTGATCTGCCATTATGTCAGTATTCCTCCACTATGGATGGATACAAAAGACATTGTTTGTTGTACCTGGAGAGCCCTCCATTGATGATCCTTTGCTATTCAGGTAACAAGACTAATTATCCCCTCATTGTTATTACATGTTGGAGGTTTTGTTTGGGTTTTTTTTTGTAGTTTCTTTAGTGCTTCTGCTTTCTGCAGTTTTAGGGAATGTGTACTCCCTTCTCTACCTCTCCCCAGATTGTACAGACAACATTTCTCATGTAACAAGCCAGATCTTCAACACAGGCATTGACATCTGCAGTGGTGAGAAAGCTACTTCCAGTTACGATGCCCCCTCCCAAGACAAGAGGTTCTAAAGGAAAAGGATCAAAGGTTCCTATAATTCCTCCACTTCTTTGGATGTAAAGATTCATTGGGATGTATTATACATGCCATTTTATAGCAAAGAGTAGAATTCTGGAGACTCATCCATTTCCGACAGAGGAAAGGCTTACCATGCAGTTACTGCAACCATCTGTACTGCAGAATGGACTACTGGGCTAAAAAATGAGGCCATCCTTTACAATGTTTGGGCACCATTCCAGCTTGCTTGCTCTACTTGCCCCATCAAGCCACCCATCATTTGGCGACAGATAACACTGCTTTCCAAGCAGTCAAGCCTTCCCTTGCATTTTCAGAAAGCTTGACGATGAGGTTTGTAACATCCCTTTAAGAGGACTATTGCATACATGTATGATGCCATAATCTAGACATTGTGATAAACAAAAGTAGCAAAACACATACTATTCTTTGCCTTTTGCCAAGCCATGCTAAGCAGCAGACTTCCACGCCAACAGTTGTAGTACTAAAAAGAGATCACAGGAAGAAAACAAGATCAACATGTATCTGATGCAACACAGAGATCAGGAAAACCGACTAAAATGCCAAAAAAGTTAATAAATATCATTTAACCAAAATACTGCAATTTATCATACAACTATTTTAAGTGTCACTGGGAAAATTTAATAATACCTTACAGAAGAACAACAGAAAACCAGACATTTTGAACATTAAACTGTCTGCAATATTCATTCTGTGATCTTGGTATTATGATAAAGAAGAAAAACGCTTAAGTTTTTGTTTAGTACTTTTCAGGGTGATAACATAAACACCATAAAAGGAAGATCTGGTGAGAAATCAATTTCCATATGCAATTTGCTGCAGTGAGATCACCAAAGTACACCACTTCCATGAAAAACTGAAAGCTATTCCTGTATTACCAATGACAAAACATTCACCATCACAAAATCAGCCGGGACATCTGCAAGGTTTTGAAGCAAGGCTTCACACAATCAAGAGCCGTAATTTGCATTTACAAGAAATAAAGGCATCCCTTCCCTACTTTGATGTGCTAAGTGAGAAGTTAAGAAGGTAGTCACTTCAAAGACACCTTATTTCACTGAAGGACTTTCAATTGAGCTATCAACAGGACAAGGATTCCTTCTTCCCAGCAGTCTCTGGTTATTGGGTGGCACACTTTTTAAGCCATCTGTGCTCAGAAAAACCACAGACCCCTTTGTATAAAAAAAATAAGAAAAACATGTCGCCCATGGAAGTTATCCTGTAATACATTTTTGTTCCTCCTCTATTTAATGCAGTCTTTTTGATCTCTAGGTTTCCGCAGAGAATAAAACACTTTTTTTACCACCGCTGTTGCAGTTTATTTCATATATGCACATTCTAGTTAAAGCTCACAAAATACAGTAATTTTAGCCTCACAGGCTAACAGAAGAGCATAAAATCATGTGCTGCTACATCTTTTTGACAACTTATTTTTTCCTGTGGTCAGTGAAGCCAAGGGAACCAACAGTCTAGTTCTAAGGAGCCTTTATGTATAAAGCCACAAGCGAAAGCAATTCGTCTGTGCTATTCCACAATCCAGATAGAGATAAATTCTACAGGAAATGCCATGTGGATTGAAAGTTTTAAGGAGTCTTTACGACAAAGGAGGGTTAAAAGTCATTGTTTTAAATTCTGTAATCTGCATTATTGTAATTAATTTTTAATGCCAAAATCTTGAAATTTAAAAATTATATTTCATAACGTTTAAAATAATAAATGCTCTACTGTTGGATCAAAGAAGTTTTACGGATTAGTGCTATTACATAATACTCTATTACTGCTCTTCTGGTTTTAAAGTATTAACTTTCCATCATCATTTCCCAATCCACTATTTCTCATACGTGCTTGCAGCCAAACCTCAGGATGCTGTGTCATCTGAATGAACTACACCATCAACTTTGGATTCTTCCATCCTGTTTAACACTACATGCATAATTCAAGTATCTCACTAGCAAACATTTTGGGTATTCACCTCAAAAAACTACTTTTCACCCAAACAGAAGCTCTGAAATTATTAATTCAGACTGAAATACGTGTTTTCAGATTGATTTTTCCTGAGGAAGTGATAAGAAAACAAGCATCTTTTCTTTAGTCCTAAATTTTACTAAATTTACGATCCAGCCAAGCCTCACATTTGCTCTTCTTTCTTCCTCCTGAAATAGCTGACACTCACATACATTCCATCTTGATCATTGAAAGGGATACATGTTTCACAAGTTAACTTGCATGAGAAGTTTTGTTAAATGAATGCCGATTTTTAAAAGACATACTTAGCAATTTAGCTTATAGTTAATTTAATAATTTTTCACAAAGTTAACAGAATAAAAAAGATTCAAGTAAATCTTAAAATAAAATTACTTCATTCTGATGGAAAAAGGGCTATATTATTAATTACTCTACTAGCCATTACTCACACAAGCAAATAATTGCAAGAATAGGAAATATTTTGTTTTCTTATATAACAAAAAGGAATTTGTTCTAATTTTTCAGAATTCTTGCAAATTCCAGGCTTCCTTAAAAACAAAACAAAAACCAAGAAACTATGTCTGACCTTTACAGCAATACATTTTTTTCTGAATGTAATTTCTATATTCCTAGATACTATAATGGGAAAGGTAAAAATGTTCTCTGTTTCTTTATTTTAAAACCTCTCATTTTTCACACAGTATGTATTTCTTTTTCTCCAAAAAACTTCTAACAAAGTTTGTAAGAAAACCAGCTGTAAAAATAAAACAAAATTCACCGGCTCTGCAATGGGCTGTTTTTCATTTCAACGCTTTATACTAATGTAAATCTACATGCTGTAATTTAACTAGCAAGAAGTTTTACATCAATCTGACAGTCTTATTAGCCTCAGTAGAAAAGGAAAACAAAGAGGAGGTAGCTAATAGGATGCATACAAGCTTTCTGCATCTCTCCCCTATCTTTTCAAATTTCACCTTGGTATTGGAAGGATCTTAGTACTTCTAATAAAACCTAGTTAACTCTTTATAGCTTGCTACTTGTTACTTGTGTCCATTCTAAGGCCATCTTTAAATTAGTCAAGTTCTTACCCAAATGTTTAACACTGCTCTGTTTTTAAAAAAGCTAATAGAATAACCAGGATAATAGGTTCTTCTCCTTGTGTAATTTCATTTTTCTCTATTCCGTTCGTAATAAAACAAGTACAAACCTAATATAAGAAAATGGACAAGGGAAATTTTTGATCATAAATACATTAGTTTCTTCATTCATTTGTACAAAAAAAAAAAGAGAGAACAGCTGCTTCACTGACTTTTACAAGCAAACTCAGATTTAATACTACAGGCTGTTTTCCACTAGTAGCTAAATAACTGATAAAAAGCATTTCTATTGTTAGGAAAAAGAACCTCACCATGGGGTCACTAGTAAATGCAAGCCTAAAAGTGAAAACCTGTATAAATTCACACTCTTGGGATTACTTACCAGGGACAAAAGGTTAATTGATTTACCACCTCCAGCCAGTAGTTTTTAAAAAGTAAGAGTTTCCCCAGAATTGCTAAATGGCAAGCACTTTTTAATATGAGAAATTACAAAAATCATCATTTTTAATACTCTCAGAAGACTGTTTCTCTACTCTTGTTTCTCAATTCAATAAACCCAGCAAGACTCTTGGATACATTACCTCTTTAAGGGATACTATGTCATAGACTGGTATACCACAGACCAGTCAAGCCATACAGTTTATATTCCCAGACCCACCTATGGAATGATGAGGATCTCCATACCAGTTCATCATCATACACATTTTCATGGCCTCAATTCATTCAGGAGTTATTACATTTATTTTTATTTTAGTTCCTAAAGAAACAAGCAGTATTACTTACACATACAAGAGGAAAAAAACTAGGTCTAAACTATAACAATCCCAGAAATTAAAACAAAAAGCTATTTTCAGGCTAATAGTAACAGATTCTGTGAAATCACATTCACAAAATTTAAGTAGAATTGCTAACCAGCTGAAAAGGAGAAACAAAATACAACCTTAATTCCTTTAACTGAGTGATGCAGGAAAACAAACTATAAACACAAATATATGAGCTGCCGTGAATTGTCATAACTCCATTAATTTCCACTTTCCACCTGGAAATGTTCTTACCCTGACACTTAGATATGAATATCTGCTTTGTCTCTCTTCTTCTGAATTTAAAGTAGCTGTGCTGCTAGTTCAGGCATGATAGTTAATGCAAATTTACTTATTCTCATTTGATCTGTGAAAAACGAGTGTAAGCTTCTATACTACAATGCCAATCTGTTTTGGGTTTGTTTGTTTTTAAAATATAATGCAACACTTTGCAAATTCCTGAGCTCTCCTTTCTTCTTACAAATAGAAAAGGCACCATCTGAATTCAACACCCTGCTGGAAAACCCCAAGGTATAACACACGAAACATACATCTTTCAGTCAATGGGTTATGGAGATAATTAAGCAGAAGTGGTGAAACTTCAGTAAAAGTTCATCATTAAGAAGGACTCAGATCACTTACTATGACAGGCAGATTATTCCAGACCAAGAAAGTAAGATGATCAACATTAATTTTATTAATAAAAGATCTTGTTATTTAAAAGAAATGTGAAGGAGCGACACAGCCTGCAGTGGATTGATGAAAAATATAGCAAGCTGACTGTTACTGCTTTAAAGAAAACCTGTTAGCGTGAAAAATGATACCACCATTCTGCTCTCACAGATGAAAACAAAATACATCTTCCATGCGTTCACCATAGTGCTTTCAGCGTGCAAATGAAAATGTGCCATCCATGCAGTTTCCAAAGAAGAGAATGTTAATTTTTAAAAATTAAAATTCATTACTGATGATAACCAAGTGTATTCCTTAAATGTAGTCTTATTAAGATACTATTGCTCATAATGCTTGAACATACTGGCAAACAGTGCTACTGCTCTGATCAAAGATCCACGTAACCCTCTATCCTGTTTCTCATACTTGCCAAAGGTGGATGTCTAGGGGAGAAAGAATAGGAAACTGTTACCTCCCAGCTGTCAGCCACTTGCAGCTCGGAGACTTCTTCAGCCAGATACATTTTCTGTGAACTTCAGAAGTGTTTCTGTTCCATGAGATTTGTCTAATCTCCTGTTGAGCTGCAAATATCCACAATGGATAGATGCAAGAAGAACCACTCTTTTGTGTTTGCTTTCAACACACCTCTTGTTGGTTTAATTTCCTATCTCCTAGTTCTTGTGTTAGAAGAGACAGTAAAAAAACCCCAAACCAAAACAGAAACACCACCAAAAAAGCCACCAACCCCTTTCCACTCTCCCTAAGCCATTCATGACTCTATAGCCACCTGTGTTCCAGTCTGAAGAACCCTGGCGTACTTTGGTATTCCTTATAAAGCAGCAATTGGCAACCCTGTTGCTATTCTCTGGACACCTTATGAATGCACTATATTGTTCTTGAGATGTGGGGACCAGAACTATACAAACTATTTTCTGTTGTTGGCAAAACATAGATTTATTCAGTGATGTCCCCTGCTTTATTCTCTATTCTGTTCTTAAGAACTCTTAATGTTTGATTTACTTTTTTGGCCACTACTAAGTGCTGAGCTGATGTTCTCATACAGCCACCTATCACAATCTCAAAAACATTATTCTGAGCAGTAAAGGTCAGCTCAGAGCTTGTATTTGCTACTTTGAGTTCTCAAGTACTAAGGAAGTATTAAGGAAGACATTATGCATCACAGTTAGTAGTTAAGCTGTTTTGGCTCCAGTTCTTGAGTCAATAGGATCTGATCTTGGCGACTCATTACTATTCCTTTTGTCCATTTATTCCATACTACATAATCCCATGATCTCCTAGGAGACATTTAGATTTCAGACAGATATTGTGCTAAATCCCCCACAAAGAAGGACTCCCATGTGGGAACCACATGAACACAGGTTAAAATAATTACTCCAGATTCTTTGCGATGGCCTTATCTTCCTTGTCTGCTTACCTCTATATTATATAAAATACCAGCTACAGACACCTACAGGCTTTCTTCTTCTTAAGTGATCTTGCCAGTTTACCAAAGGAATGGGCAGTGTCTGTCTACTGAGGGGCACATGCAGAGGTTTGCCATTGCTTTCCATTCACAGATCTCAGAATTAATTTTGGCAAGTGTATTTTGTGTATAGCATATTATCATCTCCATCTCAACAATTATGCCTAAAAACCATTAAAGTGTATTTGTGGAGAAAAGAAAACCTATGAAGTATTACTGGTAACAGTTTAAATATCTACAGTGTCTTAGTAGCATAAAAACTCACAATAAAAGAGTAAAAACTAACTTCTTGGCTTTATCTTATTAAAAAGATTAGACAAATGCTGCACAGATGGCAAACAAAAGAGATATTTATGCAAGGATACACAAAAAAGTCTCAAAGCCACAAGATTAAGAAACTAAATTTGAAGGGAGAGAGCAGGGTATTTGAGAAAGAATGAAAGCACAAAGAAAGAAATACTGAGAACAGAATAGTTAGGAAAACATTCTAGAGAATTAGAGGAAATTAAGGCAGACTCTTAGCTACGTAAGAGGTGTCTCAACAGCTTTCTAGATGAAAAGAACATGAAACCATTCACTGATAACTTGGAACAAAAGCAGAAATTCTACTTCAGTAGGCTGAACTGTCTCAGATAAAGATGATCCCTGTAGGAGTGGCTAGAATGGATAAACTAAAAACACTGATGGTAAGGAAGGCAATTAAAACAATAGAAGTATAACTTTGAAAGTACAGGATGCCTTTTTATCCACAGCTGATGATAATAAGAGCTAGAAAGAACCTAAATGGAAGGTTGAATTGGGAAAAAAAATGACAGCAGGGACACACATTCAAGATGATGGAAGAGATAATGGTGACGCTAAAGCTAGAGCAGAAGAATTCATAACTGAATGTGTCTAGATAACAAACATCAACTGACTGCGGATGGTAATATGATGAGGGTGGGATAAAAAGTGAGGAACACCAGAGAGTTTTGTAGGGAGAGATACAGAGCTCTGCTTTACCTTTGTTATCAGCAAGCTGTCAAGCCAGAAATGCTGAAGATGTTAGGTGAAATGCGTGCCTGAAAAGAGGCAAACAAACTGTGGGCTGACAAACAGATTTGCAAATCATCTGCATAAAAATAGTACCTGATCATGTATGAGAAGAGGACATCATCTGGTGATAAGATTCACAGAGAGAAGATGGTCAAAAGCAACACAGCATTACTACAAACTAAAGGAAAGAACAAGGGAAATCTTTACAAAAATGATGATCCAAGAAGCTGGAGCGGTAACTGCAGAGATAGAGAACTGTACAATAACTGGAGGAGTAGAAATTGTGATAGAAAGGTGAATGAGTGATCAACTTTATCTATACGAAAGCATGAGGCAAAACCTGTGATCTTTGATCAAGAAATCATTATTTTAGGTTTGCTGAAACAGTTTTTGTTAAAAACAGATGGAAAGTAGACTAGGGTGTACTTTGGAGTAAATTTGAGGAACACAGCACTTTTTAGTACATTAATATACATTAATAACATGTACATTAGTACATAATAATATGTGGGGGGAGGACACAAAAGAGGAGAGATGTGGACTAAGAGTAAGCAATAGTGAGAAAAGAAGGTAGCTGTATAGGATGAGGACATGGACCTGAGTAGTGAGTGGCTAAAGCCTAAAGAAAAGCAGTAACAGTAGTTGTTCCTGAGAACAGACAGGAGAAAGAAATCTCCAGAGTGCTGTAAAAGAAAATGCAGAAGCAGGGGAAGACACTAGCACTCAGCTGGGTTTGGCAGTCTGATGGAAATACATAAACTATGAATGAAGTACTTGACTGTGAAGAATAACAACAAAATTCAAATGAAGGGATTAGGGAGTCTGTATGTTAAGAATACAAACTTACCTTTATAAGGAAAACATAGTGGCACTGGAACAGCACTGGAAGCAGCTGTATAGTTAAGAGTTAGGAGTTATAGTTAAGAGTTAGGAGTCTAGTTGAGAAGGATTATGCAGTAGTAGGAAACTTGGGGAGCTGTATAGTTAAGAGTTAGGAGTCTAGTTGAGAAGGATTATGCGGTAGTAGGAAACTTGGGGAAACCGAAGTTAACGGTATTGACTGCAAAACTATTAATTGTACCAGGCAAGGTGAGGAAGAAGGAACTAAGAGATGCCCTGAAATGAAAAAATATTAGTGGGTCATTAGTAATTGGGGAGAGGAATAATTATGAAAAAAAATGAATCATGAAGAGAAAAAAGTCTATTAGTGCAAACAGGTGAAACCAAGAGAGAATTTGGTACATGCAAGAAATCCAAATTATGATATGAATCAAGGAAGGCTGGATCAAAGGGCTAAATTGTCAAGTAAATGTAGATGAGGGATTAAGGACTCATTGTGAAGCCAAAACCGGGGTGGGTCCTCAGAAGATATCCCTGATGCCCTCTGGAGATGTACATCAAGATTTGTACCAGTCGCCCATGGTGATGCTATCTGCTACATCAAAAAAGGGAAGAGCCCAAGAGCAGCCAAAAGTCAGTATGGCTCTCACATTACCAGACTACAAGAGGCAAGATGACATGATCAATCTAACTCCTTAAAGAGTTTTGTTTGTCTTTAAGAATATGCAAGGACTCAAGTGTGTTAGTTGTGGTAGATCTGCCGAAATTAGGAAAGCTATGAAGTTTACATGAGGCAATACCCAGTTCTTTGTCTCCTAACTCATTGTCCTGTGATTCAGTCATTTACCTTCCCATGCTCAAATCACATTTCCTCTCCCGGTCTGCAGAACTAGACTTCTTCATTTTTCAGCATGAAATCTACTGTTTGTCACAAAAACATTCTGCTAATAATAATGAGCCTAAAATTTACAGGTGTGTTCCAGTCCCTGCAGCCAATGTATTTTCTCATTACCCAAACAAGATTTATTACAATAGCACTTCATTAATGAGTCTTAGAAAGGGAATATAGGATTGCAAATGAGAAAGCCCTAAGCTTAAGATCCTTCAGGTATTGTCCTGAATGTCTTTTGTGACTTATTAGTCAAAACTCCTAAACCACATTGGGCCAGACTGCATCCTTACCAAGTTACCTACAAGCTTTCTTAAAGAATAGCCCCATAAAAATCAATAATCCTGCTTATAAAATAAGGTGCTATTCAGTATGAAAAGGAACCAAATAGTATTGCAATACTTGTATTAGTGCACTACTGCAATTCCCTCTCACCAATGGGATGCCCAATAAAGTTTAAGAACAAACAAGTTTTCAAATAACTGATTGCTTGTAACTACAAATTCAAACCCATAATGTTAGCGATAGCTGTTCTAGAGCAATTCCATGAAAACTTTCTATTACCGATTCTAAAATGAATCAAAATTCACATTGGTATTGAAAGATATAACATTTTTATCTCACTTTGCTTACTTGGTAGTAGGCAATTTCTCTTGCCATTCCCTTTTTAAAAAAAAACATATTAAATTAACATCTTGGAAGATTTGCTGTAAGCTGATACACAGGTGTTATATGCTACAAGAACAAACATCTAAAAAACCCTCAGATTTTTCTCCCATTTCACTAAATACATAGAGATCATCTCTATTATGAGTTACACAAACAGCAATGTTTAAAAGGAGTGATGAACAGCTTGATACATAAAACTTTAATCAAAAACCAGAAGCTGTAGATTTACACTGGTGTAAATGAACCTCATCAGTCATTCTCAAAATTGTTGTTTAAATCACTTAGCTATAGACTAAGATCACACTAATCTGCATGAACAAGTAGGAGAATAATTGAGGTCTTTGTGGCTGTTTACACTGTATTTACAGTTGCTCTGCATGACTAGAGAAGTAGAAAACAACTGGTGCATGCTAGTTAATCTGGCTCATTTATTTGTTCGTTTCTTTTGACCACTGTAATTTGTTTCACAACATTTGTGCCTTAACATAACTCTATAGTAAATGTAATATAGAACGCTCCATCAAGTCAATAAAGTCAATGGGAATATGAGCCCTCAGTACAACGTCCTGCTGTTAAACCTTTGTTAAACAGCAGGAAGAGAAAGGCATATTTTCTATGTGGTAATTATAACGTGAGAGGATTAGCGAGGTGTTGTCATAACGTGCAGACTAAGCTCAGCAGCTCCTGGGTGTTTGTTTCCAACCTGAAAAGGTTTCATTTACTTCAAGTCAAGTCTGTTTTCTCTCCAGGATCCTGTTTTTCTCCACTATAACCTGCCGAGAATCTACAAGACATCCTGGTTTTCTCTTTTTTTTTCATTATGGCAGTAGTACTTTATATTTAAAATCAGTTAAATGCTGCCTGCCTTCGGTTCACCAGCAGGATTCTCCTCTGAGACCACTATTAAACTCACTTGGTAAAGCAGTTGCTTCCAAGAACATATAGGAGTCCAGCACTGGAGCACTACCTCTCTCCTCCTCTATCTTTAAAGTCCATCAGAGCAATCAGCAGTAGTTCCTCGTGTTTAAAACCTCCAAATATCTCCAGTTATGCAGCGGGCAGAGATGTGTGAAGAGCTGTAGAGTGGTGGTGTTTAGAAAGACAACACCACAGTAATCAAGTGAAAATGTAACTCAACATTATTTTGCTGAAAAATCATGAATTGGACTGACAGAAGCAAAAATCATTTATGTGTATGATTATATCACTGTTTTGCTGGTTAGTATAGACTACCATGCATAGACCTACTGACTGTAGTACCAGAGTAAAGGACATGTGCTGTGTTACATGTAAATATGCAAAGTTTTTTTTCGTATTCATATAAGAACAGGAGTCCTAAGACTTATTTGAATATTGTATTGTTACAGACTGTTTTCCTTTTTATAGGTGGCAAAGAAATTCCCTTCACATTTAAACTATATGAGGGGAAAATGATAATGTATCGCTATGAAAAAGGGATAATTCCATAATACTTTGGGTATTGAGTGATCAAGCATGTTCAGATCAAATTACTTCCATTTCGTACTAAAAATCAGATAGATAACTGATCCTTTCCCTCCCCTGCCCAAACACACACTATAGCTCTGCAAAGAAATACAGTGAAAGCAGAGGGAAGCTACAAAATTAATAAATCAAATGACATATTACAATTACCCTAGTTGAAAGCTATCATGCGCTTTATAAAAAAACCTTCTGACTTTCTTAATTTCAATGATTTGGGAATTGTTTTGTTAAAATACCAATGTTCTATTTAATAATAAATTACTAACAAATTTGGGAAACACCTATACTCTGCCAGGGATTTTTTAAAGCAGATTTTACTATTGATTAATGGACAGTTCTGCTCAAAATTGATGCTATAATACAGTTCTGAGACTTGGCTACTGGCAAACTGCTCTGTAAAGACAAACATTGCACCGATGTGAAGTCCTAATGGCTTCAAAAGGAGGAAGTGTTCTTATCAATGTGATTACAGAATTAGGGCCTACAACGTTACCAGTCATTTTCAGCAAAATTGTCCAACATTTCTCATGGTTGCACGATGTGTAACAGATTTTCATATTAATATTTTAATAAATTTGTATGTTAATTAATCTTTCATTGTATACTTTTTTCTCCTTTTCCCCTCCCCCTTCCTTTTCCCCCTTCACACACCCCTCCCCCCCTTTTTTTTTTAAATTCACAGTTGTATTCTTCATATAGTCTAAGCAGCTTTGCAGTCAAAGTTTTATGATCACTACCAAACAGTTACTACAGATGTCTTCTGGTTTAAGTACAGCATAAAGTGAGGCAATTTCAGACGCTATCTTACGGTAAACAGTAGAAAAAAAATTTACTTTTAAATACACAGTACTATGTAAATGGAACTTCTGGGAAGTCTGAAGTGCTGTGCGCTTCTTGGCATAGTGACCTGTACAAGCAGCGCTCTCTGGGAGTAGCAGTGTATCAGATATGCAAATCCTGTGCAACAGCTGTGCTACATTTGGAGATTTTCAATAGCAACCCTATAGCGAAAAAAATAAAATATTTAGAGGCATCTATGGACACACTTGGCAGATTGCCAATGGCAGTATCCATATGGTTCCCCATAGATCTGGCAGTATCAGCTTTTTCCACACTAATATCTTCTGTACTGAGTTCTCCTGCAGTTCTGCACTAAACAATGATTACAAAAACCCTCTACGGGGAATTTGACTTACAGTCATCCAGAAGTTTGTGGGATGTTATAAATATTCCTCTTCCACTGCCACTAAGCAGTATAAGTAGCAGAATGAGCCCAGCCTGGCTGCAGCCCAGCTTATCCCTGACCACTTGAAACACCAAGTGCAATTTGTTTAGATGTCCACTGGAAAATAAGTGATTTCTCATTTTCTTTTGTTCCAAAGACCTCTGCAGCAGGCCAGTAATTTCTTCCAAGTTTAGTTTAATTGAAACTGGAACTCAAGGTAATTGAGAGCCTAATCCAGAGGCTTTAATAAACCTGGTGTCTTTGAGGTTGTGCTGCTGGTAAAGCACTACCTACCAATTTAAAAGCCACCATCTCATGGAGGTGATCAATCAGAATTTTGTGGGCTAGAATATCACTTGACAGCTGCAAAGATTTCACTTTCAATATCTAATCATTTAGGTGTACCACCAGTACATGTTGCCCAGTAACTAAACAAGAATTATCAGGAGATGAGTCAAAAATGCTGCACAATTACACAACTCACCTCCCTAAAAGAAGAAACAGGTAGGTGGAAAAGAGAAACACCCATTATTAATAGTTGTTGTAAGTATATTGGAATAGCGAGCAGAAATTGCTGAGCAATTTTAAGTCTGCAAATGAAAAAAAAAAGAAATAAAAATCACCATTACTGTCAGGTTATCATTTTGCCCAGCCTCCTGCAAGTTGCTGAAGACCACCAATAAACCACTGAAAAAGCATTTCAGCAAAGTTTAAAATCTGAACTGTAAGACCCATGCTAAATATTACAGTGGACATATTAAACTAAAGAACCTTTTTGCCCCTCTTCACTTTTAGTCCACTGAGATCTCACAGGTTCTGGCAGACAATACAAATACAACCTTTTAATTGCATAGATTGTGACATACTGGAATAATTTGGCTCCCCCCCGCCCCCTTCTCTTTTGCAGTTTCAGTGAGCTCTGTACTCTTGACAAGAAAGTTCTTGTGAAAAATACACTAGGGGTTTTTTTTTCTCTTTTCCAATTGCTTTAAAAAATTTGAAGTGGTTTAATTTTACAAATACACACAATATAAATTATTATCTAGATGTCAAGGTGTAACTGCAGCTTCCCAGCGTGGAATACCGAAGAGACATCAGAAAAGACTGGAACAGATGAGTCCCTTCTCACTGGTATCGCATGCTCTATTTAACCTGTTGCTTCCCAATGCACACTAGCAATCTTATTACAAAGAAACTGCACAGTAAACTGACACTTTTGAAATTTCTCGTATATTTTCTCCAGTCTGCAATTGCTGACCACTGTGCGTATAAAAAGCCTGAGTGATGACTCTGTTGGGTTGGGGAGATCAATGTGGAGTCTGGAAGAGGACTTTTATTGCCTTACACAAATGAAAAAGGAAGAAAATCTCAGAAAGTTATAATGCCTTTGACCTCTGATATTACTACATCTGCACTCTAATCACTCAAGACTTAATCCAGTTGGGTCCTGAAAGCTTCCAAGGATACAGACTGACAGCTTCTCTACACAACCTGTCCCAATGCTTGGCTGTCTTAATGGTGAAAAAAGTTTCTCCTTATATCCAGTCAGACTTTGACCTCCAACAACAGAGATGTCCTTCATAATCTATATTATAGAATCCTTTCACAGAAAAGGGTAAGGGCAATGTATGAATATTTTTATTCCCAGTTCACAGGCCAAAATATATTTTCTTGGCTGGGACCTCAAGACCCAACTTCCAGTTATTTGCATGCATGCAGCTCTCATGGGTTTCAGAGGGAAAAGTACTTCATGCTCAAGAGCAGAATATAACTGGAAATGACTAACTCTATTTGACATTAATATCACAATTACAGTTCATGCACTGTAGCTAGTCAATTCTCTCAGCTAAATTACTTCATCTTATTTACTAATCATCTGGAGTAGGATTCAGGATTTTATGATGATGGCAAAATGGAGATACAAGGCTGTCATTAACTTTGCCTCTATTTTCACATTATTTTGATGAAACGTGCTCAAATTTGGAGAAAAAAATTAACTTGGCAACATATTTGATTAAAAAAATGCCCTAGGCACTAAATTACTAAAACATGCCTTTTTTTCTTAAGGAACAAAAAAAGATTGATTTTAACTAAACAATTTTAAGGTTGATAATGTTCCCATATCATGGATATATTATTTCCTATACTTTATGGAAAAGTTTGAACAACTTTTACATTAAAGACACATAGTACAGACAATAGTGCACTAGGCAATATACACAGAGTTAAAAAACATTATTTTCTCATTAACCTAAGTCTGTCTAAACACTGATGATAATAAAACAACATATATACTTTCTTTTCAACCACTACTGGTGCTGGTGATCTGAAGGCACTTCACAAACGACACAAGACATCTCAAAATACATGGGACAGATGAAATGTTCAAATCAGTCTTCCTCAGCCTTACAGTGAGCAAGCATCTACAAATTTACACACACCATGATCATAATGTAGGTAGGATGCACTGAGCAGCAGAGAGAGAGTGGATATACTGAAGGACATGTACACACTATAGTAACTATTCCCATAAAAATTGCAACGACACCTTTTGCACACATGCAAAACATGCAGTACTCTGTTGCTTTCTGTCTTATGTGAACAGCAAATAGGCTGTCTTAATAGACAGTCACTAAGAAACCCAAAAGAGGGAAGGATGGTATTGTCTATCTGTTCAGCTATCACATGCTGAAACTTGGGTATTGATGTGAAGCTCTAAATCAATAACGGTATAAAGAGGAAACAATTGCTCCCATAAGAGCAATCATGCAGTGCTAAGACAATGATTACGTGATCCTCAGTGATGAGAGTATATGAGAACAGAGCACGTTCTGTGGCACAACCTCCCAAATTTCATTTAGAGTCTTTGCAAAGGAGCTGAAAAAGTTAAGGCTATAGTGACAACATGCCAGTAGAATACATTTGTTTCTCTTAGAGGGCCCCCTACCAGAATGTCATGTTGCTCCCTGTAAGCACCATCCATGCATCTTGCACATCTGGTTTCTCCCCACTGAGCATCATCTCTGCCCTTTTCATTCCTCTATGATACATCTCCACAATTTTGCCTTTATATTGCTCCCAATTCTAACTGTGTCAGGCTTTCATTCACTTTGAAAAATACCAAGAAAATGAGTTAAGAACGTCAATACAAATTTATGGAGGTGGCATTGCAATGTCAAATCAGGAATATGGTATCAAGATGAAATACACCAGTGTCAGGATAAATGTACCAAGCTGACAGCACAAAGTCAAAATGCAGCAATGTCACTGCAGATCTACAGAAACAACATTCATCTGTCAAAACAAAATCATGTCATTACACATTAAAGAATAGCTTAAATAAACTGGAACACATAAGTATTCATTCAGATTAGCAAATTCCACCCACACTCTCTTCCCAGCACGGGAAACCACAAGTGTTTGGCAGATGTAGGCAAGTAAACATTGCGATGGGACTTAATACCACAAAACCAATTGGTCTCAGAGCAGGAGAGCACGCTAGTATAAGGAAACTTCCAAGTAAGGACCAACAATCACTGGTCAAAGCACCAAAGTAATGACCAAAGTAATTTCCAAAGAATGACCCCAGAATGAGTAGCGACTATTCGTGCAGGAGCAAGTTCACCCATCAACTCATTTGCAGCTCTACACTTTCATACAACTGAGGTATGCTTCTTTACCCATTACAGTTCAGTTCTGAATAACCTAACGCCTCACCCTCACTCACTATTAAGTGGACAGTGGGTAGCCCCAAGCAAAGGTCTCCAGAAAGCCCTCACAGACATAGACCTGCTCTAATCCTATTTCTGGGACTAAGGTCCTCATTAAACGAAATGTAGAACACTTGTTAAAAAATGTGGCTTGAACTCAGGACTGCTAATTTTAAATTCCACATGGCTAAACATGCAGTTGTTCCCATCACATGTGCAAATACAAAAGGAATGCTTTTAGAAACGTTTGAAAGTTACCACAGTAGAAGCAAGGTCAGGTACAATGGAGAGGTAAGCAGATGGAAGAATGCTCCTGTGAGTCACTGAGTGGGTATTGCTTTCAGCGATATCTGCTGTAATCTTAAATTATGAGCTATGTGCTTAATCTCTACACTGTTCAGCCCTTCAACCCAGTTCAGCACCGCAATCACTACACATGGAATAAACACATCAGCTACAGCATCTCCATTTTTCAAATCAGGAATGGAAAAAATATTGCTTTCTTTTGGTCTTTGTGTACAAAGTCACTTAAGATTACAAGTCTCTGTCTGTCTGTACGAAATATAGTATTAAGTCTAAGAGAACTATCCCTATCTTCATTGATGATCATAATCCTGATTTCAGTAAGTTTGATCCTACAAGCTCTTGGTTATAACAGCTCCAAATTTGACCTGAAACTAAAAAAAAGTAGTTTTCTCAGTGCTAGTAGATGTATCCATCAACACATCATTCACACTCTTCAAAACTGGAGATTAAATTATCAACATTAGGAGCATATGTACGGAAATACAACGCATTAATTGAATTATTTGAAAGGTATGATTTTATGTCTGTGTCTCTAGGTTTCTAGTGAATTAGAAAAGAAAACAAACGTGAAAAATGCATTCTCTCTGTCCTACCATAGCTTTAGTACAGAAAGGAACTATGGATTCGTGGAAAACTGAAAATAAAGTAATCATAATTAAGGAAAAGATTTCTTATTCCTAAGGGAAGAAAAGTTTGTATGTCATTGAAGAATGTCTAACATTGGTGCTTACTCAAGTCGTCTTCAGGAAACCCGGTGAAAATACCCATGCTTTTGATGTTTCTAGCCAGGAAGATCTTTTATTGCAATGTATTCTCTTTTATATATCACTTTCCTGAAATAACTTTCTGGAAATTAGATTTTTATCTTCTATTTAAAAAAGAGGAGGGAAAAAAAAAAAACCCAACCAAATCAGGAGAACAAAAAGGCAATCCACTTTACATTGAGAAAGCATCACATTAGTCATTGACTATTGTTTTCCATGAAACATCGGCTCGATGTGTTAAGTGTAGGGATACCTCTGTGAAGGACACATACCCAAAAGTTAAAGAAGATATAATTGTGTGTTATTTCGTATTGCTGCAGAACACATCAGTTAACCAAGCATAACCCTTATACCCTTCCACATGCTCCTATTTTCAGCAGTTTCCAATTAAGTGAAGACTGCAGGTGTTGAGGATTCACATAGGAACATCTGTGCTAGTCAACCATCTCCAGTGGAAGGCTACACTAATTTTCCTATGGTCGATATTTTAACTGGATCCTCAACCTATGGCCATGAACACACAGTATAGAATTAGAAATTGCATTTATACCCTCATAAGACACTTCATAGTAGTACATGGTAATTTAACATAAGAGTATGTATGAAGAGACTGAGACACTGACCTTCAATAGAGGCACTGAACTATGCCCTTCCATTTCAGAGCCAGGACAAACTAAGATTCTCCGTGGGGATGGTTACAGCGCTCAAGATCAAGACTCAGTCTTGTTCCTTTCCTCAAAGCTTCAGAGATTGGAAGTGGAGCTAAAGTTTAATTTGGATTCTCTCTTTGGAGGGGTTGTTTTCTCAGGCAACATTGGTATGAAACAAGCTACGTTCCTTTAATAACACAATGTTATTCCTTCCTCCCTCCATCCAAAAGGATTAAATGAAGCTAATAGAAAAAACATTAGGATATTCTAACAATGAACAGTTAAAACCTCATGGTCAGGTAAGAAAAGGTGTACAAATGAAATATTTTGCAAGCACAAATCCATACAACTTACGTCAACTAAATCATGATCACAGAAGCAAACAAGAACGTTATTCTGAGGTTGTCCATTCCTTTAATTACTTACCCCCTTTTGTCATGAAACATCACAAAAGCAGGAAGGCGATCAGCTTCGGAATGACTTATTATGTGAATTCTTTCAGACACTACTCAACTACCCGCTACACATAACCAAAGACAAGGTAACTTATTTTTTACAATCTGGGGAATTTTATTCCTCCTTTACAACCCTTTCTTTTTAAGTATCCATATTCAGCTTTTCACCAAACTTGCTATCTGATTTCGGACCAACAGGAATCAGCAGGGGAGCTTATTAAATAGAGATGAGATCTTCATCACAAAAACACAGAAGACATTATCCTGATATGTTATGGAAATAGGCACGATGCACATACACAAACACATAATGTTGAAAGTCTCAGAAATCATGTTTTTATACTGTCTTTCTATTAGAGAGGACAGCAAAGCAACAAGCTATGCTCCAAATATGTTCATTTACCTTGGCTGAAATCAGGGTAATTATCTAGCCCATCCCTCCTACAAATCCCAAACTACCTCCCAGGGCATGCCATATTCTAAGCCAGATAGCAGGGAAGTCTTCACTACACCCACCATTTTGAGCAGAGGATCCATACAGTTCAGTGACTCCTTAAGACACACTACCAGAAGCTCCCCCCTGTTGGTATCAACTCTCAAACACTGAAATCTTTCATGAAACGTAATTGCAGTTCTCCCCCATACAAGGCCTACATCTCTTAGCACTGTATTTTGGTATACAGCATTAGAGATAGCTATTATGAAGCATGATGATAATAATTTTCCAGAACTGTTGGCTCCCACAGCTGAAACTGCATATAAATTTTAGTGCTGCAACAGATGCTAATACATACATTTACATTATCTAAACCATAACTTATTAAATAATCTGGCCAGAAAGATTGGTTTGTATTTGCCAGTTCAAAGATACAGTATTTCAAACTAATGAAGCAGCTTAGATTCATGGAGAGCCTTTGAAGTTTGCCTTGATATTACATTGTGAAACTGCTGCCTAATACTTTAAAGTTACATATTACTTAAAGGTTTCCCATGTGGAACAGGCACTAAAGGAAAGAGGCTACTACCCAGACTATAGAAGGTATTTGTAATCAAGTTCTGCTTAAACATGAAGAAAAACTAATTCAAGCTGCTATGTCTCCTTTCTTGTTTCTATGTGGCAGGCTATGGATGGCCCAGTTAGTACCAGGTAGTCCAGTTTGCAAGGTGCTGTGTAAACGAGTAAGAAAGTGTCTGCCTCAAGATCTCCCACCTTAACATTACAAAAAGACACAAAAGATAAAGCAGAGAGAAGGAAGAGGCAGCAGCAAGATGAACATTGTATGCATAATAAGCAATTCCCCTAGCACTACCAACACAGCTACTGAGGGGAATTATGATGAGCTATTCTACATATGCCTAGAGCTAAGCATTGAAAGAAAAGAAAAAGCCTCTCCTTCAAAAATGAATTCTCACAGTTGCTGAGAAAATTGTATTTTTTAATTTTCTCCCAGCTTCTCTAAATCAAATCACCCCATGGAAGCAATATCAATTTAGCAAGGTTTTGATGAAAGCCAGGAAAATCCTTGAAGGATTTTTAGTTGTTTCTTCCTACCTTGCCCACCAAGTTCCTTGGTGCCCTGCCTACCCGATGAAACACTCTGGAGTCAGTCTGCAACACATGCACTTCTACAGCAGCTCAGACAATTTTTTATTTCACAGTGAATTCCATAATCTAGGATTGCTTCTTAGAAAGAGTTCAATCTAAAATCCTGAAGTACTAACATCCTTCACAGATCGTAACTTCATTTTATTTCTTAACTCCAAAATGCTTGTTAATGGTGTCACCATACAAATCATAACTACCACAATTTCACTCAAGAAATTTGGAGAAGTGTTGAATTTCAATTCCTGTATTGCAAATCATCCAAATGGTTTAACTCTATAGAAGATCCAAACAGTGGTGGTCTCTCTTTTCCAATGTACATATGCATAAAATAAAAGGTTTGTTTATGAAATTTAAACAGAATTTTTCTAAGAAGATAACAGCCATTCTAAGATTTATAATGGTTTGTACAATAAATACTTGCTCATATGAATACCTCCATTAACCCAAGTGAAACTGTCACTTTCCAAAATCATTATCAACAAGCCTAGCCCAAATTCTGAGTTTGCCGAGTTTGACTGCAGATCTTAGTATGTAGAATAGTCTCCCTCTTGAGGCAGTTCTGGTCTTGAAACAAACCTGAACTTCTAGATTATGAGGTGCTCACCACGAAAATGTATTGGCAAGGAGGGAGGAAAAGTACCTGCAGAGAGAACCTAAGCTCTGCCTAGAAATGCCCCAGCAATGATAAGCACTGTAAGGACTCCCAAGCCATGCAGATGGGCAGTGGAATGGCACCAAGGGGAGAGGAAAAAGGCTTGTGTGCTGTTGCCAATTCAAAAATCAATTGCAAATTCAGTACTTCCAAATGAAGCAGATAACTAACTGAAGAGATCACTACCAAAGCTACTGTGAAATAAAATTGTATTCGTCTCGTATACTGAAAAAATACTGCCACACACTCCCAAGGTGTGACTGTGCTCCATTTTCCTCACCAGACCTCTGTATTTGGAATCATGCAGACTCCATGCTTACAAGACCACCAGTTTGCCTATCAGGTTTTCAGAAATACTGGATGGTAGCCTGAGTTGCTGGGTTTGCTGGTTTATAAGAGCATTCAGCTAGCTGAATCTGGCCCTTGTTCCTGCTGAGTATGTGTGACAGCCAGTTTTCCATGCAAAGCCTCAACAGCACTGCCACTTCTGCTAAGGATACCCTCACGTCACCAGTTTATGAGGGATGAGATTAATTGCGCTCCTTCCTCCGATCCAGTTTCTGTACACCACATCCCACAGAACATAGACCTGTGCCAGCCTAGTCAGGAAACAGACCTCTCTTAATCATCACACACCATTTTTTTAAATCCTAAGCTGCAAGATATTTCTCCTGGACAATTAATACAGGTGTAATAGATGACTGGTACACCACAAACTCTCCCCTATAGTTCACAAACGTGTCAAAAATATCTTTCGGGAGGCATATATCACAATAAACCATCTGCTAAATAGCCCATATAGCAAAATAATGGACTTCAGCTATTGATAACATGGTATTAAAAAAGCTTAAACTACAGCAGTTTTCTTCCTCGTATTTGATACGATTGATAAGAAAAACAATTTCATTACTCTGCTCTTAATAAAGAACATCTGCACATTTTGTTGTCATGACTGATATGAGCCCTTCATTTAAATTGTTACTGCTTCTCCTGTCATTAAGATCAAGTTCAGAGCCTGCAGAATTGCCAACTCCATAAGATGCTTTACACAAGGGAGGAAACAAAACATGAGAGGCCAACTGTTCATAGGATAACATCTTCACATTGTGGTTTAGCCGTCTACAATAATTAGAAGAGCTTTGATATGTATCTCACATTTGGGTGAATGTTGCTTTCACTTCTGCAATAGTGTGAACAACTACACAGATATGAAAAGTGCAAGTCAGTTATAATCATTTAAAACTGTGTTAAATTCTATTAAAAAAAAAGTAGCCTGTGGTTTATTTCTCACATGAAGTGTTGAGGTGTTGATTTTAAAAATTACAGCCTACAGATATTAGAACTCTAGTTGAAAGCATTTTCTTGACTGGGAGATTTATCCTGGACTTAGTAGTAGTGACTCCAGACAAATACATAGTTCAAAAACTGCAATGTAATACATTGAATTACCATCACTTCAACCACATCATCCTGTACTTTAATACCTTCATCAGCAAACAACAGAAAGTTTCTTGAGAAATGCTTCAACTACCTGCAAATAGACTACGGTTACTTTCTGCTGGGTATGCAAGAAGAAATGAGTGGAAGTTGGCATCATTACCACTTGAGTTACAACGCTCACCTGAGCTCAGGCACTAGTTATTAGATGTCACTTATCCAGGACCATTGGTAGAAGGCCATACACTCCTGGCACATTAACTCCTACATCCAGTTATTACAGAGCAGCTCTGTCCAAAATCTGACACTGCACAAGATAAAACAGACAATCTGACACCAACTAGATCCTAAAATTTCAATTGCACACTCAACACTGAAGAGCACACTAAGCCTGTACATACTCAGGGTTGTCATCAGACACCCAGCAATTCAGCTGAAATACCTGTATTTGATAGTCAGAATTAAGACAATGTAAACATACATTGAAAGTATGTACAGTTTTGAAAAAAATAAAGCGACAAATACATTTTAAAGCCAACATTCTGATGTTAAAGGAGGTTTTCTTATCTTATTGCTTGTTTTTAAGAAATGGGACCCAAGTAAGTAAATCACAGTGGATCTGGGAGATGCTGCTCCAAGCAGCTTGGCACTTCAGTCACTGAAATTTCTGTGCTGACTGGAAACCCTGACAAGCATTAAATTACATTTACATATTCCACTGGAAGATCACTGTAAGGTATGTCAATACAGAACTGACACACCTTTCAATGTTCATGCAAATGATCATAAAACTCATTAATAATCTTTTAAAGTCTGTATATTTTAAGTGATTAAAAAAAAATGAGCAAGAACTTGGTTTTGCAATGCCTCTGAAATCAATTAGGTTGCAAGGAGATTATGTCAATGATGAATACTGTTAATGTGTTTACTCAGCATACAGATTACCTGTGTATGTTTTAATATAAAAATTACTATGAAATGGAACCCAAACACTTAGAGAAATGTACATGCAGGTACCATACCTTATTCTGCATGTTGAAACCTACAAAGAAATGGACCCAAAAAAGTATGGTGGCAGAGGCACAGTTACGTCAAAGTAAATTATGACAATGGAGTCAAGGTACAGAGACATTACAACTCCCAAAGAGTAAGTCGGCACCAGGCTCAGAACAGCAATCAGATCCATGAATCCTTATTCTGGCCATCAACCTCTGGAGCATCATTGTTTCTCAACAACACTGAAAAGAATGAGATCTTTTTAAATAACAACTTTACACTGAATTAGCAGAGGAATTAGAAGCAAAATCTATGAAAATTTAACATTTTGCATTTATGTTCTCATTAGTTGTCCCTCACGCACACACTACCCGTTGCCACTGTCTAGTCCCTTTAGCTATCCTTTACCATCCCTTTTTGGCTTAAGCAACAAGTAAAACAGGCAGAGATTGAAGAAGTAAGCGCACAGACAGTAACACTCTAAAAACAGCCTGGAAAGCTTAAAAATAAAGAGGCAGAGCTAGAAATAAACAATGGCATGAAAACATAAACCCCTTGCATTGAAAGTACAACGCTCAGCTAGAGCTTCTGCAACTGTTTGTGGGTGTCAGCATCATTCCTATCTACCATGTCTCTCTCAGTTTGAAAGACTTAATTTATTAATTCTCTTGTAAGTTAAGTATATGTCTACATCCAGATACAACCACACTGGCATAATGACCTCAACAAGCTTGGCTTGTACACAAGGTCCAGGCCAGCAAATTTTGTAAGCTAATTTTGGGCTCCGACTGTAAGGTTTTCAAAGGGGACATGTTTTCCTGTGTTGTAGAGGACCTGCTTTAATGGGGCAATAGTACCACCCAGGGTCTTATCGGGCTTCATAACACAAAGATTATTACATTACTAAATCAATGCTGTCGTGGCATTGCCATCTTGATTAAACCACTAAAAAATGTGCACATCCTGTCAAATGAGAGAAACACAAGCCATCAACTTACCAATTATCTACTGCATACAGGTTAAATACTAAAAGACACTGTTTCAGGATCTCCTAAATAATAGGAAATAAAATGAAAATAAAACAATCCAAAGGATCTGCTGTCAGTTTGATAAAAGAAAGAGAGTGAGTCTGACATGTAACACCACAGATCCTTACTGTCTTTTTACATCTTTAAGCCCACATGGGCCCGTGTCCTTGCTTTTGCAAACATGTTCCTGTCCCAACCCTGGTGAAGCCACTACTCCCCAACCCCGCTCCCTGCTCAAGCACAATCACTGAGCTCACTCGGTTCCTCAAGAGGCTTCTTTCTCCTCAGCTGGTCATTATAAACAAGCTGCAAATCTACTTTGTGGCAGCCTGCCTGCCCTAACTAATCCACATCCACTTGGTCTGTATTTCTTTAGAAATCAAGCACGTAAAACAAGGTAACCTGGCTGGCCAAGAATCCCAGGCATGGCTGTAATCATCATGATGAACAGCTCCAACCGTGGAGCCTTAAATATTACACTCACAATTCAGGTTTCATATTATCTAGTTTGAAGCCTTGTATTAACACAGTATGACTCCAGCGTGAGAACTGCCACGTTAATTTGCTTCTACTTATGCTGACAGCCCTCTGTGGCCTCATGCCAAATAACAGGCACGGATTAATATATTTTATACCTGCCATGTTTTCCTGCCTAAGAAAGGACATGAAAACCTTCCACGGACTACATCCCGAGGTCCTTAGTTTTTATTCATACCCAGCCTAAGAAATTTCAACTAGGTCTAATAGAATTTTGACTAAGAAAATATTTTTAAAGGGGGAGTTCCTGCATTGTATGCATAGTCAATTTCACAAGTGTCCTGAGTACTGAAAGGTAAAATTATTTTAAAAGCACCTATAATTGCTACAATGACATTGAGTAAACTCTGCTGTGTGGTTTATGTGTACTATGTACATACATACTCTGTACGTACTATGTACATACGCAGTATTTATTCCGAGTTCCACAGAGCAACACAGAAACAGCTGGTGCAAATAAATGTATATTTGATAAAGAGGAATTCTCCTTGACATACTAAAATAGTTAAGAACAACAACAAACCCACCAGATCTAATACAGATACACAGCTGATGAATCCATGGGTTAGCTTAAGCATAATTCACAGCTATTAGGATGTTCTCAAACTGTTTGTAGACACACCTTATGCCAGAATCAGACAGCACTTTGAGAAAACACTGCAGCCCCATTCTTTCCTTTCTCTCCCGTCTCCTTCCTTGTGTATAAGACCTTGTTGGTATAAGACCTGTATAATGAACCAGGGTCAGTGAACTCATCTGTATTAAAAATAACTGCACTTCATTTTACTGCGCTAACTTTGATCTGTACCAGCCTTCTTATCCAGTTCACAGCGCAGCCACATGAAACTGCAGCTACAAGCGTGAGGGCAGTGAAGAGACTGGAAAAAGGGACTGAGAAAGAAACAAGAGGAGGTTTGTTCCTTTTGGCAGCAACACCAGCTTATGCCTCCCTAATGTACCCACAGAATTGCAGCACTGGTTTCAGCCAAGACAGCCCCAAGACACAAAATGCCATTTCGGCAACTACCCCAAGAACAGCAGATCAACCTCGGCACACTGGATTCCAAATTTAAACACCTACAAGTGAGAAAGCCTTTCTCCTAGGCATTCTGGAATGTTTTTGATATACTGACTTAAAGACAAACTTATTCAACCATGCACTGGGATCTTTGTATTTTGCCCAAGGTTTCTGCTTGTTTGTATTTTATATTTTTAACTCAATTTGCCTATCTTGGATTTTTGAAAGATTTGTATCTTATTTTTCCCCAAAGCTTTTACTTCTATTCGTGTCATTCTTCCTTTAAACAACAAAATGAGGTACACAAGAAGAGCAAACGAGAGAATGCTTTTCAAAAAAGAAAATAGTCACAGTCCAACTTTATAACATTGAGGTTGAGGCCATCTAACTCGCCCCACCTGCTTTCTTTCAGATGCTTGTTTTTGCAGGGAGGAGAATTTAGATGGAGAACAGGCTTTCAGAAGATTTCTTGCTACATTATTAATTCTAAAATTTCCTCAAATAGCAAATTTGATGTACATCTTCCACGGGACATAGCAGAGATACTCTTCAGACATTGTCTTCCAGAAACAAAAGTGAACAAAAGCACTGAGAAAATAGCTTATCTCTGTGGGACGTGAGAGTGAGGTGCAAAAAACCACCAGACAATGAAGACTCAATCCAATACAAAAGCACTTCATCTGATCTTGTCCCATCACAACAACACAGAAGAGTAAATAGATTATATTGGTGCACAATCTGTTCTCTGAAAATGGATTCCCTCCAGAGCTTTTGTATTATCTTTTAGCAGCACAGTTTTTAGGGGTCCAGTGCCACAAGACAACTAGGTTTCTCAAGGTTTCTAATTTGTTTGCAGCAGGGAAATTCAGAAAGAGGCCTGAAAGCTGGAAAGGGGCGCATTGATCTGCAGATGTCTCGGCATTACCCACTGCCACAAAAGGGATCATCTCTGGGACAGTAATCACTAATTTTCCCTAAGAGGTGAACATGAAGTCTTCCTGCTACAAAGCAGATTCTGTACAACCATTGCTACATTGCCAAATTATCAGAAGTAAACAAACTGTAAATAAATGCCTTCACAATCCTAGCCTTCTAGTTGAGAGTGTGTATTATGCCATATTAAAGGATTAAAATATAGGTTAAATTCATCAGTACAGAGAAAGAAATATAACACTTCACATTTTCAAGTGTGATCCTGCAGAAAGCTGCTGCTTGGAAAGTGACTTTCCAGTAAATCCACCTGTCAAAATTCAGAACTGAAGTGCATTTTTTTTTCAGAGAATAGTTCTGCACCAAGACACCAATAACTCCCTGCCAGTATAAAGATATTTTCTGTAATATTCCACACATGGAAGATGCCCTTGAATCAAAAAAAGAAAGAGATCAGGTACAATGTTTGAAGCTCACTTCGCATGCTAGCTAGGGGGAATCATGGAAGATGTCTTGAAAAGAAAAATACATCATCCATGCAAAAGGAAAGAACAGTCTACTATGCCAGGAATTACAGAGCACAGTACAGCTGCCCAATAAACTCCTACCGTAAGTGTGGTTTGGACTGGAATAGCTAAGGGCAAAGCCATTAGACAAAAAACAAACAAAAACCAGCAACAGCAAAACAAAACCCAAAACCAAAAAAAACCACAAAAACCACACAACCCAGGAAATAAGCCTCTATTCCCATCCTTGTAGCATGATTTCTAACGTAAGATGCTTTTAGCAAATACAGACTGAATTAAGCAAAGTACACATACATAGACCGCAAAACCAACAAGTTAACTAGCAACGCCTACACGCCTTATAGTAAAGAATACCCTGCAGCAGTCAGGTCATCTCACATCCATCTTTGAGAGCTCTGGTGCCTTTAACGTAATCTCTTCCTGCTGTGTAAGTAGAGCCTTGGTCTAAATGCTGCAGAACTACATCAAGATCTACAGGCATGATCTAACTGGGCTGCAACTTTTCAATTCAGTAGTAACTTGCAAGGACTTTTTCCCATATTGTTCCAGGATATCTTTTTCATTTTGACCTCAGTACATCAGCAGGATGCCAGTGTCTTCCTTCCCCATATGTAAAGGCTAAGACCATGAAGCTGAAGAGCAAGCAACCCTCTAGTGTAGCAGGCTTAGTCCTGATTTAGATACCTTCTCTCAAGTGTCCTTTTCCTTCACTATAGTAGGATATTAAATCTTTCTGGATTTAGCAGTAGTGCTGGATAATTGCTGTCTACCTAATATTTAACAAAACCAATCTTTTTCCCATTCTTCACCAATATAGAAAAATACCCACTTCCAGCCCAAAGGAAATATGACTACTGAAATAGCCACTGCAGATCATGCAACATGCACCCAGTGGTGGCACTAATTAGGACACAAACTCCTGTGCAGGCACAAGAACGTCCTGAGAGGCTGGATTATAAATCTCCTTCCTGTGCCTTTCTTACCCCAGCCTAACCAAGTGCCTTGCGCACTGGATACTTCTGATCAGTCTTTTGGAGATGCTTCCCTCTATCCTAGCCCTGGCAGTAGCGGTGGTTTAATGAAACCTATTCCTACTGCCAAGATAAGGCCTCCTACGTACTTTGAGACTAGCTTTTTTACTCCTACTGAAGCCCTATTTTATTTATCTAGAATATATCTCCTAGCAACTAACACTACCACAAGAATTTTACCTGTGCACCTTTTGGAGCTATCATTAATTTCTATTTCACAGAGAACACTAGAATAAGCACGGCCTTTTCTTTCAGTTAAACAACTGCCCTTGCACATCCTTCCTGTATGGCTACTTAATGGGTATAAAAGATAATGTGCCAGATACATCACACATTTAGAGTTTTCGGTCTCATCATCACGCAGCCACAGCTCCTGATAAATATTTCCTTTCTTCTTATGAGACTTTAAGTAATAATAATACTTGGCACTTATACACTACTGTACATCTTGAATGCACTGTACAAACATGTACCTAATCAATCTTCCCAATTTCTCTACGAAAAAAGCTACAAGGAACTAAGATTATTAGTAATCGTTATTCTATTTATTTGTTAAATTCTGATGGACTACTTGGCCCTGAGGATGAAGATAAATTTATCTGCCTCAAGGACTTCACAATCTAAATTGTGAAGAATTTGTTGAAGAACTGCCAAAGGAGCACATTATGCTGACAGCAAAATTCAGCCCCCCAAAAAGTTCAGATCAAATCAAAAGCCAAAGTCAAGTTTATGATGGAAAAAAACCAAAATGATTTCAACAGTAAACCAAAAATTTTAAACCCAAAATCTTCACCTGAAAATTTGTATTGGAAACAAGCACAACAGGACCTCTGGGTGCTTTATTTCACGTGACATAAGACTACCATTCAAGCAACAGAGTAAATGCGTAAATTTAAAAAATAAATTCTAACAGGAAAAAAAACCCAAACAAACCACAGGTAGCTTATTCATGGTCCTGAAAAATCAGTCATTACAATAACCAGTTTTCATATAGTTTTGTTTACATATTTGGTGGCTTTTTAAATTTCGTTTTTCTACCAAATCCTGATGAAACACATAGGGTATTTTATTAGTACTAAAGCATGACCTTCTCCTGGGTTTGGACAAGAAACAAATACCGCCTCTCTCAGCAATCTTTGATGCAGTGTTGATGCATGCACACTAAATTGGACACCACAGCTTCAGGAATCTTTTTAAGACTAAGATAGATAGTTACCAAACTCCCAGGCATCATATAAAACATCTATGTGTCAGAGTTAAAATTCATACTCCATGTTTGTTTGTTAAACCTCATAAAAAAACAGATTTGTGTTGTGCACTTAAGCACCCTGAACTGTCAAACCTCCTCTGCATGATGATTCTAACACCAAGGAAAAAAGAAAAGGATATCCTTCCTGGAAAAGTCAACAATTCAGACTCAGGTGGGGAACAGGACTGGATTTAAGATATAATTTACACATAGATGAGACACTGCATTGCATATCAACTCTGTATTATTGCATTCCTATGAAGTCAATGATCTCTTCAAGCCACATCCCTGCAGCTGTTCAGCTAAACATTTCAGAACAGATTCCCAGAGTTCAGAACCCAGCATAAAAAAAATTAGGAGCTAACTACTGACAAAAAATCCGGCTTCATTACTATTCGTTATCTTCTCATTTTAGCTTAAATTTGAATCTTACATGATTTAAACTGCTATCAAAACTGAAGACACAAAGTCATCTAAATGGCATATAGCTGTGTATCACATACCTTTCCTGGGAGGATTTGCCATCCAACAGCAAGATGGGGTATTAATTTATGAACTGCAGTTTGTACTGCTCTAATACCTATCCCTATCACTAGAACAAACGTACTCCAATATACGTCAGCTTAGGCATCTAGGGGGAACATGGCCTTGGTAAAATAAGAAAATAGAGAAAAGAAAAAATTATGTGTAGTAAGGAAGTAAAACAAGACAACAGTAAAAACCAAGAGTATATTTTGAGTCACCATCACTGGAGGTATTCAAAAGACATGTAGACATTATGCTTAGGGCCATGGTTTAGTGGTGGACTTGGTAGAGTTAAGTTAATGGTGGGACTTGATCTTAAGGATCTTTTCCAACCTAAATGATTCTACGAATCTATGATTCTGTATTTCTTGGGGAAAAAAAAAGACAAGCCATCAGACACAATTACAAAATATAATGAAAACATCCAAACAAGATATAGCAGCTTCCTAGTGCACAGAGATCTAAGGCATGCTGGCATGTTGTATCTGAAAGCAGGATTTCCTAGCAACTATCACAATTTACCACCTCTTGCAAAACGCTATATACATTTTTTTCACTATGTTAAAAATGTTGACACATGTAACAGAGTGAAAGATCTTAAATTAATATTTAAAAACTGATTATTGAATATTTCTTAATGAAATTACTGAGATTTTAAAATTACTCTGCTACTTTCTCTTCCAAAACACATACTGAAAATGAGACACACCATCTTAAACACCAATTTACCTTAAAAAAAGCAATTGTTACTTTGCTTCATATCACAAATTCATTTGTGTGAAAACCAAGTGATAGGTTCTCAAAGTAAAATAGCACTTAAGAAAATAGCATGACAGCTCTTTTACACAGAAAGTAATTTGAGCTAAGCATGGGGAACTATTGAGAAGAAAATGGTAACTGTCTAATAAATATTCCTTTTAGATTAATGGGTTTCTATTTCTTTCCATTCTGTAGCTTGAACATGATGATTCACTACTAAAAAATTAAAGTTAAACATTAGTACTGGATTAATTTAAAAGAATCAACCCTAGGATTACTTGTGAATAGAATTTATATAAAAGTTCAAGGGATACCAATTCTTTTGTTGTGTATGATTCATCACAAACTGAACTAAACCAAAAATACTACTTCAAGGAGTTTGACTTTGATCTCAGTTAAACCACCTTTGGCCTCAGACATTGAATTGAGTTGAGAAAAAACTTCCCATTTGCAACACCAAGTTCAATGGACCTCTTGGATCCAGGGAGCTGATCTCATTATGTTCTTATGTGATCTGCTGACAGGGTTTTGGTGGCACCATTTTAACTACTGGAACTTAGAAGCCACAGAAAATTTCCTTTGGAAGCTGATGAAGGGGAAAACATTCCTCTCTTCCCGTAGCCTAGAAAAGGGAATGTAGAAGACAAAGAGGCCTCCTTGCCACAGGAGAAATTTAGCAAGAAATTAAACCTACTGTCAGTGAATTGGCATAGCTTCAGACTTATCACTTGGTTTGATCAGCAACTTCCCAAAGGACACAACAGGTGGGGTGGGTTGGCAGTACTCTTCCTTGCTACTGCAATTGCATTTCCGACATTGCTTGGCTGCAGTTCCATAATGCTAGTGCAACATCTTGCCAACCATAAGGAACTTCAGTAGCTTACTAGCTTTCATCAGAAGACAGATAAACTTCCTCTTTTAACCCACTGTGGTGGTTAAATTGGATACTAAGAAGATGCCATGAGTTTAACTCTATAGAAAGGGTAAAACAAAGCAATTTGTTCTTAAGAAAAGGGTACTAAAGCCCACCCCTCTCTTATAGACTGCAGAGGAAAGCCAGTGTTTTCCATATCTGTGGAGCGTATCAACCTTACAATTTCAGTTGCATGGAGACCTGGACATTTTTCAGCAGCAAAAGGACTATATTCTACTACCACAGCAAGGCTGCAGCTGCCTACTAGCAGTGACTTCACATCAACCTTATGCTACCAACCTCTTCTGCTTACTATGTCTTACCACAGCACTAAATATCTAGCATCTGGAATTCTTTCTTGCCTTCCAAATCCGGTCCAACACAACAGACCTTGATTTAGGATCACACAGCCTTCAAAAGTCTCAGAATACCCTGCATCATAACTGAACTGGAAACCTCAGCCAGCACAGACTAACTCATCACTGAAAATTAATGTCTGGCAGTAAAGTGGGCCACAGACCTCTCTCTTCTACTTAGTAAGTCCCCTCTTTAACTACACATTGTAGACTAGTAATTGATACCTCAAACTTAAACATTGGCTGCACTGTAGCTTTTAACATCACTAATGCATCCTCCCTCTCAACATGGTGGAGGGCAAATGACAGAAGGATGAAGAGGTTTGGGTTTTGAGAAGGAAAAAAAGCAGAGGTGGCTTCATGACCCTAGTAAGGTCATATCCCCAGTGACACCCAGTTCCATAGGAAAACCAAGCAAAAATCATGCAGGCTGAATAACCACACCTCTTCAAAAGGATCCTAGAGACTCATGACGTGACTCAGGTCCACACAGGTGTCAAAACCAGACCTCTCCTGGAATGGTTAACACTGACTTCAACAGAAGTATGTTGATTTACATCAACTTGGAACCTGCTATCTCAGTTAAGGCCTGCTTTTCCTCTTGTTACATAAAATACAAAAAAAAAAAAAAAAAAAGAGAGAGAGAAAATCAGATTTTGCTTCTTAAAATTTAGTATGCAATACATCTACTTTGATGTAGAGTCAGGCTTTTATTTCCCCAAACAATAATAGTTAAAAACATCCCAGCTACACCAAGAAGATACATAAGCACATACTACTCATAACTTATTTTAAGTTCTTCCCTACTCCATTCTCTTGATATCGTTTGTTTCTCCTAACTCATTTTTTCAGATCTAAAATAATGTTGGACACCCTTCTGAATGTAGCAAGCATTCTTTGCTCCATCTGTAAAGCATGTGACATTTGAAATACTGTATTAATAACACACACTTCATCTAAACACAAATACTCAGGTTCAGAAGAGAAGGTATGTATCAATTGATCCAGGAGGCAGATTAGTAAGCAAAGTCATTTTTGTCTAAAAGTAATTTAATTTGATCTCTTAAGGCCTACTATTTTTCTGTGTATAGACTACGTAGACTATACAGAAACATTTAGACTTAAGGTCAGTGTAGACATATGATTATAGGAATCTACAATGTAGATTTGCACCACAGCTTTATCCCAGAAATGCAGTTCTGTGCAGAATACAGGGATTTTTTTTTCAAGGCAGTTCTGGGAAGAGAAGCAAAGGATATTTCTGTTGCTGCTATATTTGGAACCACTATCACAGTCAAAGAAATAACAAAGGACATGGCATTCCCATTGCCTATGCAGCAGCCTACCTCTCCTAGAGGTTTTCCAAGTATTAATACATCCCCGTGGGAGTGTGGATACAGGCACATAAAATGTAACTCCTATGACATTAAGAAATAAACAAAAAAAAACATTCCCAGCTTTTATTTAGTGCATAAGACATTACTTGAGGGTATATATGCGAGAGAGAGCTAAGAAAATAGCTTGCTCATTATTTAAATTGGGGAGTGGACTCAGTTTTTATTAATGTTCAAAGAAGTAAAAAAACAGAATCTCCTTATTCGGACTATATCTGCCTAAATTCTGTTTACAGCACAGACATCTGACAACACTATTGAAGTTCTAAACTACTTCTACAGCATAGCAGTACTTTGGGTCATTTTTTCTGCTTTTTTCCCCTTATGTATTAAAAATAATCATGAAAATATCCTTCCAAGGTCACTTTACCCAATTCCTCATGTAAGATAAAATGACAAGTCCATAAATCATTGAAACAGTGAAGTATTGTAAAGTATATCTAGAGTTCAGTACCACAACGTGCAGTGAATCATCTTCAATCAATTAACAGATTATCTTAATTCAGCAAAATCCAATACCTGCATTTTCCTGATTAATACCTTTTATACTTCTAGAGTTCTGGTAATTATTAGTAGAAGTACCCACTGAAATTAAAGATGGATTATATGTTTGTGTATACAGAATGTGAAAGCCTGTGAGACTGGTAGAAATCTCCCTTAAATAGATAACTGTGATGGCTAGAGCTGTGCATGTTATTGACAAAATTAGGGTTCCCATACAGCTTGATTTATCAGGGTCTAAATGCTGTCACCTTAGAAGGCTTGGTATCAAGATTTCTAAAATACATACCCACTGGGGTATATACATTGGTATGTACTCACAGTCACAATGGTTTCTGTCTGGGATAGGGCATTCCAGTGCAAAAGTCCCTACATTTCTGTTAACCTGTCCAGAAGTCTGATGGGATCAGTTTGGTGGCACCCTGACACAGGTACTTCTTGCAAAAACCCTCAAATACAATCCAAAGTGCAGCTACCTCCACTGACTCGAGGCTGTTGGATTATGGGTTCTGCAAAACAAACTGATCACTCGCACGCATCTTGGGATGGCAAAGAGCTAGGGCCTCCAGCTGGAGTAACGGCTGCCCTTCTACAGCCATTTCTATGCCAAACCCTTCTAATGGCTTCCATGTGAAAACTCCTCAGAAAGGACCTGATTGCTGTCCAGCAAGGGAAACAACAGCTGTAAATTCCCCAAGGAAATGCTGATTAGCCCAGGCTGGAGAGGGCATGACAGGAGCTGAAAGTATTGCAAGTGTTTAAGGCATATTGGGAGAGCCAGAAGCAAGATGAACATATCAAGGTAGAAACTCAAGGTAGCGGCAGAAAGAGGCAGCTAGCAGAGAGCAAGAAGGGAGCGTTCGGTAGGGACGGTGTCAGAGGATGGAGGCAAGGTGCCCAAGATGAGCCTGTCTCTATCCTGCTAGCAACAGAGCACTTGATTTGTGCTCTCCTAAAACCCATGAGAGGATTTTCTTCTATGGACTATGACTAAATCCCACTACACCAAAATTCAGGAAAATACCGACAGCAGCTAGGCAATCATCCAGCAGACCAGAAACAACAGTTCTACCTGAGAAAGTGAGATACCCAATACTGTATCTTTCAGTACTGGGTAGAAGTTCAGGAGCTGGGATCCCATAAAAAGATTGCTATCATGGCAGTGCTACATGAAAATGCTGGGGCTAGCTTTAAACTCGATTGTACAACCAGTAATATAGCTGCAGTGTAAAGAGATTCACAGTAGGTTACCCAAGAACATGGGTAACAATCAAACACTTATCCCGAGCTAAATTTCATGCTGCCAGTATTCAAGCTAACTACTTCCACATGGGTTTCCTTAAGTGTACACAATATAGTAATCACTGGAGCCAGTGTAGATGTATCTTTAGTTATCTGTGATTTCTAGCCATACTTTTAATTGGCAAAAGTATAGTTATTCTAAACTATACATCAAAATACACAAAAATTGCTACTACTTTCTAAAGAGTGACCACTCAAATGTCTAAACAGAACTGGGAAAACTCCAGCCTGTGTAACTCAGTTATTTTACTGCAAAAACAGTTCAGTGTCACTAAGATTCAGAAAACAGGTCAGCTTCAACATTAACACGTACATGAGCTCAAATTTACCATAAAAAAAACAAACTAGAGATTCAGACAACAAACTTCAGTATACCACTGAAGTTAATGAGAAAGATGAAACCAAGGTTATGCAGTATACTACAGAAACTCTCACGCATGCAAAGTTTTTTCTTGGGCAAATAACTAACTGACTTTCAAGTAAACACAGTCCACCAAAATAAACAGAATTTTTTCTAACTGATTAGACTTTAAGATTTTGTACATTTTCCTACCCCAACAAAACTCACATTAACAAGGCAATGTACTATCTAAATAGCTATACCAATATTAATTACATGAAAATAAAAAGGAAATTTAACATTGCAAAGTCTTAAAATTATCTTACCTGTAACAAAAATTGTATTACCCTGCTTTAATTAAGATATTATACACTCATTTTCCTTGGATGCTCACAATCATAATTACTGTATGCGTGGGTGAGCCCTGGAATTACTTTTAATAGAATTTACCATGTGTATTGGTTCCCCACAGGCAACAGCATATTAATAAAAAAGCCACCTCCCGTCAGCGGTAAAAGAAGAGTGTAGATAGAAGCTAATTCTACAAAAGAAAGCAACTCTGAAGACAGAAGTTTAACAGAACTTAAATTTAAGTCTTTTTTTCTAAGTCCCTGCGGAATATCACCATCACAGACCTTTTCTTATTTAGCTACCAAAATGTCTAAACTCCACTCGTTGCAAACACTACTGACATGACAGGCTCAAGTTTTTCGAGCCACTCCTCATGCTTCAAAATATATAATTTTTCCAATTTCTGAAGAGTTTTACATACATTCAAGCAGACACAGCTGTATGCCAGTTGGCACTGTTGGTAAAATATGACATCAGTTTCTTTAACACCTGCAAAGCGAGTATGACAGGATCTTACAGGAATACATTATGCTGTTAAGTCTTTTGTCGCAACAGCTGCCAAGAGGAGTAGGTGATTAAACAGCCATTATTCACATTATTACTATTTTAAAGGAAAGCTAGCAAGAATTGAAGTACTAAACCCCTCTGTATTATATATAATAGACTGTTATCATCATATATGTATGTATATAGCAGTAAGTCTATTATATATAAAGTAGTAAATAAAATAGATATTCATACACATATGGAAGAACAAAGATGTAAACAGTGTGAGTGAAAGTCTCCCACTCAGCACCAAACAATGAATTCTGCTGTCTTCAAAGGCACAGAAGCAGCAGATATGACCGCCCTCTTACATGAGCTGGCTGCGAGAGGATGCAAGAAAAAAAACCAAAGCAAGTGCAAGGTTGTCTTTCCTTCCTGCATTTACTCTAGTTTACAAAATAACACTCCACACAAATATGAAAGTATTCGCTACGAAGATGATGTCTTTTAAAAGACTGTCAAGAATGCGGACTGTAAGATATACAGAAAGGCTTACATATCTAGCAGACTAAGCCATGAAAGACTTCAGATGCACTGACATCTGAGTAGTTCTTCCATCTCTTCTACTCTTACTTATGTCAACGCACTCGGTATGCACTGAGCTGTGTACTCCATCGCCTTGCTGTATGTCAAACTTTTCCTGGAAGCACATCTTTTTCCCTGGGGCTGTCTGATTTAAGACTTATCCATCACACTTTTTATGTCCTTAAGAAGTTCATTAGGGAGCTTGGATGTTTAACTCCCTGCGTCCCAGTTTTAAAAAAATCATGAAGAAGTACAGCTTATTTCCAGTTTTATTCCCACAGTAAAGAAAAAAAAAAAACTTTATTTAAAAATCTAGTCGTTAAACATAAATAAAGACTTAAAAGAACATGAAACAACATTGACTTTACATATCACAGTTGTAAAACATCTCACAAAGGGGACACGGCAACTTTGTAATACATTCCCTGTCTTCATCTGCAGGGCCACAAACATTTCTCAGGCAGTTAAGCTGAAAATGATTTTGCATCTTCAGCAAAAATTATGACTGCGTGAATATGGCCAATTGCTTGGGAAGAGTAACTTTTGGGCCACGATATTCAGTGACAAGCCTAAAATCCTGGACCATCTAAGCTACATTTATTTTCATTTAGCTAAGTAAGTGTATTTATTGTTTTCAAACTTTAGGGAGCATCACATACTTCTGCAAAAAGTTTTGAAGATCCAGGCAACCAGCAAGAAGGATGCTCCAGAATCCTTCAGGCAAGGGCATTTGAGAAAAAAAAGTGTATTTTTCCAAGTGTACCTAATATTTCTGCCTAGAAGCTTCCCCTAAGACAAAGGAATAACCCTCTTATGAGAACAGCATAAGAACTGTTTCCTAAAACAAACACATGCTGTTGTCTAAAGAACCCTTTTCACTGACTCTATCTCCTCCACCCCCTGTATCATTATGTCTACCAGATAAGGATCATGTTTACTTGTTTCTCCAGTATTCTTTCTTTTGTAGTTGAATAGTAGATAGAACAAAAATATCATTACAATTCCTAGACTAGAAATAGATCTGTAAATTCAGCTTCTGATTCCTCCACATTCTTAATTGTAGAATCACTATTCAGTTGCTTTCCTTCCTCAAATGCCCTTGGCAGAAAGAAGAAAAAAAAAGGCAGAGAGGAGGGGAAACACTGCTCGACTTCTCAATTTCTTCTGCTAATGTAGCATTTTGGTAAGATATTACCTTAATTTAGCACAACAACATGAGGAGCCATCTAGTTCTATACTTGTCAATGCTCAATGGACTATGTCACTGCTGCATTGATGATGGCTACGTGTGCCCCGCAAAAAATTCTGCACTAGTTGCACTGTCCACACTTGATATTGCCTTACCTCTGATTCATGAAGTTGACTTGCTTCAGAATCATTATTACTGATTTAACTAAGACCTTTACTATTTTAAAAATAAATATCTATTTATTGAAGCTGATGAAACAAGGCTAATATTGCCAACAAGAGAATTGCAAAAGCAGACAGAACCTCAACACAGCTGCAATGCCTCAACAGAAGCAGAGGAAGCTAGATCAGTAATCCAACGCTCACCATATTCCACGTCTCTACCAGAAAGTAGGCTCACAGTCCCCAATTCCTTAAGGGTTTCAATTCAAACTTCATCATAGATACCTAGCAACATTATCTGGATTGAAAACATAAACAGAAAAATAAAAATTCTCCTCCCAGTGTTGATAGTCACCTAACAAAAATATCCTGTAGTGTTCCTGTAAACGACAGAAAAACAAACAAAGCACATAAACCAACAATTTACAAAGGCCCTTCAGGCAGAGAGATCAAAGAAGAACACACAATATCCCTAAAAGCTTATGGACTGCTAACTTTCACTAATTTCTCTTCAATCCTAATACCTGTGATTTCAAAATGCATTTATATACCAACTTTGAATATGTATTTTTGGAAAATTAGTATCTATCTGCTCATGAAAACTGTAAGTAGGATATGTCCATTGTCACAGACCTACCCAGTGAAGAAAAGTCAGTTTTGAAGGCCACCAACCATTAGAACCGCTTTCCCCAACAGGAGCACAGGAGCAGCCAGCCCTTCCAATGCTAGAAGGAATCACTAGCAGCTGAGGAAGATTGAAAATGGTGTCTCTGCAGCTAGTGTTTCAGAGGCAGACTCTATTCTAGGAGCACTGTGCCTCCTCAACACTTTGATTAGCTTTTAAATTTCACAAGTTTTATGCATCTCCATTTACTAGCTGAAAAGATTGATTATAGACTAATTCTTGCAAGTGATGTCTCTAATTATCAAAGTGAGGCTGCTTTACTAAATGATTTTTAATTTAATAAGGCCTTTCCATAGGTAGTAATCATCTCATTATGTGACAGCAATAGCAATACTGTACTTGACTCCCATACTAACGTTAAAAGGAAAGAACTGGAATTTTTACTGTACTTAATTTCATACCTCTAAAACCTAGTTTGAAAGGGTATCATTTGTTTAAATAAGGGGGGGGAGGGGAGCATTTGAGTACCAACATTCCCCTGAAAAAAATTTCACATTCATCATGGCATCAAGAGTGCTGACTTGCTGAAGTTTGTTTTCTTCCCAAACTTATATTTTCCCATTTGAAGGACAGCTAAATAACATTTCCATTCTTTCCACTAACATGGTAAGTGAAAGGCTTTCTGATGTTTTATATTTTCCTGATTTTAGAAAATACAAGTGAACAAAACAACACTGGTTGTTCAAGTCATTCATCTTGTAAATGAAAAAGATCATCATAAGAATAAATTTTTCTTCCATCCTCAAACAAGGTGAAGAAAAATTAAAGTGCTAAAGAAAGCTCTAAAAACACATCACTAATTAATTTCTCAGGTTGCTTTCAGCACTTAAAAATGGGAAGAATTAAGAACTACTGCAATTCTTCTGATTATAGGAATCATCAGCCGGAAGACTCCTCAACAGAAGAAGCAGACTTGTGAATAAGTCTTTTATTGTGAGCCTCACATTTGAAGCCTATTACATACCAAAATCATAGTGGTGTTCTTGGTGCTTCCATTATTTTCAGGTTGCTATAGAATGATCGTAAGAAACAGTAAGCTGTAGATGCTAGAATGTGGTTCAATTTTTGTACCTACTTTAACTGTTGAATCAGTAATAATTTTCTATAGGAAACTAAACCCACATACAGCAAGAACTGATTGGCAAGTCATGATATTTGAAAGATGCTTCATTAAAACTACAGATGGTAAAAAAATTTCCAAGGTATTATGGATGCAATATAATTTTAGCATGGATTTTGTTCTCTAGCCTTCCACTAGACTTTGAATCACAGTAGGAACCGGACTGCAAAGACTGAAATCAGGCACTTCCTCCCTTTCTCAACAAAAGGTCTTCCGGGGAAAAAAAGGGGAAAAAAAAAAAAAAAAAAAAAAAAGGAAGAAAAGGAGGGGAAAAAAAAGAAAGAAGAAAAAGGGACAGAAAAATGTTTCTTATTATCTATGTTTTTTCTTTCTTCAAGTTAACTCCAAGGCAAATTCTTAGCAATGCTGTTCATCCTTTGAAGAGATGGCAATGGCTGATAATTTAGAATGAGCTTCTAGATAAAGGGTCAACTAAATTGCTCACTGAAATTGATGAAGCACACTACGGAGAAAAAAATCCAATAACTTCCCCATGAAAAGGAGACTCAAGTTCTTGCTTGCACAAAACTCCTTAAGTCAGGAAAAGAGTTGGCTTGATTTGGAGGATGTGCCCTGCCCTCCCCGGCCAGGTGCAGTTCAGGTTCAATTTGGAATACTCCCATTTGCACTGAGTTTTTATGCACATCTTAGGTTGGATTTTTTTCCCCACTATGTCAGAAAGGTCAGCTTTGACACTCTCTGTAGGAAATGTTTAAATGTTCGACATCGAAATACTTCTAAATGTAATAACAAAAAGTTCAAAAGCATCAAATCAAGATGAACTATGTAGCCTGGTTTCAAAAAAACGTGTTTATTTACTTAAAGCCATTTTTTCCCAATTTTCTTCCTTGTCTGAAGAACATGACAGTACTATTTGTGGACAACCAAAACAAGTTTTTCTGGACTTTATTGCAACTGCCAAACTGAAAGGAAAACTTGCAGAACTCTCAATAGTGTACTATCAGCTAGTAATACCAGCCAAAGATCTACACAGATAAGTAAAGCTACTTGCAGGCAAAACTGGGTGCTAGCTGAACAGAAGAATTAGAATTAAACTAAACTCAGCTCAGCTTTTGTGTTGAAGACATTGCTAATCTGTACAGTCTGTCCACACGTGATTTTTCAAAAAAATTCCAAATTCAATTTAAGTGTTTCTCTTACTTGTAAAAGACCAAAAAAAAGACTTTTTTCCTAAACTGTGATCCGTTCAAGGAGAATGTTATTCTTTGCTTTATTGAAATAAAGGAAACAGGCTCAAAGCATTGCTTGTAGGAATGTAACAATCCCCTAATATAGAATAATATTATGTTTTTAGAGAAACAGATGTCCTTAAAGTTATATAACAGGTAGCTAATAAAAATGAAAGTTATTAATAAAAGCCTTTAAGTCAAGCGTGATTTTTCATAGGAACTGCACACCTAGTTGAGAATTATAAAGAGCAGAAATAAATCTCGCAAGTCTCCCTGTTCCTCACTTTTCCAGTAGACTATATACCCCACATTTTTCACTATGCTTCTGAGTTAGAAGTCTTTAACACTAGCCCCCACTTAACTTCTACTGTACCACATTAAAAGAGCCTTGCAATCTTAGATGCTGTTTTGTTGTATGAAGATTAGTTTACACATGGGTAATTTATCATTTAATTACTCAGTAATAATTGGAAAAAGATCAAATGATTTCTCCCTTTATAGATCAGATAATTAATGGTTATTTCTATGGTAATTTGTCAAGGCACAGCCGGAAGAATTAGACAACTATTCAGCTAAAGTGCACATAATCATTTTAGCATTAACATCATCTGAGGAATACAACTATTTCTGCAATTAGACATGGCTCTAAGAGTCCTTACCCCATCCATTTACAAGGACCTAAGTGAGTATGTATTTTTTAAAATATCCAGTGGACACCTGGATGGAGGGGAGGGGTTATCAGTTTAGCAAAATACAAAATAAGTAAAACTAATCCTGTGATCATGATATATCATTACTTCTCAAAATTTAACTGCAGTTCTCCAAGTGCCAGAAAGGGAAGGACAGACTGCAGAACTGGTGAGCTATGCTGGCTTAATGTATACCTTACACTGCAATCTGTGGTCAGTAGATCCTGTCCTGTAGGAAGGTTTTTCTTCTACCACATATAAGTCTTGATAAGAAAGCTTTCTGACTATTCATGTTTGTAACAAATGTGTTTGGCAGAAAGATAAACTCTATCAGTGCCTCCCTTGGTTCCTTTTATCTTTTTTTTGTTTGTTTTTTAAACTGCATTGTCGACTTAGCGGAACAGGTTTAAAGAGAGAGGTGCATTAATTTTCTCTTCTATGCCAAAGAAATGTATTCAGATGCCAAAAAGTTACCTTCAGGTTAAAACTAAACTTCAATGATCTCCAAATTGCATTAATTATTTCCACTTTGATTGTCATTATGGAACCCAAAAGTTCCTTTGTTTCAAAAAATGCCTTGAACAAGTTTGCTAAAAGAGAGGTTAAAAAAAAAGAGAATAGCAGAATCATGAAAAATATAACATAAACCAAACACATGGTTCCAACCTAGCCACATAGCCCCCATAAACTGAGCTAAGTTCTGCCCAGGTCACAACCACATGGGTTAAAAACCATACTTCCAAATCTACTGTCGCACTTCTCTGTACACGTATGTTTAATATATGGCTTTTCTATAGAGAGGTTCAATTAATTTTGAAACTGCTTTCTAGAAAGCTGAAGAATATTATTCATTTTTCTCATGTTAGAAGATTTACAGTATTCCATTACGAACAGAGGAAAAAGGCAGCATATTCAAACTAAGTTTTACAGTATTGAATTTACAGCAGCAAACCTGGGAACTTGCACTTGCAGAGGTTCCAGTAAAGTCCTGCAAAAGATGAGCCTTTGGACACTTAAGTTTGCCCTGAAACAACAGGCCAGGTATGAGCATCAGATGAATTTGAGCTCCACCTAAATTAACTATTTATGACCTTTTACTACTGTAAGCAGTGAGACACAGGATTCACCAAGAATTTCATCTTCTTTGAACTGCATTTCAGTAATAAAGTTCTGTTCTACCTTTCTTTGTCATTTATTTTCGGTCAGCTATATTTACTAAAAAGCATGCAACAAATACGATGCAGAGGTTGTGTGTGTGAGCTAGATGGTGTACAAGAAAAATCTTGGTAAGACAATATATTGCTTTTTCACTTTTACAGAGACCCAGATAAAAGGTTGTAATTTGATCTGCAAAATGAGTATCCTATTTTTTAAAAAGGAAGGGTTATAATAATGCAATTTTTTCCGGGTTGAAGGCACTTCATGCTGGCTCAATATTAATACAAATCTGGCATCAATATCTTAAATCCATATATGCTCCTATACATGTGTCTACTTATAGTACTATTAGTTTATAATACAACAGGCCACTTATACTTCTAAAGTGTGTAAAAAAAACCAAAACCAGCTGTCAAGCAAAAAATATCAAGCTAAAAACCGAAACCACTCACATTATGCAATTCCTTAGGCCCTTAGCATTTGAAAACATTTTATCAAAATGACAATTATTACTATATTGCTTTTTCATGCACATTTGTGGTGTAACTACACATTAAAGATCACCCAAGTGCTGAATGCCAGCTGCTGTATTCATGGGAATCCAATAGCCAGCTGGGCCACCAGTTCCATCAGGAGCAGTCACTGCAGGCAGCAGTGTCCCCATCCGGTTTTCATTTAACAGGATTAGAAGCATTCAGCCTCATTCTGATGGACTTCTATCTAAGTGAGTACAATTAAATACAAACTTAAAGTAGAGATTTTATTAAACAACTGCAGGATGTGCTTGAATGCCACGCTGTATAAGAAACTTAAACCAGCGTCTGCTAGTCAGAGAAATTTCATAGAAACTGGATGAGGGAAGACAAGACACTGGTTGTTCAAGTCATTCATCTTGTAAATGAAAAAGATAATCATAAGAATAAATTTTTCTTCCATCCTCAAATCCTAGCTATATAAATTCTCATTCAGAGTGGAATACAGCCCATTAAAAGAAACAAGGCTGAGGAAAAAAACAAAACTGTTTAACAAATCTGCATTCACTCTAGAATAATAAAAGAGCTGGAAAAGAAAAGGCAAATCCATTAACCAGGATTTTAAGTAACACTAACCTTGGTCCTGTCTGACTGGAAAGCAGCAACTCAGAATAGCAGCACCAATAATGCCTGCAGCTGTAGTTAAGGCAGAGAAAGCAGCTGGGCCATTTTAAAATTTGATATTATCTTGAAAGTATGCAAAGCTTTAAAATAATTTTTGCAGAAAACAATAAGCAAAATACAGAAGTGTTTGAACAAACCCCACCAATTTTACTAAACATACCATTCTGAACTAATTCAGCAAGGTAGCCAGTGTTCAAGGCAAAGCTGGTCAAAGATCGACTGAAGAGACAAGTAGTATTTAATATTGCCATAAGCAACTCTTAGACAAACACTGGCATTCTAATGAAGGTCGTAACAAGAAGATGAGACTGCACTGCCAGTACATAGGCAAACTGGAGGACTAAAACTGGATGTCACTGTGGATCAAAGCAAGAGAAATAGGAACTACAAACCAAGAGGTTATGCAACTGCCTACAATAATTTCTGCTAAATTCTGAAGACACTGACAGCTGGAAGTGAGCAACATTATTTATATGAAGAAAACTACTTAACACGGCCATAGAAAAGGCTGCCACAGTCTTTGGCCATAGTTTCATGAACAGCTGAATCAAAATAACAGTTTGTCTTAACCCTGTTTCTACTTTCCATGATCCTCATTCTTCCCTTGCCAGCTCCAGGCCATACAGTCCTGCCCCTTCCCTCTCACAGGTGTCTCAGGTCCATCCGTGACTCAGTTCAACACAGTAGCTTTTTTTTCTCTCTTTTTTTTTTTTTTTGGTAACATACCACAGAATCACAGACCACTTGAGGGTGGACAGAAACTTCTGGAGGTTACCTGGTCCAACCCCCCTGCTCAAGCAGGGCCAGCTGCACAGGACTGTGTCCAGATGGCTTTTGAAAATCTCTGAGGATGGAGACTACACAATCTCTGTGGGCAACTTGTGCCAGTGCTTGGTCACAGTCACAATGAAAAAGCATTTCCTTAAGTGTTTACCCCTCTTCCTGGGTTAACACATTAAACAGTCTCAGACAAACAGGATCAATGGAAGGTAAGCAGAGGGAGAGAAGCAGGACCTTCCTCTTTCAGCAGCAGCGAGCTACTAAACTGGCTCATCGCATATGTGAAAATAAAGCCTGGAAATGTATCAGATGAGAAGGGAATGTATCACACCTAAAGCACCAAACCTTCTTTTAAAATGTATGTAAAATTCTGCTTCCTTAAATTCAGGAAACATAAACCCAAATTGGAAAGGGTACAAAGGAAAAAAATGGAAAAATGCACAATGAAATGGATAGCTGAAGTTACAAGAGGAGACTGACTTCTTTAGCTTGATAAACCAAACATTGAAGGATACATGAATGTTTACAGTGTTATTTGGCTTAAATTCTAAAAGCAAGATGACAACATTGTAAAAACAATAATGGGTATCTCATGATTAAACCTGAAATCTGAAAGATTAGTGAATAATGGACATGAAAGGTTTTAGAAATTAATTTGATTACAAAATTTAAAAAGATAAACCCCTGTTTTTAAAAAGAAATTAATTGTTAAGATGCAACTTAAAAGTATCAAACTCTGCGGTTGCCTGTACCAATACTGGAATGCAACATGAACACCTCTTCTGTATTCCTGAACTTGCAGTATACGGTGCTAATAAAACAAGTGTAAGGCTGTATAAAATTACAAACAAAATGCGAGCTACCTCACCTATCTTTGCAACAGACATTTTCCAGGGACTGTTATAATCTTGCAGAATATATTATAAAAGTTTCTGCTATTGAAGCATCTATTCATTCACTATGCACAAAGATCTGAACTGTCTGTTTATGACCTCAACAGTTTGGGGAGGTTTTCCCCTCCCTTTCTGCTGCTTCTTTTGGTTTTGCTCCTTTCTCTACCTCCAGTGTTACTCACCATAAAAGAGAGCTTTTTGAATCTGATTACCATTCCACAGTGAAGGCTGCATTCCTGGATGCCTGAAAAACCTAAGTGAAACATTCAGTTAGATACACTGCTCTTTTTCTCCTTGCTGAACAATGCATTCTTGATGCACTCTGAGCAGATGAGATCACATACCCCTTCCACAAAACTCAGCATCCTATTACCAAGAAGAACAAGGACTGGAGCTCAGGCTTCTCTCCAACATATTAATCTCCTCTCCAGACAGTTGCAGGAAAAGCAGCAAGGGAAAACATGGGGCTCTGAAGCAGTTTCTTTTCACAAAGGGAGAGACTTGGAATTTCCTTCAGGTTGTGAACTTCAGGGCTCAGTTTATCTTTTGTAAATTGGTGTATTCTGCAGTAGAATTGTAGACCTGATGTGCTGTAAAGCATGCTAAATTCTTAGGTGAACAGAGTTATATAAATATAAAACTTTTCCATTAGCACAGTAGGCCTGTATATTGTTGGAATTTTTGGTTGAAGCCATCAGAAGATTAGGACGTAGGAGCACAAACCTATGACTTTCTGGCTCAAACTAAGTTAGTTTTTTTTCTTCTTTGGTGTGCATGAGATAAATATGTGCAGCACATAAAACCAGCCCTTAAACTTCAGGGAACAGATCAGTGCTTGTGTGGAATACTGATCACTTGTCGACAGACACTTAAAACTTCAAACTTGTTGGTCTAAGAAGATAACATGATTGTGCCAGTTTTCTTTCTGGCTGTGATCCAACTATTTTCAATAATTTAAGTAGCATCATCAGAGTGGATTTCTGAAAGTATTTATTATGCTTGTTCAGTTTTGGACACATGCAGGAACTTTTTTCCTTCTCAAATATGCCTGTTATTAAACTTTATGTATTACATTTATATGACTGTCATATAGGATTATTCAGAAGGGGCTAACAGGACTGAACCTTCTAACATGGAGAAGGCAACCATATTGTTTGCTACTTATGGTTAAGCAAAGGCTGCAACCAAAGCAGTAGCAGCAAAGCACAGTAAAAGTTACACTCATTTATCTATATGGTAGGACAACTTCAGCTGTCTTCAATCCACGTGGGGTGCAACAGGAAAGGAAGAATGCTCTTGCAACAATCCCAGTCATCAGCTAAGTCACAAACTCTGCATGAGATGCATTTGCAATCTGAAAGTTGGAGATACCTCAGATTTTTTTGTTTATGGCGCACAAGCTACTTGAAATCGGGTGTCTAACTAAAGTCACAAGCAGCGGGTAGTCTGGCCAGCAGCTGGATGGAACAGGCTAGTTGTCTAACATAATGAAGACAGGATGGGGTTGGGGCTGGTGGTATGTGTTTTTTGTACTTAAGTACAAGTCCTAATTTTTATTTTTGATGGGTCAGTAACTCTCCTGGACACATTTTCATTAACTCTACCTGTGTGCACAATGAACTGCAGACATCAGAGATTTGAAGCGTTACTGTTTCCCAATATTGCTGCAAGCAGTAGTCTTGACACAGATATTATAAAAAAAAAAAAAAATCAATCAGCTTCAAGAATACAAATGTTTATACAAACATAGAAATACTGAAGAACCACAACCATCATGTCCTGGAAAAAGCTTAACTAGTAGACATGGAAGTAACTGTATAGCATCCCCTACAATTTTCAAAAGAAAAAAAAAGATTTACACAACTGACATTGAATCCAAATTCATTTTATCTACTATTACTGAATACAAAGAAATTTATTCCTTTTGTAAGTCAAGCCTTCAGCAATTGCTGAGAAATACTAGAGAGCTTACTCTCATAAGTATATACCTGTAATTCTTTAGAAGATATTTAATCACTATACAATATACGGTTAATGAGGTAAGTTTTCCAAGGGAAACTTCTCAAATGCCATTTAGCTTGCAAATCACCTTTTTTTTTTTTTAAATATAAAAGCAGGAACCAACAAATCAAGAAATTTAGCACTCACTTGCAAACCTTATTCTGTGATTCCTTTCATCATAAAAGGAGAGTGAAATCCTAGTGTTTAGATATCACCACCACATTAATTTTTGTGTTGGTTTGAGATTTGTACCAACAAACTTCCACAAATCCTCAAGACATTTTTATCAACACAATAAAGGCATTCAGAAGAGCACTCTCATCAAGCACACCAGCTAGATAATGGACTTCCAAAGGCTGGTCAAGCAGAACTGATGCATCCTGTAAGCCCTATTTAATCCTAACTCTGTCAGGAGCTCAGACATTCAACAGCTAAAATTGTGGCTGGCTGATGCTGCAGTTTTACATGGCTAGCTTTCAGCTTCTTGTCTCATTCTTATCACCACACATGAAATATGAAGTCCTGATGCACAAGAACTTCCAAGAAAACCTGACTCGATCCTTTTGGCAACATCCTGACAGAAGTTACGTTCAACAAACTAGTGGATTTAAGTATGTGGATTTGCCTGCTGAAACAGAATTGGCATCCTTTTGGAAGGTAATCTGTCACAGAAGTTATGGATGACATGATAATCTGATAAACACAAAATTTTGATCTCAGACATCTCCTCCCAAGACTAAAAAAATAAAATAAAGATTACACAATATTCAAGTGAAGAATTTCTGAAACTGTGGTAGCTTGACAGGAAATGAGCATTTCCCGTTCAACAAAGAATGGCTTGATACCTCATTCCCAGTTACTGAAAACATACCTTAATGGAAACATTAAATAGTTCTTTAGATGCATTTAAATTCCTAATTGAGTTTTCTTGTAGCATTTTTTGGTAAGCTGTAAAAGCTTATCTGTTTGTCCACGGCTGAACTTGCTGAAAATGCCATGGAATAGAATAGATCTTGCTTTTACAGTAAGCCCTCCATATTACATTATTCTTTTTCAAAACCTGTCTTAGTCAGTACTGACTAATTCTGTGGGACTCAATATTGAATTGCAGAATACCTCATTTCTCTGAATCTGAAGCAAAACTATCACCTGGGAACACCATCTGTGTAGCCAGTTAGCTGACAAATTTCTTCTTCATTATAATAACCCATAATTAAAACCGAGATGGAATATTTTATATAGTACTTTGTATCCAAAATGCATTTGCAGAGCCAACCAGATGCCTCCTCATCCTGCCTAAGTTAAACACCCATTTTTCTCCTTACTAAATCATAGCAACAAACTAGAAGATTGTCAAAGGTTTACCTTTTTTATACTAAATGAAGGGAAAGAATCAGAGGCTTAATCCCAGTAAAATATTTGTTCGTTAATTTCCACTTGCAGAATAACTTCTATTTAACTTAAAATAAAGGTGTTATTGCAGATACCTTAATGACTTCATCTGCACAGTACTTGCAAAGCAAAAAAATAAAATTAATGTCCCTCGTTTTCTGCTCTTCCAAAAGAGAATTACAGTTTGGGTATGTTAGGGCAAATGCTTTCCCTTAAAGTATTTTGTGAACCCTGTTTCTAGACACTGAAAGATTTCTTAGTTTTATTTATTTCATAACTATGAGAAATCAGGAAAATTACCAAGTTAGTTAAGCTTGAATACTTTCCATGTATTAATTAGTTTTTCCGCTTGGTTTGAGGATTTAAAACATGAGCATGTTCCACAGCAAAAACATAGTGTCAAATTAGTATGTTTAAGACTTGCAGTCAGTATCAATTATAGTATAGGAGAATTAACATCTTTATTAATGTATTAATGTACTCTGATGCATTAATGCATTTTGATGGAAAACTATCAAAGGCCTGAACTGAACTTACATAGTTTTCAAATACAGCCTCAAGCTCACTTTCAAATTTGTATAAAGATCTTAAAGAAGTGTTTCTGGACTGATGAATAATAAATTTTTACTTCTTTGGTCAAGTTCAGGTGGATCTTCGGTTCACAGAATGACATAATGACAGAGGTTGGAAGGGGACTCTAGATATCGTCCAGCCCAAGCCTCTGCTCAAAGCAGGGTCATCTAGACCAGCTTGCTCAGGACCATTTGCAGCCAGATTTTGAATATCTCCAAAGTACATGGGGACTCTGCAGCCTCTATGGGGAACCTGTTCCAGTTCTTGACCGCCCTCAACATAAAAAAAGTTTGTACTGATGTTTAAATTGAATTGAATGTCTTGTATTTCCATTTGCAGCCAGGTTCCCAAGTCTGACTGTCATTCAATTCAGCTGCCTTTTTAAAAAACTTCTGCGCAACTTGTTTCATAGCCTCTAGTTGACTTTCAATGCAATAAGATAATTTCTGGTCAAAGTTTCTTCTACAGTACTTTCAAAATAAGATTATTTTGTGATCGTATCGATAAATCTTACGTATTTACTCAGCCTAAGACTGATGGTATTTATCATCAGTGATGGCCTAGAAATTTCCATATCTTGGAAACACCAGTTAATTAGCAAAAAAGATTTAGAGCTGTAATCATGATCACTGTCAGAGCCTGTATTTAAATGTAGCTGACAACCAAACAGAAAGGTTTTAAAATGCCTACTGACCTTAGGAGCTCCCATTTTCCCCTCCTCCATCTTAAAACCCTAAAGGTAGAGTTCTTTCTTTTGCACCTTCACAGAGCAAATGAGGCAAAAAATACATGAACTTACATATACAGAAAATAAAAATAGTATCCACCCCTATTAATGCAATCTCCATCTAAACCTAAGTCAATTAAAATGGCTACACAAAGTACTTAAAGATTTTCTGCCTCTCCTCCAGCTCAGTGGGTTAGAGACCAAGCCAAAAATTTCAGAGAACTTATTTATGAATCATCTTTAAAAAATTAATCATCTCAAGATTTTGCCATACCTATTATTACCATCTGGATCAAGTCCTCTTTCAGCTTCTGAACTGCAAAGTATTCAATGAAATCTCTTAACTCACTATTAAATGTTCTTATAAGTTTCCCTTGGGGAAATCAAGTTCTGTAGTTCACATATAATATTTTGATATTCACTATAAAGCATAAGGAATTGGAGAAGTAATTTTCATGAAAACTTAGATGATAACTTGGTGAATACAGCTTCCAATGCAGTCACTATTAAAGAACCTGGAAGCCTAATTCCTAATACGCTTTCACTGCATATTAAAAAAGCCAATTTGTCAAACAAAACACTTTTTCTTATAAATCATACTTTCAAATATTCAGAATGTTTTATATAGCAGTGCAAACGTCCCATGATAACATTGTATTCCTGCACCAAGCTAAGTATTTCATCAATAAAAATCACATAACTTTATCTCAAATTTCATTACATTTAAACATTTCAACATATTGAATTTGTCTACAGAAATATTCTTCCACTCTCCACTACTTGCAGTCAACTAGAAGCGCTGTCCTGCAAGTGCTGACTTTCCTGCAGTAAAAAGAAATTTTATTTCTCCTTTACTTTGTTTCCTTGCAGTACATCAGGATGTGAGACAATAGTTATGCTGCTATAATTTGATTTTCATTTGATTCACAGCATGCTTAGGTCAGATGCTGAAAGCTCGAAAGTAAGGACACATTAGAAGGTTGACAATCCTATTTTTAAACCTCTCCTGCTAGCTATGTACTTCTCCCTAGACATATTGCAGTCAACATTAAAAATAAATGTATTTGGATTATAAAGGCAACAATCCCAGCTCTGTCAAAGACTCCTTGGTACGAGTCTTTTTTCCTAACAGGTAAATGCCTTTAAACTTTCATAAGCAAATGAAGCAAAAGCCCTGCAAAGTCTCCCTTATTGCCCATTTATGCAGAGAGCAATTCAGCCTATACATTTTGTTTGCTCACATGTTCTTGTAAAGAGATCTATATTACAGCATAATAATAAACAGAATTTGTAACTCTTTCTGGAGAGAACTGTTTTCATTATCTAGACACATGCTAATGGAAAGCAAAAGGCATTGTATTCCAGTTGCAATTAAGAATGCTTTGGGCAAATATCATCATAATATTCTTGCACTAAAAAAGTAAAACCCAGTATCAAAACCCCCCCAACCCAGAACACCCAAACCCCAACCACCAAACTACCACCACTGACAGAGAAGAAAAAAAGATGACAGCTAGTTAGAAGGCAGGATGATTATTTTTATCTGTAAGCAAGTAAACTAAACAGCTTAAAATCAAAGTGATTGTTATGCAACTGTATTGTGAGGCTTCCATATGGCCACACACCAATGCACACCTACTACCCTGACTTAAAGAATATTCATTATTTGATACCAAAGTTACGATCATAATATATTCATTATTTGATGCCGAAGTTTGGATCATAATACACAGTTATTGTACCAACGATGTAGGACTCAATCTCATCAGCCAAAGGGAGAGATGCAGAGATTTACAAACCACATTTTGACTTCAAGAAAAAGATACACTAATCTTTCTCACAATATCAAATGAGTGGGTTGTGGTTCTTTTTTTAAAAGGTAGTCATTTGGTTTTAAATACAGACAAGCATAAACATTCATACTTTAAGAAAATGATTACTACATTTAGATTAAGTTAATTTTATTAAACAGCACATCTCAATTAACAAAGTAGAAACATCAGACCTTTACGCAGAATAAAAGAAACTTACAGGAACATGTGACAATTAACCACACAGCTCACACAATACCTTCTCCAAATTTCAAAAGGAAAAGAAGCCATGTTTCAGAGATTCTGACAATTGCTTTGTAGCAAATACCTTGCATTAAAACAAAGCAGCCCATTTTCTTAACTCTTACCTCCTAACTCTCAACCAAATGTGCTCTTTTAAAATTACATATGAAGAAAGGTATAATATTAAGACATTAAGAAACAGAAGAAGTTTCCTATTCTGCATTCTTTCCTACCAGGTAGATATTAGGCATGATATGAAGGAGGAGAAGAGGAAATGAAGCAAGTAATGCAATACGAAGTGCAAAGTCCTGTGGCAATTCTTCTGGTTCTGCCATCTAAAAGTTATTTTATTCACTCCTTCAGCATTCTGTGTTAAATGTAAAGGAAATATCAAATCGCTAAGACTATTCAGACTTAAAAAAAAAAACCAGAAAAACCCAAAACCAAAAACCCCACAACACCCCAGAAAAAACAACTTAAGAGTGATCAAGGTAGCTACCTGAGACCTTGCACATATGATAGATGAGTACAGCCAACAATGACAACTTCTCCTTGCCTGGAGGCTTTCCAGCCTAATAACTCACTTATTTTGTAAGTTGTACTGGGAAATAAGGCCCCTTTGTGACAATTACTCCCTGCAGAGAGTTATTGAAACAGAACAGTGTTTGAGAGGCTTAGCTATAAAGTAACAACAGTTATATTTGTATTGCACACTGATAACTGCAAAACCGATGAACTTCAACTGGTGAGCAGCGCTACCACTGAAGCCATACGAAATGATACAACAAAGCCTAAAATACTATATATTCTTCATCCTTACTACACAGAAGGCCAAAGAACAGATAGAAAATTAAATAAAATGTAAAATACTGTAGGAAGTGATCATATTTTTAAGTCATTGACACAATCACTAACATCAGACGTACATGAGCAACTGTATTCCCATTAGCAAAGATACTCAGAAACAGAGGTGAGGAAATAATATCCAATTATTTAAATAACCTCCATACTTAAGGAGGTTGGGATTTAATCATGTGAACTACACAGGATCACTGTACACCATCAATAAAGTTGAGTCTCACTGTTCAGAGGTACTTAATGAAAACATCTATTACCCTGACTTCCCCTAACCGGATTATGCGAAAGGTGACAGCGCTGCTCTTATTCTGGGTAGACAGAGAAGGAGACTGAAAAAGAAAAAAGGGAGAGGGATTTTCCTTATGCTACCATTTCAAAGAGATCCTACTCCTGCTGTAAGCACAGTGGCATCTTCTTCCTTATTTCAAGAATGTAATTGACTGTAGGAAAAAAAAAACATCAGCAATCTCATAAAGCAATAAAAACATCCTGTGGAAAAAGCAAGCTGTTTGTAAATGTACTACGGTTTACACAGTTGGCTAGAATATGGTTAATATTTCACACAAGTAGTATCAACAATAACCTAAACTGTATCTAGATATATGTAGCTATGCGTGCATACCCACATTTCAGAGCTGCAATCCTACTTTCTTCTAAAAGAGCATCTGCTCAGCTAGGAGTTTCCTGTTCATTAGGGAGCCTGATTTCACATCAGAAAATAAGCACCTCTTCATCAATGAAAACAGTTGTTTTCAAGTTGATGAAATTAGTAACTTCCTTTTTTTTTTCCCCCCAAGTTATTAAACATATGCAAGAATCTCAAACGTTGAACATAAACTACGCACTAATTTCTCCATTTTCTTTCATCAGAATAACCATTGCCAATTTAGAAGTCAATGCCAAAACTTCCTCTGTTCTTATACATAGTTCGTGGAGGTATTAATACCAAAACTTCCAATTAAGTTAACTTTCTACCACCAATCATGCAGAGAATTACTGAATGCGCTATGAAATTCATAGTCATTTGTATTTTGCAGACATAAATAGCATAACAAATGCCATTTTATGTTGAACTATCTTAACAGATAGGCCTCTCAGTGGAAAGTTTAATTCAGTCAAAAGTACTGACTGATAAGTAAATTCTAACAGTACTAAGGAAAGTAATTTTGTATTTTAAATACCATTCCAGCAATGTAGTATGACCAGAATATTTGTTACAGAACAGTTACAGCACTATGGCTATTCCACTTTGTGCTATCTGTTCCAAAAATTATGGGATCCTCAACATCCTTTAGGTATTTCATAATTTTTTTTTAAGTGCTCTATTTCAAATTTGCCCCAGTGTGAACATCTGCAGTTAAAAAGTGATCAATGAATTAACTACAGATAGGTGAATTTTGGACAAGGGGTTGACAAAACTATTAGCTGAACAGAATACATTCTTCAAATTAAAAAAGTATAAAACCAAAAACAAATTAAGGTTGTTAAAAGTGACAAAACACAGTTACCATATATAATTTTTAAGTAGAAAGCATTGATTCCTGCTGATATTTAAATCATACTAATTATTATTGCATCTTTTAATAAAGATTTTAAAAACGTGAGAAAAGGAAAAGTTATTTGGCAATGTTTTTTGGTCTAGGAAACCAAAAGTGCTTTCTGGGGTGGGGGGGATGGGGGAGTAAACCAAAATCAGCTAAAGTCTTATTCCCAATTTACATACAAACTTTAGAACGGCTCTTTTCCTAATTGGGACATTTTTTTAAAATTTTTTTTTTTTTTTGAAAGTTGGAAACTAGCGGTCTGAAGATCTATCAAGGAAATCATGATTAAGTTACGAGATGTCTGCAAAAAATATACATGTATACATTGTGTTGAACTCCTATATGTGCCTCCAGTCTAAACAATCACTTCGTATCGTGAAAATAAAATGTTGGCACCTTATCTTGTTAAATGCAAAAAAGCTATTGTATTCATTATACTTCTTGCAGCAAAGCCTGCCACATTTCATTAAACAATATAATACTGTGATGTGCTTAGTAATAAAAAAGCAATAAAATTTCATATTTGAATTTCTTCTGGGGAACACACTCATGATTTATGTAGCCTTTCCTACAAAAAGTGACATCTAATGGAGTACACAATTGATGTACATCAAGAAGGCCAAATTGTTTGGTTTAAAGAGAGAGGAAAAACAGTTTATTTCTGTAAGGATATATCTTAAAATCAACAGTTTACTTAAGACCAAGGGTTACAGAAGGTTAAACAGCATCTTTTTTGTGCAAATAAAACTACATCATGTATCTTAAATATAAATCTTGACATTCTTTCAAAGATTTGCTGTCAAATTTTGTTGGTGGTTTAAGCTTTTGTTTTTTCAGTAATGCTCCATTTAACAAGTTAATAGACATGAAAAAATTGAATACATAAATATGTTTTGCGTCTTATTTACACACAGCACAAAATATAAATGCACTAGATCCACAATAATCCCTACTGACAAGCAACACCTGAATTACTTGTGTCTTTCATACTTGCCTGCATAATAATTAGCATGTTACTATCATTTCTGAAGTACTGGATTCCTAAACCATAATCCCAAATATGGAGCTAAGTCTGGCTCAACACCTTAAGAAAACCCCCTTAAAAAGGTGAAAGTGGAATTAAAATCTAACCAATTAAGAAAAAGCTGAGTAATTCCAGACCGCAAATACCCTATCAGTTTTTGTTTTCTTTTGTCATTACAAACATTTCTTCTTTGTTGAAAAAAAGATACAGTAAAATAAGAAAACCTGACACAAAGGAAAAAAGGTAAATTAACCCCTTTTTTTCCTTGACCACTTACCATCTCTACTCCCATCAGTATCTTAACTTCCCTTTATGTCCTGTCCTGAATGGGAGACAGCGGGGGCTGGTGTAAAGCAGACTGTAATTTCTGTACAGCCCATGTCCTCAGGAGGAAACCATTTGGTATATCATTCTTCTAGTCAACCACTTATTATGAATGAAATTTAGGTCTGCCTTTCAAAATCAGCTGGAATTGACCTGTGAATTCAGTGGTTATGGGAAGAGAAGGAGGACAGACAGTACAGACCAAGTGTAATGTCACCTAAGCTTTGTCTCCACTTTTTCCTAATGACCCGAAAAAGTAGAAAACCACCGGGAGTGCGGATTTGCACTGAAGATCTTATTCTGCTTTCTTAATAAGTGGAAAACAATAGATAAATGATAGAGCCTTACCGTGCAAGCTTATAAAAGAAAGATCTGCTGTAATTCCATAAGTAAGTCTAAAATAGCACTTAGTGCTCTCTGCCCACATTTTTAAAAAAGCCTACAACCCCCCCAAGCCTTTTTACTTTCAACTGGATTAAAATATTTTTGAGGATTTCACAAAAAAATTGGAAAATATTAGATTAAAAGCATCTGTAAGTTTCAGTTAAGTAACTTGCATATATTTTAGTCATTATTGCTGTTATGGTCTCACCATCCTAGCCTTCTGGATAGTTCTTTTAACTGAACACATTAAACACCTGTTTATATGAGATACAGATGCCTTCTCTTGAAAAGGCATTTCAGGGAAGGACAGGAACAACCTTTAGAAATCTTTCTGAAAGAGAACTATTATTTTTTTCCAGTTTCCCCCTCAACTTGAGAAGAGCAAAATGTTAAAAGAGATATTGGTGAAAGAATTGTACTGGTGTGATACACTTGCTTTATTATTAACACAGATTTGGTATTTCAGTATTTTTACTGAAATTCTCAGCCCTTTAAGGTATCAGAAACATTACAATGTGAAACACTGACGAGTTCAGACTACAGAGTATCAACAGAAGTAAAATAATCATCTCCTTTGAACATTTGTTAGTGTGGCTAGGAAAATACTAGTAGTAAAGTATTTTCACTTGTTTGTTAAATGGGTTGTGTAAAGATGTAGCTAAAAATTACAGAAAAAAAGCTGATAAAATGCTTAATCAGAAGAGAAACATAGCATAAGCTCTTTCTACTTTTGCTATAGAAATTATTTTTGTCACCCGCCCAAAACACCCAATCATTTTTAGCAGGCAGCCCTGAATTCAGATAGTTGATGCATCACCCAGAGTCGCTGAATATGAGGAAAAAAAATCAGCAGAGTACATCAATAAATGCCATGGATCAGCAGCTACAATTACAGCAGTTACTTCGAGAAGTTCAGTGCACCTCTGAACCATTCACTATACTCTTTAAATAATTTGGAAGTGTGTTATGCAGGAACACTTAGAACAAAATCAGTTTGGTCACACATGCATGGGTATTTTTGCTTAAAAAGGTGTTCTGGTATCACCACAAGTATACATTCATACCCACAACGCTTGTCCAGCAGCAGCCTGGGACAGTGCTGTCTGAATAATACGTCATGTGAATTTTAGAAACATATACATTAGGCACAGCGAGTGTCAAAAATAAACCATACCTACAGCAATACAGGTGCTGTCATTAGTTTATTTTTATACAGTGTAGAGAATGAACTGTCAATGAATAGTTTGTATGGAGTCTAGTGATCACTAACAGCAGCAACACTCTTTCACATGAAACACAAACTATCTTGATATTACATCAAAAAGTCATCAAGGTCTAAGAAAAAAAAAAAAAGAACAATCCTTAGAAGAGATTCCTATTACCTATATATTCATACATGTCGTTTAGAAAGCTGTTGAGAAAACATACACCTGTGAAATAATATATAGCTGTTCTGTTAGCTTTTAAATCCCATTTTCTAACACCTTGTCATTGTGCTGTGAAATCTAGTAGAACGAGATTCATATACCACAGTGCAAAGAAAAGCAAAAATTAACTCAAAACAATCTTGAATTGAAATTACTAAAGTGGCAAAATTGAGCATCAAAAGCTAAATGTGTCCACAACTCCCTTTCAAGTATATGACAGCTTTCAATAACATGACCACGTGGTTCTTCAGGGTGGACACTGCTCAATCATCAAGTGGTTTATCAGTACTGAATCCGTGGCCTTATGCTGAAAGGCATGCAAGCTACTACTATTATTGTTATTAGGTGTCGTGGTTTCAGCCCAGCCGGTAACAAAGGACCACGCAGCCGCTCGCTCACTCCTCCCGCCCCCCTCCGGTGGGATGGGGGGGAGACGGAGGAGAGAAAAGAAAAAAACCTGGAACCTCGAGGGTTGAGATAAAGGCAATTTCCTGGAACTACACAAAGAAATTACAACAACAACAACGGTACTAATGAACGAGTATACAAAAAGAGTGATGCACAGTGCAACTGCTCACCACCCGGGACCCGACGCTCTGCCACTTCCCCCACCGAAAAGAAGAGCCCACCCCCCGGCCCGCTCCCCATTTATATACTGAGCATGATGTCACATGGTATGGAATAGCTCCTTGGCTAGTTCAGGTCAGCTGCCCCGGCTATGCCCCCCACCTCCCATGTTCCTGTAAAAATTAACTCTATCCCAGCTGAACCCAGGACATTAGGTCATATTAATAAAATCCAGTAGCCCCTTACAGTGAAGACAAAATTAATGGCTTCAGTTGTGGGTTCGGGTTTTTTTACAGCAGTTTTCACTGACAGCATTTAAGTCCTTCAAAACTAGTAATTAATCTTCTCAGCCCACCAATCTCATGAGCAAAACTATTTACATTTTAAAACAGCCTCAAAAAGACTTAAAAGTGTCTAAGTGAGGAGGCATAGGACCCAACTTGACAAAATACTCACCATCGCAGAATATTCAAACACAGCTCCAACTGACATCCACTCCCACCGAGTGCTTACCTTCTGTGCATGTCATGGTCTTAAAACTGGGCATCAGCTAAATATAGAGCAGGTATTTTGAAGCAAGTGAAATAGTTTGCATTGCACAAGAACTGCCAAAAGCAAATTCCTGCAGAAAGGCTACACATGGGTAATCTTTGGTCCAAACTCTTTCCAATACTCCAAAAGAGAAGAATCGCAAATGTTTTCATTTCTACGCATTCATGTGATATTACTGTAACCAAGTATCACAGAAGAACTTTGATTAGATTGTTCTTAACCATAACAGCCTATTATTTTCACTGTTTTCCTTAAGAGCAGTAGTAGATAACAAGGATGAACGTCAACACTGTAAAGTTTAACATTTGCTTGCCATGCACCTATTTGGATGAAAAGGAGGCATTTTCCAATGAGGTACTCTGGATAGTACACAATTATTAGAATTTAGTATATACTCCTTAACTCTTAAGCAAAAACCAGGGTATAGGTCTTCGTTTTCACAAAACTTTGTCATTGTTATGTTATTTTTCAAATCCAATTTGCATTTACCATAGGCAACACACTATATGAAAAAAGCAAATCAATGCCAAGATAAAAGCACATCTACCACATATGCTTTTGGAGCTGAGGCATCCTTTCCTTAGTGCAATACTAAAAAAAAAAAATTAATTAATTCTAAAAATCCTTATCCACTGGGTCAAATATTTTCATTTGTTTGTTATTCCTCCCAGCACATATTAATACAAGATAGCTAGCATTTTACACTCCAGTGAAGTTAACTTCTTGCAGTCCCTATTGCTTCCTAGTCAGTACCATTTCACTTGACATACTATTAATAAACATTAATTTTGTTACTACATCATGTTTGAAAACTACTCAGTGAGCAAGAAAAAAAATGTCACTTGCCACAGTGCCCTTTTGGAAAGTGTTATTTTGATACTGAACATTTGCATATTTTGAACTGAGAATTATTTCTGCTTAGAGGTAATATAGTGACAGTTGTCACAGCTCCACAAAGTCAAGAATCTGTGGGTTTTTTTACTCTCTTCACCAGTTCCACACACTATACACTCAAACCCAAGTAAATTATGGGACAAAGAAAAGCTACTGAACTTATAAGCAATGGAAGCGTAATGGCACTCGTAAAGAGAGAAGTCACACCAATTTTAAGTTGATTTCTTGCCTAAGTACAAATGCAACAAGCAAGGCAGTAATTCTGTCCAGACACTGCAGAACTGTCAAATGTTGAAAAGGAAACTAGAACCCTTCCTTAAGTGCACAAAACATCTGCTCGGTAGACAAGAGACAAACAAACCTTCATGATTCCTGGCTATCCCGTACACTGCACAACTCAAAAATGCCTTGAGATCATCCTAATTAATGCCAAATCTCATATACTACACAGCCCAGTTTCGCTTCATCTTTCCTCCATAAACACATATCAGGCTTCCAGTACTGCTAGCGTAGTACTAGTAATTTATCGTTAATGCTTACTGCTGGAACAAGGGAGTTTCAGGAAGACTCAGCATGCCAAATACCACCTCCAACTTTGCACCTATCCCCCTAGAAATAGGTATCTTGACAGAATTAACCACCTAAGAATTTTTGGTATAATGCTTTTCCAAAAGAAAACACTAACAATTTTTTTAAAACCAATATCAAACCCACCATTTTCCTATATAATGCAGGCATATATCTAAATGCAGACAATTAAATGGGTCAGCACCACCTCCTAGGCCTCAAAGAGTTAATATTCACCATTCACAGGGATGTGGCATTCTGGACACTACTGATAAGACCCCATCCCAAGCTATTTTAGTTAATGGCTCCCTTGATACACATTCCACTGCTTTACCTCGAAATAATTTGGGTCCATCAGTGTGTCAACCTCCAGATCTGCAGCAGTGTTAAATCAGTATTAATTTTCACCAAAGGCATTAGTACAATTATTCAGATCACTAGTATCTGCCTCTCCTCTGTGCCCACAACTTCTACTGAGAAACTGTGCCATACAAGCTCCCATTTAATAAATTAAATCCTCTTACAGAAGGCGTGCTTCTTTCAAGAACCTTCTCTCCCTTTGAAGAGCTGAAGTTGCTCACCCTCACTACCACCAATCTAAGAGCACAGTATGTTACCCCTGTCCCATATATAAACATCACTTACATAAAATGTCAAACATAAGAAAACAGAACCATATTTTTGTGTTTCCTTCAACATTGCTGTAATAGCCACCACACTGTAGCCATCAATAAAGCAATCACTCCCTTGTTACTTTCCAGATTATAACTAAACACTGCTATTAAACGGCTATCATTTAACTTAATCAGTCTGCTATAAGCCAAAAGAATGAAGAAATGATGAAAATAATTTCCAATCACTTTCTAATCTGGCAGTGAATAGCAAACCAATGCATCTTGTGGAGATTGACACCTGATGATCATTTACTTCCAGTCAATTACTATTTAATGAAGCACAAAACCACAATGATGAAACTCACAAGGGTGACTGCAGAGTACATTTTCAGTAGCATATTACTGAATAATTAATGTTAAGATAACTTACAGAACAATTTCAGCATGGGGAAATAAAGGTAACTAGGACTTTCAATAACACAATGCCTGCTTGTGGCATAATAATGATGTATTGTTTTTGCTCCAGCAATCAGTGCTTAACCAGCACTCCTCATCCACCAGTAACTCAAAAACACACTTCACTGAGAAGTTTTGATTGTCAAGGGATGCATTGACATGCGTGTAGACATTATTTAGCACTTCACAGCTATGAAATTAAAACCACAGTAACACACTAATTACCATTATGTAGTTCAAACTCCTGTTGGAGATAATACATTTTACAGAATTGATAACCCAATAAAAGAATACAATGCTTGCTTAAAACTTTTGCCAAATACTAATGGTGATTTCAACTTCAATTTCTAGCTCTTTTTGGTTGTCAAAGATACTTACCTTTACAGCAAGAAAAATAACCAGTTGCTCCCATTAAGTCACAACCACGGTCCTCCACAACTACCTTTTCATTCCATTAGCCAAACTTCTGACAGCATCCACATACAAAGTTTTTAAAGGGAACCCAAAAAGTGAAGAAAATATCTGTTTTGATGTATTTAAAAAGCAAAGCTGCATTTCTTTTTAAGTCAATTGACAGTAAACAGACTTGCCTGTCTATCTGTCTTTGTCTAACTTTTTCCAGCTGGATAAACCCAATTGCTATTAAAGTTGACAAAAGACAATGATATTATTAATGAAAGCAGCTACACTATATTAGACTTGTCATTACAGGTTCCTAGTGAGCGTCAATTAATTGCATGGCTGCTATGCTTAAAAAGGCTGCAGACAAAAAGAAGAGTTAGGGGGCAGGGGGAAGTAGGTATTTTTAACTCTTTGCTTTAAGTAAGGTGTTCAATCCATCATTTTCCTCCTCAATTTTAAATAAAATATTGCTTCAAAGAACCCCTTTTTAGATTAATCATATGTTTTCTTCTTCTAAGCGCAACCTATATTAAATTACACATCTGTATTTGCCAACTATTTAGACACCTTCTGACACAACGAAGGTTTATATGCTGTCTTCAATGATGCCGTATTTGGTTAACAGATATAATTTTATACAAAGCATTTCTGAATAGGATACAGAAATAACAACACTGTCACAGGGAACCTTTCTCCTATCCTGCTGTTTCCAGGATGCTCTCCCTGATCACCCAAAGGCACTACCTCCACACAAACCTTCAGCTTAGCAGCTTGCAGAACCAGCCTGTGCAGCTTAGGTAAAATACCTCCTAGTACTCTGAAGGAACATACTCCCTCTTGGTGGCTTTCTGACCACCTTCTCTTTGTCTGAAACTGCAAATACCTTGTTAGCAGTAGAGAAGCAAATGAGAGCTGTGCTTGACTGAGCTGTCTGTAAGTTATTAATAATTCACATTCTAAGTCCTCTTTCTCACCCAGGAAGGCAGCATGGATATGTCTCTATGAATGCTTTCCATACACTGAGCTTTGTCCTTCCTATAAACATCTACATCAGCAGTTCATACAGACATATAAACGGAATTAATCACTGCACTTCATTAGAGACTCTTTGTTACTGACACATCTAAACTCAACTACACTTTAAAATGGTGGGCCTTCTACCCCAGCTTTGAGACCTATCAACAGATACCTAAGAGAAACCACGGATTTTCCCAACACAAGAGTGATATTCCCTTGTAAGCATTTCCTGACATCTAGTACCTTGCTCTCTTTCAGCACAAATCTAGGTAAAGGCTGAAGAAATTAAAGTTATTTCTTGGGTCATGGACTCCAGCCTTTGTAACAAGTGCTTCAGTTACCCTATCCCATTCCTACAAATGTTATATCCAATTGTCTCTTAATTAAAGCAGTGAAGCTTCAATAGCTTCTAAGGGCACTACTCCTTCCTTCAGCTAGCCTTACCTGTACGTTTTTCTAATTCAGAAAACTTCAATTGAATTTTGCTTTTTCTGCTAGTATGATCTCATCCCTTATGATCTTGCAATGACCTCAGACCATCTTCTATTTTGTACTATCAGATGATTTTTACATTGGCGTCACCTTTTACTGAGTGTTTCAGGCCCTGAACAATTTATTGATAGAGACACAGCTTCTGTCCCAAACAACTTGTGTGAGCAAATAATTAATTCTTGCTTTTTTTCTCTATACCTTCTAATATTCATCCCACTTTGAGAAGACCTTTTATCCTTTGTACTGATTTTCATTATGGTCTTGCTGAAAAAAGGGTATTACAAGCATCTTCAAATAGGCAATTCTGTTCTGTCTTAGCTTTCCTACTTATTTACTGTTCTCTCCTTTCCATCTTTCATTATCATTCATTTTACGAGCAGGTAAAAAGCAGTAGTTCAGAGTTCTGTACAACAATTCTTTTTCCATCATATGCGTTTATGCAGTTGCTTTAATTACTGTGTCTTGGGTAGTACATAGCTAAGTTCAATTAGTTTTAGTTAACCTTGCAAAAAGTAATCATCAATTAAATATTTCAGTGGCTAGTATTCAAACTGGCAACTCTGTCTCCACTAGCAGTCAGCAGTTGGTTGGTCCTGCGTTAAGGAAAAGCGATTTCAGACTGAAGCCTTCTAGAGTTCTTAAGAAAATATTCAGAGAATGCCTTAAAATACTTAATGCATTAAAATATTTAAGCCATGTATGCAGCCTAGAAAAAGAAAGGTCTCTCTGCATGCTCAACAGTCAAATAGTTTTCAGATTTTGATTTCACTCTCCACTTTTAGAGACCAATAGGAATGCTCTCACACACATGGGTTACATGAGCAGCTCTTAGCAAAGTAATGCACTGCACATTCAATCAGTAAGTGCCAAGAGCTGCTTATTGCTGCTGTATGTGAACCACAGCTTTCACACATGAATTCAGGAAAGTCATCTAATGGTGTCTCATCTTCACATCTCAAAGTAATGCTTTCATTCTCAGTTAATGTCGTGGTTTAACCCCAGCCAGCAACTAAGCACCACACAGCCGCTCACTCACTCCCCCCCATCCAGCGGGATGGGGGAGAAAATCAGGAAAAGAAGTAAAACTCCTGGGTTGAGATAAGAACGATTTAATAGAACAGAAAAGAAGAAACTAATAATGATAATGATAACACTAATAAAATGACAACAGTAGTAATAAAAGGATTGGAATGTACAAATGATGCCCAGGGCAATTGCTCACCACCCGCCGACCAACACCCAGCCAGTCCCCCCGCGGCGATTCCCTGCCCCCACTTCCCAGTTCCTATACTAGATGGGACGTCCCATGGTATGGAATACACCGTTGGCCAGTTTGGGTCAGCTGCCCTGGCTGTGTCCTGTGCCAACTTCTTGTGCCCCTCCAGCTTTCTCGCTGGCTGGGCACGAGAAGCTGAAAAATCCTTGACTCTAGTCTAAACACTACTGAGCAACAACTGAAAACCTCAGTGTTATCAACATGCTTCACATACTGAACTCAAAACATAGCACTGTACCAGCTACTAGGAAGACAGTTAACTCTTTCCCAGCTGAAACCAGGACAGTTAATGCTTGGAAAATCCCCCAGAAAAAGACACTAGTGAGTATCTTCATGACCTTGCAGAAGGTAGCAGCATTGCTCATGAGACAGAATCCCTTCTGATGAAATGATATAAAACTGCAGAGAACTGATTTTTTTTTTTTTTAAACTATGTCTTCCTAATTGTCTTTGGAATATATCATTTATGCCAGAAATACTACACTGATCAGATAGGAAGCACAAAACTCAAGGCTAAGAGGTACCTAATAGGTACAGCTGTCTTCTCTTATTGATTTCATTATTCACTGCAAACAGAGCTCAAAATAACAAAGATAATAACATGTTCCAGGAGGGGCTTTCTGCACATACTGCCCACCAGTTCTCAGAGCCAGGATTCCCTGAGCTTCCACTTTTAGTTAAACAAACTTTTCATTAAAAAAACAAGTAAATTGCAGTGTACATATGGCAAGCAGGTAATGTTTAGGAAAAATGCCAAGAAAAAAAAATACTACTTTTCATGTTTTTAAACAATGTTTTGAACTTGTGGTTCCATGACAATTTCCTCATTTAATTTTGCTATCTTGGGACTTCCCACAGAACAGCAGTTCTAATTTTGGACAGTTTTAGCCAACATACTTCTTTCTGAGCATCTTAAAGTTGAGAACAATGGCCAGTCATAGTACCATTCCACTCCTTTTCCATTAAACAAATAGGGTTGTATTCTCTTCTCTTGATAGTGCAGGTTTTGGCATTGATGTCATCTGTGAGGAATAAAAAACCCCTGTGCCTTTCACTACCATGGTGGAAAGGTGAAAAGGGTGTAAGTTCTGGAGGAAGTGAACTCCACAGCTGTACAATTTCTGCATTTCCAGTATCGTTAGGTTCAGCTCACAATAAATCTGGCTGTTTTAGAGGGCAAAGATGAGGGCACCCATCCACCTGCCATATTCTTGTGTAAGAGAAGAAAAATGTACTGGAATCTAGTATTGGAGAAAGAAACCCATACTGGAAATGTAACAAGCAATTGTTTCAATGGGCTTTTAATATTTACTAAAATTAAATACTACAGTATTTACACTTCCTGGTCACAAAACTATTTACATTTCATACTGGAGTATACCCAACAAGGTGTATAACTATAGCTAGTGCCAGGCATCAGAATTTTATTTTTGTATTCAACAAACAATGTAATATAAAACTTCCCATAATCTGTAGACAATACAGTTTCCAGTCTCCTCACTGGAGGTGACTTTGATATGTCAGAGCTCATTTATAAGTCCTTTTATATGCATTTTGTGAAGGAGCCTGAGCAACCTAATCTAACTTTAAAACTAGATCTTCTACAACAGGTTGGACTGGACAACCTCTTACAGTCCTTTCTAGCCTAAACTATTCTGTGATTCAATAACATCATCCTGGCCACTACAGAGGGCCTTCTGATAGCAATTAACATGTCTGCTACATAAACTGGATGAAATGGAAGATTATAAACATTGTTATTTTCTTACACAGGTAAGCATTATTAATTTTCTTGCATGCACATCTGCTCTTTATCATTTCTCTGTGCTTTCTTAAAACAGGCTATCTACTTAATGGACTGAAAACAACATTAAAAGCACCTTGAAATAGAATATTTCATTCTAGTAATCAAGAAAACCAAAATCTTTCCAAGTCACAATCCGCAGTTGTTACCCCTCAAAATTCAGACACACATTCAATGATAAACTTTACTCTCTTAACAAAGCTATAATACATACAATGCTTAAACAGGGTATCACATATGGCCCTCAAATTTCATTAGTTTTAGGAAATACAAATTTTACATATTTGTATGAAGAAGTGCTAGACACTAAATAAGGGATGTACAGTATCTCCTTACAGAACCCCTGGAGCATTTCCAAAAAGCCTCCAAAAACTGAAATGTCCTGCAGTGAAGCTACACACAGTGCAAAGTATATGTCTTGCTTTCTTACCGATGTTACCTACACTTCAACAAACACAGAGCTTAGACTCATTGCTCCCTATCCACTCTTTCAGAGACCAGGATCTAACAGTTATACGCAGGCTCCTCACACTTGCAGGAACCAGTTTCTTAAAGGATAGCGTGAATAGCCAGTACAGGAACATAAAAGACAGCTCTTGCACCCACTATAATTAAGTACTGCTGTATTAGCGAGACCACCACGTGTCTGTAAGTGAAACAAGGATGATAACACACGTACCACTTCTGTTTGTTACTGTGTTCATCTCCTTACCAGTCTGCCCAAAATTCAGTCATTCAAATTTACTGGGTTTTTCCCACTCAGATGGGAATCAGTGAGGCTCTCGTACACATATTGCTCAGTCATGTAACTTATATTACTAATACTCCTTGCATAATAAAAGTACTTTTAATAATAACCTTTGTGATGAGCGATTCTGTATGCTTAACTGTTCAAATGGAATACAGGAAAAAATAGAAAGCATTACCACAATGTCATCTTTTCGCACTTCTGAATTTTATTATATAAAGTCTTCATGAATGTTGGATGAGGACAGCACATCTCTGCAAAAATAACATTAAAAGCTTTCAAAGTGTCCAAATAGCACAGTTAATAAATGTTAGCATAGGTCTACATTTTGATAGGTTACATTCAATTTCCTGTTAAACAAGCATTATATTACTATGAGGAAGCCATCCTTTTGATAATAAGTAGTGGAAGACACATAAATGGTCTATTAAAGGATAAAAAGAGGAAATGAAATAACTGAAGGTCTTTTAAATCACTTGTGTGCCATTTTGATGCATTCAATGTGGTACTTATTTTAAACTCTTTATTTCATAAAGTACACGAAGTTCATGATTTAAAACAAATTTCCTAAGAGACTGATTTGCTCCTTTTCTTCTGACCCATTTATTGATTAAAAGCAGCAAAGCTCTGGGATCATACAAGGACATGTTATCTGAAACTTGCTACTTTTGCATATCCTTTACATTAAATGACTTCATTAGTGAAATTTCTATTCACAATCACAAATATACTTTGCTTAACAGTTTTAATGACTGCAGGACTGAATGAATGGATTTTAAAAGTTGGCACTTAATAAAAATACTGAGTGATCCCTAAGGTCTATAACATGACTCAACACAGATTTACTAAAAAAGTACTCATTAAGAAATATAATATAGGTGATTTGCTAATCTGCTTACAGTTGCATACATATGTAGGTATAAGTTTGCCAAAAATCAGTCTTTTAATCTTGCTTTGTGGAGTTTCACTTTCTGAAAAGACAGCAATAAGCCTATCTTTCCTGCCAATACGGGACTTCAGCTGATCATTAGCGGAAATCAAACTTATGCAAGAATACTTAAAAAACTAATTTATTGAGTTGTAAAAGAATGTTTTACTTAGCTTGGACAGTAATTTCATTATTTCAGATTTAATGAAATTATAATCAGAACACCACCCCTTTCAAAAGTGGCCGGAGTACTCTCTAACAATAAAACTTCTGCAATTAAAACTCCATAAAACCTTGAAATATGCTTTTAAAGAAAATGCAGATACTTTATTTCATCCAGTTACTAAAGCAGTTACTTGAGAGACTCTAAAAAGGTGCTGAGATGCATAAGAGCGCATTCAGATGCGATTCTAAGGGGAACCTAGAGAAGTTGCCTTTAAGCTCACTTCTGATGTTTTAGTCACATATCTTGAAATGTGTTGGCATTTAGAGTATAACATAGCTCCACACTAGTATCACATCATTGAACTTTTATATTCCATTCATGAGAAAACCCCCACAAAAATAACAAACAGAATATCCATAAATATCTATTGGGAGAAACAGATGCAAAAACAGCTCGAGGAAGTACAGGAGGGACAAACTGCAGCCTTTGACGCAGCAAAGAATTAGGTTTATTCAATTCCTCAATAGTGTTTTCTGGGGATTTTATTACTCTCAAACTTGTATAAGCAGTATGAGGTATTATTGCCAGTATGTCACTCTAACATTCCTCTATTTCCATTAGGTTTTCCTTAATTGCTTTTTGGAGCACAAAATAATCACTTGTAAAAAGAACAACTTTATTTTACAATGTATACTTTTATGCTCTCAGAATTTTCTGTACATCTTAGATTAATTCATCTTACTTTCTATAGATAAATCTGGGTTTTTTTAAGAAATCTTGAAGTTAGAGGTTACAAAACAAGAGAAAATACTGAATCCTGAAGTGTAAATTAAATTGATTCTCAGACTAACAGATGAAAGACTAACGGCAAATCAGCACTAATGATGAAAACAGAATTCTGACTCCAATTTGCACTTGCTCTCTTAAGGCTAAACATTATGCATGCGTGTTTTGCTGCCCTTTTTATTGTCTACCCTTCACTACTATATCATAATATGATGCTTACAAAATAGCCAATGCTGACTTGTTGCTAATAACTATAGGTTACTAATAGCTACACATTAGTTACATAAAGGTAAATGTATCTCATTTTCATGATTTTTTAAAAATTTGAAACTCTGAAGGTGTTCCTATAATTGAAATAAAATATCTTCTGCCACAGTAGAAAGACTTATAATAGGTGTGACTAATACAAGCCAAATGCACAACCCTAGCATTCATTTTAATGTTAAAATTATTTCAAGAGTGTGTAATTGTTTATATCTTTTTATATATATAGATATATATAAAATCTTGAGCCTCTGCATACACCAAGATCTTACTATTTAGCTGAAAATGACAGACATGGATTTAAAGAAAATTTAAACAAAAAAAATACACATCCATGCAAAGACTGATTATCTTCTCAGTATTGACTGAAGTGACATTTTTCAGCTCATTAATGCATAGTCTGCCAAATTAAACGTGTAAATCATGGTCCATCTAAACACCTGTTATTCAACTACAGCATTTCTCAGCCTTTATAGCACATTTTATTCTCAACTCAGACACTTGTGCAAGGGCTAATAGTAAATAATTTCATTTTAACATTTAAAAGGAAGTAAAAAGAGCAAATATTTTAAGTTACTCAGCTCTAATGATACCAAACAGTACATGCACTGAAAACTACCTAAACTGAAAGATTTGATACTGACAACTGGGTAACAGTAACAGCATGATAAAAATGCTTGATTCTGGACATGACAGCAAATTCAAAGTTCCCCTAAAATATGGCAAAAAAATGCATCTTGTATGAACCAAATTATTTTTGCCCTGCCTTGCCTCCCCCTCCCCAGCATTACATCCCCTGCTACCCTTAGACTTGGACTCCAGATTTTGAAGGTGAAAAAATAAAGTCTTGAAACCTGGGTCATAAACAAGAAAATTTTTCCAGCACTAACGAAAATTTTTTAAAAAGGGGGGAGCAGCAGGGAGATGCTGCTAGAAGTGAAACTATAGGATCAGTATATAAGCCATTTTCTTAGCACAAAAGTATTATAAATTCACCTGCTACCCAACAGGATTTAGAGCTGATCAATAAACAATTCAGATTTTGCAAGCCAACCTGTGAGCAGGCACTGCATCTCCTGTACTTCTACAGGTGCAGACTTTGCTGTGCCATGTACGTTGGTTATAGCACTGTACTTTGAAATGAATGACCTCACCTGCTACAATTTGCTTATCAGATGGAATAGCAATGAAAAGAAAAAGGGAATTTGCCTGATTGAATAAAACACAAGAAGAAAATTGAAAATGCGATAATACCATTTCAGAATTCAAGAGAATTCAATTCATAAGTGATCTTTCTATCCAGGAAAGACGAGCTACAGGAGAGAGGATATAGTAGACATAGATGGCATTTAAAGCAGGACAAAGATACAATTTTAAAACTGTAAGTGTTTGTAGGGTAGTCTATCACCAACGACAGCACAAAGTAACATACCTAGATTTGAAATGAGCTTTGCTGTATTGGAAACTTAGGTCCCTGGCCCCATTTTTAAGGTCAGAAAAACACCAGTGATGGAGAAACAGGAAAAGAAGGTGCAGCTATACTACTGTAAAGAAAGAAACAAAAAAAATCTTTGAGCTTAGTTTCTAAGGAAAAACTCTCCTCTATACGCCCATTTTTCTTCTGTGAGAAAGCAATGACATCCCCGTAGAGAATAATAACTGATGAAAATGATTTTTAACAGTAAAATTTTATGACACGATTTACATAAACCAGCTGTTAAAACTGCAGGACTAAATTTGTGCAATGATAACAGAGTTACAAGCACTGCTATTGTTACAGCAATTGTTACTCTAACAAAAGAAAAAGCCATCTCAGCCCAGACAAGCTATATTTTTACTATTCAGGGCCAGAAAGAGCAAGAGCAGTTATAGATACCTACTGCTGTTCATGTCTACACACTGCACCCTTACTGCTCCCCACAGCCGGTCAGCGCCAGAAGCATCCTTGGCCAGAGGCAGCGCCCCAGGGGCTGCACTGCTGCCCAGGCATTGCTTGGGGCTGCCTCGCCCTTGCCTCCCCTCAGTTTTGCAGCAGACAGGAGATGAAGACGCCACTTTAAACCATTGTCTATTACCCCAGAAATCCTCACCTTTCTGGATTTTGGCTACAATTGCCATTCACACGTCAAACTCTTCCAAGATACACACATGAGTTTGTCTAATGATAACATTTACTGTGGCTACAAAGGCATCATTGTACTACACAATCCACTACACTACCTAGTTTTGTTGCACACATCATCATTCAGAAACTGCACAAAAATAATTAAAGATTCTAATTGATTTTCTGTCAATAGAGAACAGCCTAAATGTTCTGTACTGAGTTAAGGTCATTATCCTTTTGTCAAAAATTACTCTGAAGAACGGTAATTTGCTCATAATTATCACATGCACAGAGTTAGGAAATTCAATTTAGTGTACTAGCATGCTCGACACAGGGTTGAACACTCATCATACTTTTTTTTTTTCCTTTAAACAAGTGTTCTCTAATCAAACAAGGTTTTACTCAGAATTAGTTGTATCAGGCCATACTATCAACCTCTCTACAGTAGAAATAGCCAATGCACTTCACACGATTTCCAGCAGGCCTATTTCAGGGAACTGACCAACAATGCAGGCTGAAATCCTGCCAGGTATTGAAAACACCAATTGTATCAACTTACCTTTCTTCCTACAAGAAGTCAGTGCTGACCTCAACCACACTGCTGAAAATCTCAGTTCACACATTTAAATAAGAGACTTGACTTATAGCAGTTACATAAACTAATAATTCTGTTGTGATTTCCACAGGCTAAATTTGTTATTCATATAGCACTGTACTCTGCAAAAAACCAGACCCTGTATACCCTACAGAGATACTACAGAAGATGACTTCCAACTACAAAACAATCAGTTTTAATTCAGCATGAAGCGGATCATTGCCAGTCTTCACTCAGCACTGGATAATACCTTTATCACGGCCAGAACTTAGTGTCCAGAGACAGCAGGGGCTTTTCTGGACAGAAGTGCACACACACGTGCGCACTCGTGTTTGCACTTCGTGCAAGAGACTGCACATCTATGCTGTCACAAGAAGTAATAGAGGAGGTACTGGGGTTGGAGATGCAGGCATTTGGCTAGCTGAGAAGTGCCATACGTAAAGCTCATTGCAATAGACAGGATGGCCCATTTTTCCATTTAACACTCTATTCTTCTCCTGTGCAGACTGTCAATTTGAAAACATTGACAAGACAAAGACAATGTCATTTCATTTATTCAGCAATAAAATACATACCTGTCCCCTACAGCCATTAACAGCGGCACCATTACGAGCAAACTAACAGGCTTGGATAGACTAGTCCCAGGGCTTTGTAGCAACAAAAATGAAAGGAAGGAGGGCAGTTGGTTGTTATGCAGAATTTGTCACTGGCAATCTGTGCTGCATTTTTACCAGGAGGAAGCTTCCACAAACTGCTCCAGTGTTGCTGGAGCAACACTACTAGACTGTAGTTCACATACTCCCTAAATGCAGTATCAAGAACAACATTTAGTCGATCTAGAAGATCTAGTATTTTAGAGCTGATTTCCACCTAAGCACATCCCTAATTTTCTCATGACCATGCTGAAGTGATACAAAAATGTTAAGAAACTGTTACCTATAGTATTTCTTAAAAATAAACATTCACTTCAGTAAAACTGAAGAACAGACAATATCTATCACTGCCTGATTCATGCAATATGACAAAAATCCAACGACACAATGGCTCAAGGCTTCTGCAAAACCAGGTCTCATACTGAAATACCGATAGCCCAAAGACAAAATATCAAATTGCACCTTTTACTTAAAATTAGTTGTATCAGGTCATACTGTCAACCTTGCCACAGTAGGTGTTGCACCTAATTCTTGCAATATTTGAACCATCTTCCCAACAACAACAAAAAGACTACTATAACAAAAGTGTACTTAAAGAAAACTACACAACGCTACTTTAGGACTCCAGGAGTGACTCTACGAGTCTATGCAAAAAAACTTCTGGACAATGTTTTAACTTATACACATAAGTGTGAAAGAAACAAAATACTAAGACTTAAAACTAAACATTTCAGCAAGACAGTTTACAGTGACTATTGAATTGAAACTCAACAGAAAAAAAATTGTCTTGACAGAAAGCTTCTACTACCCTTGGCTTTCACTCTGGGCCCGAAAGCTACATTCCTCAAGCTATGTTCCTTACGCTCACTGAAGAAAGCCACTGTTTCGAGGTAACACTCCACTCCTTAGTTTTGCAGGTACTCAGGCTTTTTAACTATAAAGTTAGACAAGTGTAACATCAGCTCAGCAAAAACACCATTCACATTCACTACAAAAATAAATTCCCTACTTGGTGTTCAAAACTTGGGCTCATCATCACCAGTGGCTCCCAAGTTATCTCAGTTAGGCTATGTTGGAGGTGCGTTCACACCTTGCCTCACTGGTTCTCATCTCTAAAGGAGCAACAGGAAAAAAAAGGTTCAGTTTGAAATAAAATTGTTGAAATGTTGTGCATAAGGATGTCCATTGGTTTGCTTAATCCTGATGAGTGGAAGAATTTCTGAAGTGATATTTGAAAAAACTACTTTAAGTCAACCATCTAAGTAACAATAAAGCACAAATACATGTTTTAACATATCTAGTAAGGATCACTTTTTCAAAAGTTGGCCTTTAGTCTTGAAGGAGTATTTGTATACAGTGCCAGATTCACAAGTGCCTTTGTGTCTGTAAATTTTATCACCTGATCTATACAGTTGCAACAGCAGCCTAACATTTAGATCTAATTCATCTGAATCTTACTGATACCAAAATAGTAACACTGAAAATTTCAATTTCTGATAGATTAGATAGTCTGAACAGATGTATTATTATAAACAAAAAAGAAAGGCTGCCTTAAAAATCCATAGAAATCAACCATAAATGTAGATACATAAAAAAAACAAAAAACAAAACAAAGCCCCACCCAAAAAAACTTTACAGCCTTCTGAACATCAGCAGTCATACAAAAAGCGAATGGTAAGAGGAAAGCTTATTCCCCCACCTCCTTGGAAACCCAAGTTTCAGAGAACAAAATCAGTTTAAAGATGTTTTGTTAACCAGTCATTTCCCAGCTTCTTATTATCCTACAGCATAGACCTGATTTTGCCACCTTTACCTCCCAGAGATCTTGAAATGCTTCAGATACAGAACTGGGTCTGGAGTAAGAGCATTGACTTTTGTAGAGCTATTACCAATTAATATGCCTATTTCCAAGGAATGTTCATGTTCTCTACCTTCCTTAATTAGTGTCTGTTCAGTCAGAACATTTAATCTCTGGCACTTCAGAATCATTGTACTTGGCTTTATCATCCACTCGTAAGCAACTACATTCCATGCACTTTCCACAGTGTGGATTGTTCAAAACCAGAAATTTCATGTTTTAGGTGACCTTAGCAGATGTGGTTTGGTCATTATTCCCTTAAGCCTTTTAATGTAAAGCACACTTAGACTCATTTTCATCATTCATCTTTGCAGCTGCTGAAGTCACAGTCCACTCTTTTATTCCCACAAAAGGCCTTTTTAATGGCTTTTATGTATGAAGTCCATGTCACCAAACATATAACACAGGATTCATGGAAGAAACAGGGCTATAGTACCCACCATATACTTACTCTTCCTTTCACACGTAAGGTTGTTAGCCTGCTGCTCTGGTTGTCAGTGTCTGTGACGGGGAAGCCCTGCAGAGGTGACAGGTCTAGAAGATGTTTGATGCCACATGTCTCTTACTGTACCCTCAAGTTTTAGTGTACAAGTTTTTCTTCCGTGGCTCATTGCTACCAGAAGACTGTTAAGTGGCTAACAGCTTGAACAGTAAGCTAGCTTTGGCTTATTTTTCTTTCCTTCTTTTTGTTCAAAACAAAAATCAGGTAGTTCAAATTTCCTAAAGGCAGCTGAAAAAAACCACCAAGATAATTGAATTCAATTTTATTAAACAAAATATTAGTGGCATAGATACTACGTTTATTTGTTACAGCACAACAACATGTACAAAAACTATCAAATATGTCTTTAAAAGTTTCAGCATATATTGTTCCTGCAGTTTTTACTTATTGCATAAAATTTAAAAGATGTTACGTAACATGCAGGTATGGAAAGGAAGCCACAGCACTTTCATAGGTGAATGCACATAAATCCAAAACATATCCATTCCAACAGTTACGAGATAAAAAATGCAAGCTTCAGAAAATTCTAGTTACAGTCCCTGAAGTAACTGGAAATTAGATTAGTTGAACATGCAAGAAATAGCATGGTACTGAAACATGCAGAGTTCCTCATTCCTTGTTTGCACATTTATAGTTGCAATCATGTAAGGTTGGGAGAAGGCATCCAAAATACAACCACACACACTATAGTTTTTTAGTCTGCAACTCTGAATAATTCTTGATCCTAGACATGAGACACTAAAGGGAACCATACAGAAATTATTTTCAAAGTCTGAAAATTAAAATTCCATGAGGTATTATTGGACTTGACTAGTACAGCAACACAATTTTTATGTAGCACAGGAAGCAGAAATACCTGATTTTTTTTAAAAATAAACCTGAGTGGGTCAACCTGGCACATTCTGCCAAAAATCTAAAAAGCTAACATGACATGCTTTTCATCAAAATACATCAATAGAAGCACACACAGGTACAGGCCAGAAAATGTTAAAGTTCTTCAAGGTAGGTCACCTCTACTTGCTGAATTTTAGTAAATAGTTTCCTTTCTTTTACTTTAAAGTTCTACACCAAAAAGAAAGCTTCTAAAAATTCCAGTACTTGAAAAATCAAGATACAATTATTGAAATACTTGAATAAGAATACAGTACATATGAAAACAAAAGCATTCTCAGGAGCAAAGTAATTTACACAGCCCCATTCCCTACAAATACCCATTTCACCACTGACTGAAAACTGACTTTAATTCCTTCCAAGTTTTCTGACATTAATAAAAAAATCTCTTAATCACACAGGTTCTCTAGCATCAATAAATGTGGGATCACAGAGCAATCTCTCCCTATTTGGGTACTTTACATGATGTCTCTTTTCTCTCTGATGTCATTTTTATGTGGCCACTGATTTCTAAAGTGAGTGCAGTAACAAACACACATACATACTCTCACACACATCAAATTATTTCATAGATCTCCTTTTCTTCAGGAAATAAACGTAGTATGAATACTGACAACAGAATCATATTACTCATCATACACAAGTTTATTCCACCCTCCCTCCCAATTTCTTTCCTCCTCTGCTTGCTTACTCTTACAAACTCTTGCTAAGAAATGAAGCCCTAATTCAATTGTAAAATAATCATCTAATGACAGCTCATTAATCCCAGAAACTTAACACCTAACCAAATAAATTTTGTCATGTGGGTACGCTGCTGTATTAGTAGAAAAGATGCAGGACACTCCCCTCTATTGAACAGTGGTGTTAAACCAGATGAGAGAGATGATCCATCCAACAGTCTGTCCATAGTCCCAATGTTGGTGCAGCAGAAGACACCAGCAGAGACTCATTATGTTTGCTTTTGAGCAGCTGTAGACTGCATTGCTTCTGCTCTTTTTCTGCCTTTGAGCTACTTGACTTTGCAGAGAACTACAGCTCAGAGATGCATGGTAGAGCACTCACCACATCTCATTTCAAAGCCACAAACGTCTTCCGAGACTACCTCATCCTGTCCCATGCTGGCCTAGAAAGCTGGCTTGGACCTGTCACCTCACTGAAGTTAGGAAAGATAATCCCAGTTACCAGGTATCCAATATTGAAAGATTCTTGTCCAAAGTAAGATTTTGCCCTAGGTACAGTTTTGGCATTAGGGTATTACTTTGCTGTCAGTGTTACAATTACAGATCGTAACTAACTGAAAGTAAGGTCACACTGTGGAGTAGTGGAAGATCTTCTAATCAAGCTCCATTCCCCAAGAATAGGAGAAACACAGGAGCTCACGCTTCAGCAATAATAAAAGTATTGTGAATTAAGTCAGGACTGAGACTTTATTTTAATGCAATTACTTGTTAATTTAATATCTCCGAATCATTATTACTCCAGGGCTTTTGCCTATAACTTCATTAATTCTTCTCATTTTATTCAGCTTGTAGTTTACTGAACTATACTATGCTAATGGATAAGTTGCAATTATTTATTTTGTGCATTTCCTGCTGACTGAGGTTATTGCACCACGCAAGAAATATCAGTGTGTTAGAATAAAATACTGATAATGGCACGACAAAGTAAGAAGAGACTGCAGTTCCATCATTTGTCACTGAGTTTTTGCCTTTTGGGTAAGCAGAAAGGCATTAAGTTGTTAAGCGAAAGGATGGCATTACTGAAAGCCTATCTTCAATTTTCAACAAGAATTAGATGATTTTTCCATTGGTGAAATATTCCAAATTCCATTTAATTTACTTAACTATGAAATGCATACAGTCGAGTTCATACTGTTTAATCCAGCAACAGCTGCTTAAAACACTTATTATAAACATGTTCAAAAACTTGAATGCATGGAGGTTTATAAAAGAAATGAAAAATTAAGTGACTTTTCTGTAAAAACCTAAATTACATTGTATTATTTTGTACCACTAGGTTACTTAAACATCAGTAATATAAAGAATAATTAATGAAGGAAAAGGTCACACTGCCAAGTTCTATGGGACCTTTATTCAGGTTCTATAAAGGCAGGACATTTCAATGTAAACAGATAAAAAAATAGTAATTAAAAAGAGTGAAAAGTGAAATAAATTTTCACATATCCACTTACTAGCATATGACAATTCATCACACTATATGACATTTTATTCAAGCCAAATGAAGCCTAAGGTAACACTGCTACAATACAGTCATGGAACTGTATTGCTTTCTGAGAAGTCACAGGGTTAACAATGTACCAATGTTCTAGCAATCTACTCCGAACTGTTATTAAACTGACTTCTGTAGTGCTAAGGAAGACTGCTGTGGTTTATATTCAGTAGCCTTTATGAAGCACATCAGTACACCAACATAACCTTACAAAACGCCAAAGCCACCAAACTATAAAAGGTAAAAAACCCCAACCAACAAACAAACAAAACTCGCATAGATTAAAATATAACATGAATTCATAAGAAAGTAAAAAACATTTACTCGGGGGGGTGGGAATACATAAAACTCTTAAAGGAATCAACAGAACAAAAAAAGCAAAAGCCAAAAGATATGTCATCAAAACATGGAAGACTTATAAACTGGAAAACAGGTTTGAATTTCAAACACAGTGAAGAGTCCTTAGCTAAAGTGAATTGCTGGCAGAAATGCTGTCTGGTTCTACAATCATCAAGTCAGAATTAAAAGAATAGATTTTAAAAGCAAACGGGAGAAAGAAAAAAAAACAACAACATTCCCCTGATTTTGAATTGCTCTCCACAGCAGCTTTCTTTTATTCGTTGTGGGTTTTGTTGATTTTTTTTTTTACTAGAAGAAAGGATCCTCGTGTATTCAGTCACACAAAATAAGACTTAAACTAACAAAGTCAAAAACCAAGCCAATTCCATGAAACTTGCCATATAAGAATCATCAACACTAGAATTGGCTTACTGCAAATAACCTTAAGAGTTAAGCTTAAGAGAGTGTTTAAAGAGTTTATAGATTATAAGTAGGAGAACAACTGATTTAGGATAGCATATTCCCTACTCAGGCCACTGAATGACAGAACAAACTATTCTGCTTCTTAAAGCCACTGTCACCATTCAAGGCAACAGGCCTCTTTCATCTGCAAGAGCAAGTCTCCAGATACAAGACTTTGGAGGACCTTCATTTTAATGAAATTAAATTAAGCAGAACTTTCATACTAATAAGCATTATAGTGTCTATATAGCCTAAACTATCTTGTTAACAGATTTTTTATCACCTGAATTTTGTAAGCTTTTCCATTTTCTCAGGATAAGAAGCTAAGATTTCTCAACTTGAATACCTTTTGTGCTATTTAAGTCACAGAAGTTCCTAAATGCCTTGAACATCCAATTTTTATAATGAAAGAGCTTTCATTTATCATCCAATCACATTCCACCAACACTGTTCTATTACTTTCAAATGCAATAAAAAGTATAAAACACTCTGTGGGGCTTATAACAGCGTGGAAGGAGAACTGTATTAAAGCTGGTGCCTCTTGACCCAGAAAAAAGTACTCCCTGATTGTACCTTTCACTAGTGGTAAGAACCGTCAGTCAGGCTGCTCAGCAAAAGAGCAAATCACTCAGGAAGCAGCAGGTATTTAAGACTTGCAAAAGGTTTGGTAACATGTGAATTTCACGGCAAATTAACATCTTAAATCAAGCTTAAAACTGGGTTCATTATTCTGAAACCCTTCACTCAGCTGAAAGGTTCTGCTGATGGTACAGGTGGGTCACAAAAATCAAAGTTAACACAAAAAATAAATTCTAAATTTGATGATAAAAGTTAAGCCATAGTTCTAAGTTAAAAGAGTATGAAAGTTACAGACAGCATCTGAGAAAAGAGCCTCATATGACTTAATTTCAGCAAACGTAGCACAGCTCAGCAAAGGGCTATCTTTTATCTAGAAAAGATGGCTTTCAAACTGATAAGCATCCATCAATGTGTGCTCCAAATTATACAAAAAAAAAAAAAAAAAGGAATTTCAAAGGCAGAAAGGACAGCAAAGAGCAACTTCCAGTGCAAAATTAATGCTGAGGTGCTCAAAAAGCCCACAAATGTGACTCTGTTCTTAATAAGGTCCTTATACTTTTTACAGTCATAGGTATCAGTGCTTCTTATTTTTCTCTGCAGACCAGCATGATACTGTCTCAGAACTGGCCTGACCTCAACAAGAGAGAAGAAAGCAAATAGTCATAAAGGAAGGACATGTAAATGAAACTATTCAAGTTTCTTTAGTTTATCTGTTTAACTGTAGCTTCCCCCAAACAAGGAAGAACCAACAAAAAAAAAAATCAAAACAAACAAACAAAAAGGGGCCTTAGAAAGAGTCACAGAGGTTTTACAGAACAGAAAAAATCATCAGCAGGTATAAAGACAAAAAGAAAAGGGATTAATGTCATCATCAAACTTCATTCTAAATTAGACTAGAATAAATAGTAGTGCTTGACATGTATTCCATAGGGAAACTTGAGTCATCAACAATGAAAAACAAACCACCTTTGCAGACTACCACACAGCAAGATTCAGCTAAAAGCTTCAAAATGATACACTAAGTAGAAGACCAGAAGAACTGATATATAAGACTTTGACAATAAACAACAAAAGTGAAGAATATAAACTTTGAAAGACATTGTAAGACATGCCTCTAAGCCTTGTTCAGGTATTCTCTGTATGTCAAAAAATCTGACATTATACTGTACTACACAGTTTTCCAAAGACAACAGTGATGACTGATTTGAAGTGATGAGAGTACAGATCAAGGCATGATTACAGTAATGTGGATAAATATAAAGATCACATCAGTAGTAGTAGTAAAGTAAGTAGCAGTAAAGTAAGGATTGGAAGACTGCTTAGTTTATGCCTGGTAAAGAATACTAATTCATGCTATGGTACAAAGTAGTAATCTTCCTGCAAAGATGCTGATTCGATGTGGAGGTCAAAGTCTAGACCACTACATTTCCCAAAAGTGAGGGCCTCCCCCCCCCCCCCCCCGCCCAGTTCTCCCAAGTTAGCATACACCCAGCTTCTTGCTCAAACTGCCACCAATATCACTTAGTCTTTCAGCCTACTCAAAACTAGTGCAGATTCAGTCCTCATATGTAAGTTATGAAGAGTCCCATATGTATAGATGGGGGGAGGATAACCATCCAAGTGATGTATAGAGTGCTTCTCTTCTTGGGCAAGTTGTTCCTCTTCGGCTTTATTTTGAAACGTTTCCCTCCCACTTAGTTATTTCTAAATCTTAATGTTCTCTAAAAATTCTTTAATTCATATATTTTGTGTAGATAGGGAAAATAAAATGAGTATAAATGGGTGATTTATCTTTATCATGCCTCTTGTGAATTCCTGTCCTTCCATGAACAGATAATGTTTAATCTAGTAAACTTTGGCATAATTTAAAATAGCACTAGTCTCAAAAGCCTTGCAGATTTCCAGCATTTGGAATGTTATTCTTCAGGGAACCCATTAATCTTCACAAAAAGGTCTCAAAGGGCTCTATTAATTAACAGATCCAAGTAATATACAAAAAGTGAAATACTGCCAAACCACTCTGCACGTACTCGCAGCTCATTAAAAATACCAAAATCCTCAGAACATTAAATACTTCCCAGAGGACTTTCAAAAAAGCTTACACAAGTACGATTTTTAAAAATTGTTTTAAATGCTAGGGAAATTTACTGTGATTTATTATCACAATTACACATAATAAGCCTTTCAGAGCTATGGTTCTAACATAAGTTATAACTGCTACTATGTGATAATACACTTCATTGTATGTCCTTTCCATATGGATTTTGTGCTCCCACTCGCCCCTGCTTTTTATAGAGCATTTTGTTCAATCTGTCCCAAAGAACTGGATTGGCAAAGAAATGGCAAAAATGTAGAACAAAAGTTGTTTCTCCCAAACTTGAATTTCAGTAGCCACCAGAGCCATTCCTTGCACTCTAATGAAGCTTTCCTTTCAAGATTTGCGATACTAAGGAAATCACAGCATATGAGTTATTAAACAGTTACAGTTACCTGGAAAATGACAATACAGAAAAACCTCAAAGTCCTTTTCTGTTGTTGATCCTTAACACAGTCTTTACCAATCAATAGCCACAGTTATTTGTTTAGCTATGCCAAATTTCACAAATATGCTTGAAGAAGTCCCAGTTATCTTACTGGACATTATCATCTTCATCTGACTGTATTTTTATTGATCACCAAAAATAAAGGTATGGAGTAAGTAGTTATACTTTCCAGGGTAAAAAAAGATAAAAATTCAACCTTCCCTCATCAACCCAATCTCAAAAGCATTCCTAAATTACTACAGAAACAGACTCAACTTTACACCACAATTATTATGAAGTCTAAAGAGGATGAAGAGCTCAAGAAGTGATACTAAAATGTGACAGGAACCAACCCTAAAGAGATGAGGAAGCAAACAAGGCCAGGTAGGGTATCATTTAAACATAAAAACAGATTGAGAAGGATGCCCATGGATTAGAAATTATTTTTAAATACTTAGCACCTACTATTTAATTCAGATGGCTCTTGAGAACTCTTACCAAAAGAATGCACTTGGAAAATTTCAAAGACTATCCAAGTTATGCCACATAGTCCCAACTTTATTCTATTCAAACTGTACCAACTCTCATATTTTCTTTTGTCTTCTCCTTCCTCCTCCTTTCCCCCACACCCCTGAGCATGACTGCGCACAACCCAATTTCACCTGTGTCCAGTTCCCAACTGCAAGGTCACACAACTCTAACGTCATTACAAAATTCAGGCATTAAACTAAGCAGTTTTTCTTCACAATCTGTCAAAGATAAACCATGTCTTCTTTTCAAGAAAAAAAAAAAAGATAAAAAAACAATAACAAAACTAAACAAACAAAAACCCAGAAGACTTAAAAACCTTGTTTATCCCCATCATATCTGGCTGTCAAATTTTCTACTTCTTGGACTCTGTCTTGACTATACTCTCTTAAAAGAACATGTTTACAGTACCTCTTTGTCTGCATTTGAATAAAAGGTCTTTGGGTTAGTCCTTTCCACAACTACACTCTTAAACTTGTATAATGGAATTATAAACAACTGCAACAGTGCAGACTTTGTCACAGATATTCATGTGAAAAGCACATTCAAGTACTCTACCACACAGTAAGGTTAAAGTGCACAGAATATCACGTACGTTGAAGCGCACCATTACGTCAGGATATGACATGCACTGCACTATAAGATAACAGAATACTTTAAATACCTGAAATATACACTGCAGTGTTTTGCTTTGTACAATAACAACATGCAACACAAAAGGGGGTTGAAGGACATTTCAGTATTGAAGGCACCAGTTATCATATAAGCAGTGTAACCCCATATTTCATTATATAGCTAGGGAGTTAAAATCAGTCCCCCAAAACCATTAAATCAAGCATTACTGCTTCATTTTCTGAGGCACGCTGAATTCCATGCACATTTAACTGCTTGCCAGTACATCAGGATACAGTGTTAAAACAATGTGGGTTTTTTTCTACTTTTTCCCCTGACTATTCAGAAACCCAGGGAAGTTATTTTTAGACAGAAAACTCTCACTGATCTTAATGGCCATCAATCTTTCTTCATTTACAGTTGTCTTGTTTGTCCTTTCCCTGCCACTATCTATCTTCTGAGAGGTAACTGATCCATTTAAACACTGTTCGAAGCACAGAAGAAGTTTCCTTGCCTCCCTAACTCCCCCTGAAGCCAGCCAGTAACACCGCAGTTAATTTCGCACTTTGGGAATAACTAAAGGATGCTACATAATATAGTTTGAAAAACTACATGGAGCTGCACCAAAAATATTTCTGATTGGGTGAAACAAGTACTACTCATTTTCTGGCTGATGGTACCTCTGCTTTTGAAAGCAGCTATATAAATATGTACATACAGATGACATTTTTATAAGGAGGGGTACGTTAAAATAACAGTGCTTGGGAAAAAGCACTATAGTATTTGGCAGCCATTGATTCCTGTAAAATTTTACCGACCACCTTAAAGATGTCTTAAAAGTTGATTTACCGTCATTTAGACAGCAGAATTATGGGGTTTGGTTTCCCAGTACTTTCAGTCCATAACTCTGAAACACATGGAAAAACCAAACAAATACCAAACAGAAGCATAGGGACTTTATTGATTTTAAGTTTAAAAAAACAAACATACTTTAATTCAAAGAAACTAAAAAAGAAACTAACTACTCTACAAATGTGACAAATAAATTAACCTGAATGAGTTGACTTGATGTGCCTACACCAGGGATACCACACAGCTACATCAGAGAAGCAGCAGCCACTCACTTCAGACCTGTACAGTCTTCAGAAGGCACAGAAACTACTCCTATTACCTCACGTGATCTTGAGGTTTGGTTTGCTTACCAAGCATTTGGTGTCAAGAGTACTTCTCTAAAATATCAGGTAAAAGAATGTTCTTTTGAGGTAAGTAACTAATACAGCAAACCACAAAGCATACAACAGCATATCAACAATAAGGCACAGCTTAATAGCACTTTAATGATACGAAGATCTAGCAATGACACAGTGAACATGAAAACAACAAAAGCAACATGCAGACCCTAACCCACATTACCCAAATGCCAAGAACAAAGGAGAAAAGCTCAATTGGTAGCAAAAGATCAGTTACTAACCAGAAGTTGGTGTTAGAAAAAAATCAGCATTCACCTGCTGAAGAAAACAATTTACCAAGTAGAAACTAAAAGATTCTTACCCAATTATCCATGCCTAAATTTAATAAAGTAGTATTTGGGGTTGTGGAGAGTTTTGCTTTGGTTTTTTCCAGGTCAGCCTTAAGACACTTTCCATGGCTACCTCTGCACTGGAGTGTTACAGCCACCAACACCCGCCTCCCACTGCTCTGCCAGCTCCCTCCCACACCAGGCCTGCCCCCAGCTGCTGCCACCACCCTGGCCTGGCAAAGCCATCAAAGGGAAGCCCTCAGATAATTAGTTAATTAATCTTGCATGAAAAGGGGCGGGAAAGCTTGAGAAAAGCCAAAGTAGTAAACAAATACCACCTCCTTTGCAAGTCCATTCTGGAATAAATGGGGCAGTTTTGGCAGGATTCTTGGCCAGAGGGGCAAAGCCAGCCAATACAAACCCACCATATTAAGGCTTTTATGTCTCTGCTTCAGAAAATCATTTTAGGTGCATGGGTGTGTAACTTTCCAACTGATATTAATGTTTAGTGAAAAATCTCTTTGAGCTGTGCATGGGAAAGAAACGAGCTTTTCAAAGCCGCCCCTTTCCAGAGGAGGCAAGGCACCTTGGCTGCAGGCTCCATCCCCAGGCAGGTGAAGAGGTCTGCTGGCCACAATAACATTGAAAAGAATTTTGACCAGTGTTTGCATGGAGGGCTGCCTCTCTTCCTTGACTGCTGCTTCCAGGATGTGGAATAATTTGTCTTGCGGTTCTATTTTTTGGGGGGGGTATTTTTTCTTTATTTTCTTGTTCTCAAACCTCTGCCATTTCAAAGACTATTTTAAAAGGAAGATGTTTTTGAATATCTGCTAGGAACCCATCCAAGATATTTTCCTTCATAGCAAAGCACAAACTTGCTCATTTCAATATAAGAAATTAATGGAAAAGATTTAAAATAACTTCTGTTTCTGCATTAATCTTTAAATCAAGATATAAAAATAAAGCAAGCTAAAAAAACCTGTCTGCAGCTACATGGACAACTGTAAGCTATAAATTTTAAGAAAGCAAACTTGTTTTGTTTTAGGCAGCCTCTGCCTAAAACATGCCATTTCACATAGAGATGGTTTTATTTTTAAGGGGGAAAAAAACCCCAACAAATAAATATCAACAGTACAGAAGCTCAGTCTGGAAATAGCCCTGATAAATGTAGAAACTTCAGTTTCCACTGTTGCAGTCCATTAACTTTCATGACTATGAACACTCACAAAGAAACAAGCATGATCACAGCCTTAGACACCACATTCACCTGGTTGACATTTTTATTTTCGAATGCAAATGTCTATGTCCCAGGGACTGGAAATTGAAAGCTCCATCAATTTTGTTTTGATTATAAGTTAGAGTTATAAGTCTAATTGTTTTGAAACAAGAAAAGAAAAAGATATAAGAAAATCTGGCAAGTACTATTCTAGCAGTAAGCGTAAAATGAAAATCAAGATGTTCTTTTGTCTGGTTTGACAGAAGAAGTTTGTTACTTGCTTACCTCAGTAGACACTCTGTCCTACATTGATGATTGAAAAATCTTAACATGAATTTAATGATGTAGTTTAAGACTGAACTAAAAACTCCATAGATTTTCAAATTTCAGCAACATGTACACTTGGGATGAGATTTTCAGAATATGCTGAGCATCCCCAAGGATATCTAGTCATTTTGTCCAAGTCTCTACATGGGAGCTGGTCTCTTCTGAAATATGGATGTTTGTTTATACACCTGTGTAGTAGCTGCTGACAGCTGGATCTGAACTAGAATTTGAGCACTGAAGTGATATAGGAAGTTTGTCCCTGAAGCTGAGAACAGCCCCTGAAAATTTCCGCATTAGTGAAAATATTCAAGTAAGATTATTACTGCCATATATTGGCTGCATTTCATAGTTGTCAAATCCCTAGTTACGGATCCCTTACTCCTTAGCTGATCTGCACAGAACCTAGTGTAGGTAAGAAACACAAACCGACGTGATTTGATTATAACGCTCAAGAAATTTTCTAGATTTATGCCAGTCCTAATTAATTATAACAGCAGCAATTAAAGTCTATTCTGTAAATAAACCCATAACCATAACTCATTACTGTCACACATCTTTCACCTGCTCGTAAGTCCTGATTTCAATACAAGGACATACCATCATTCTTGCAGCTAGGAGAAACAAAACAAAAGCACCCATTACAGACAGTGCACAACCTCTTACGTTTATGGCATCTCCTTCAAAATCAAGCTTTATAATCTCTCACTGAATTCCTGGCAGTGGTATGTTATTCCAAGCTCCATTAACTATAGCAAGAAATATGCAAATTCTTGGTGTAAAAAATACTGCTATAAAAATTGGCATCAGGTACTGAAGTGAAACTACTGAAGAGGTTTGTTTTTTTTTTTAAAAAGGGCAAACTTTGGTAAAGCACTCCAAATATAAAGGATTCTCTATCGCTTGATTTTCTGACCAGTTGTATTTGGACATTTTATAATACAATGCTGGCAATTCTCCAGGGAGATAGTTGTGAAAAATTAAGAATGGAAATCAGAACTAGAGGTACACGGAAGGGATTGTGTTGAGAACAGGCCAACAGGTGAAACAAACCTTTAAAAGTCAGTTTCAGCATTTCAAGTCATAAACCCAGGAGAATTTACTCTCCTCCCATGGGACTTGAACATGCTTTTCAACATTTTTAAAACTTCACCTTTCAAACTGAGTTCAGCTCTTACTTTTTCTGTTAATTTTATCAGTTGCATACTTCAAAGTGTGTCAATACTGATATTTTCAGAATTTACCACGAAGAAAACATTGAAATCGGAATAAAAAGAAAATCATCAGTAAGAATGACAAAATAAAAGCAATATGTATATTTTATAAGCACATTCAATATGCATGCTTTTGTATATGAAAAAGATGAAATGTGAAAACACACAGGCACACCTGCAAATGGGACAGTAACAGAAGCATGAAGTCATTCCTGTGATCTGATTTGTAAGGAAATCAAAAGGTCAGCATTTAGCAATCATACCAGATATTTCGCAAATATGGCATCTTAAATTTCATTCAATTATAATTCTGTCTTGAAAGTACAGCTCTGTAATACTGTGTATTTTCAAGTGCAAGAGAACTGGCACTTGTTCAAGAATGCAGAGCCCAAGATACTGAAATTGTAACCTTGGAGAGGCTTTTTCTGGGCAGTTCAGATCACCCTGTAGTGTGAAACCACAAGGAAGTGCTGTCTGACCTTACCTTTTAGGCAGGCATACCTAGTAAGTGTAAAAAAAAAGGCAATCCTCAGTTATTTTGAGCACAGAACTTTGTCCTGTGTCCTATGTCATCTTCACATGGAGTATACAAAATTGGTTAAGACCATTTTTCACGTGTTTTCTGTTCCACTGTCCTGGGCAAAAATCTAGAATTATGTGTCTATGTGGAATAATCCCAAGCATTTGGTAATAGTTTAAAGGTTATTCCATGACATAAAAAAGATAGTATCTGAAAAACTCTATAATGGATATGAAAAGTTAAGCTTCATCTTAACCATATTGAAGCACAAATGATGTGAATGTCCTGAGGAAATACTTCATTCATTTTTGTAGTGACTCCAGTTCAGTTTTCACAGATATTTCTCCTTATTGCTCTTTTATTCTTACAAACTTCCATTGAACAATGCAGCAAGTTTGTCCACAATCCAATAATTTTTTTTTTTTTTTGGCCTACTGGATATGTACTCACTCAAACACAAGAGTAAATACACCTATTTTCTTCTTTAAATTTCTTATATTTGTGTTGCTTTTCTTCAGACACACTGCAGCTACTACAGTTTAAGTACTAGGTTCATTTTAATAATTGAAAATCTCCTTTAAAAATATTTAGATAGTGAAAAAACAGCTGAAGATTTTTTTTTAAACTTCAGATATTAACATCCCACAAGATAAAACACCAATATGATATTTTCCAAGCCGAAGGGATTAGGAGATAGAGTTATGCAAATAGATACTGCCATCTTTATGTACCTCTGTTACTGTTGTATCTCTAAATCATGGCAACCATAAATACTCAAAAACCTTTAGTGATTTTACATTCAGGTTTTGAAACTATCCTACAAATGAATGGTAGGTGATTTCAGTTTCTATTATCTCAGCCAATAAAAAAAGGAATCATTAGTGCAGTAGGTTTCTAATACATGCACATCTTTTCATAGGTCAGACTAAGAATAAGGAAAGATCAGAAGCATTACCAGATCAATTTACAATTTCTACAAGATAATATCAAAGAGAGTGAAAAGTGCTTTATGGTATTAATTGCAATGCATTAGATGTTTTGGCAAATAGAATTCTGCATTAAAACACAGCATGTGCAACCTCACACACTATTTCAGAGTAGCAACTGATTTTTGTATATTATGCATTATTCTAGTATTGATGTAAGTCACTTCTATTTATTTAGAATATATAAATTTTAATTTAGCATTATGTTTTTATTATGTTCCTCTTCCTTTTTCTCTACCACAATATATTACACATTGAACACTCTCTGGTTCTCAGAAACGTCACTCAGCAATACTCCTTACTTTCCCCGAAAACAAACTGCTTATCTATAGGCTAATCGTATATATGTTGCTGACTCTGATATTTATACAGTCTTGATGTGACTGCCTAAAAACTTTACTTTTAAAAAAAATTTACTTTTTCAAAAGATATATATTTCCTTACATGGAGAAATTCATTGCCAAATACTAGAAAACTTAAAAACTGACACATGGAATCAAAACTAAGCTTCTTAGATAAACACTTCCTTCTGCATTTCTTGACAAAGAGTAGCTCTGAATGGGTGCTAAAAATATAATAAAAATGCAAATGACTCTTCAGTTTACAAGAAAATTTCAGTATTGTACATTAATTGAGGATCTTTTTACAGGTAAATATTTAAAGTCGTATCAAAGTCAATGAAGTATCAAGACAGATATTATTCACCTTTTGGAAATCCTGGAGTTTAGCATTTTCTCGTTCTAAAATAGATTGAGCACTTTAAAAAAAAAAACCAACACAACAAAAAAACCCCCCACACCCTCCATTTCCACAATGTGAGTTCCCTCATGCAAATTAGTATCTGTATATTTCATTTCAATAAAATCTCAACATCTTGTTCACACTTCATAAAATACATTTATGAATTTATTTTCAAAATAACTTTCTTTAAAACTTAGCACTTCATCCATATGACAAGCATCGAACCAATTTCTTTTAATTTTTATAAATTACATTTGTTCAAAATAACCACACTTCAAGTGAATATTTAGTTATTACTGTATTTGATGTTCAGAATAGTTGGATCACCACAGGCAGACTGTTTTCAGTTGAACACTTATCAGAAAATTACTAACCCAATCTATTCAACCCCTTTCGTGTCCACAGACTATTGGGAATAAAAATAAAATAAAATTTAGTACAGCTGACAGTTACCAGCCATCATACCTTTCAGTCTACAGAGAATATGCAAGAGCCTTAAAGTTAAGACAATATCTTTTTACAATCATGTTTTTGTAAACAAGTACTTCCAGGTTTTTCTGCAAAGTCTCCTTTAAAAACTATGAAGGTAACCAGTTAAAAAAAAAAACCAAACCAAACACTATATGCTTTCCCTCTGTGGATCTTCCCTGAAAATTTTCTGGTTTTCTGATAAAGATGCTTGTTCACTAACAAAATTACAGAGATACCTAGCTCATTTCATGTGTGCACCATAAAAGAACACAATATGACTTCAAATTATTACTGCTACGGTTTCAAGCTTCCCGTTAAAGTGATGGCCAATGCCTTCCCACAGGAGTAATCACTTGTGGCCAAAGTTGTAGACAAAGCTAACGAGAAATAAAAAGACTTCTTAAGACTATGATAGCCAAAAGCTTATAGAGAGGAACAGGAAGGAATATTTACCAGGGAAAAAGTGAGTGGGGAGAAGAGGCAAATGCGGAGCTAAGGGAACCATTTACTTCTCTTATTATTACCGCGTTAGGTAGAAAAAGCTACAAATGAGGTTGAAAGGGTTGTAGCCAGGAGCTGTGCATTCATACCATTGCTGCAGCAAGCCCTCACAGAGCTTCTCAAAGTGAGAGCCACACAGTTCTCACTGATTATTCACAGAGCTTACTTTTTCTCCTTATTAAACTGCATTACATGGAGCTAAACCACATTTGACATTTTCCTATGAGTACTTCTTCCAAATAAACTGCATTAAAGCTGTTACAGAGACTGTACGATAATGAACAGACTGAAGTCCGTGAAATAATCTCTCCATTACAATATGGGCCTTAATGCAGAAAGAAATTAAGAACTTAATTTCTATAGGAAACAGTGATACTCTGAAATCAAAGGTTAAAGCACTGAACTGTGACTCAGAAGACATGAATTTAATTTCTGGATCTCCCACTTAGGTAATCTTGCAGAAGTTATTTCACATGAGGACAATACCACCTCACAGGACTGTTGGGGAGATAAGTGCATGCGTGAGGTCTCAGCTAGCAGGATAGAGCTGTATGAGCACATAACACAGATATATATGCCTACTCTGTCTTCACTGCACATTAGATCTAAATTAAATCTGTGCTGCCCACTGCAGCCTGGCACTCTTTAGTCCCTGACTCAGCTTTTGAGTTTCCCATGCTGGTGCTTGCTGCAGCTTAGGCTGCAGGCATCCACATTTCTGAGAGCTGCTCAAGCCCAGGCTGCTTTGCACATATCTCATCCAGCTGTGCCTGAGATGGCACCAGACCTCTGGAGAAAGGACCTTGGTGCCAGTCTGTGTGCCTGACATCAGCCACACATGCTTTCACAAGGACAGAGAGGCAGCTGGGGCAATAAGCCAGACAAAGCATATTCTTCCCTTCCTACTGTAGGTGTTGTTACATGTACCCACCACACTTTGGGGCTTTAGGGTTGTCACTTGTTCTTTGGCAGGAGGATAAGAACTTCATTTATTTGCATTGTAAACACACCTTCATACTTCTCATCTAGGCCAGCAAAATGCCTTTTCAGTCATGGGGAAAAAAAGGCATAAATGCAAGCATTTATGAAAGGAAATTACTTGAATTTCCTATATTGTAAGGATAGATCTAACAAATTTATTATTAACATTAATTTAATGCTAAAATACTTGACAGGATGTATCACATAAAGCTAGCAGTTTAAAACACCACAAAAAAAACCCCTTGCTGCAAGTGTGCAGACTGATCTGTCCAGAGTGACCCAAGCAGAGTTGCTCTTGTTCCTCCCCTGCGTCAGGAAGCTGCACTGGGTGACTCTTGTTAATTCTACATTTAACTGTCTCTTGCATTAGCTCCTTCAGACATATTCGAAGGTTGTTAAAATGGGGAGAGCGGAAATAAAATAGGAGAAATAGGAATTTCTTTGCATATATACAAGGAGATAAGGATCAACCCAAGCTTCCACTCATATTTCTTCTACTTTTGAAAAAAGGCAGAATTTGAATACTTCAAAAGAGGCAGAACTGAGTATTTGAATATTTCAGCACACGCAAAAATCCAATCCTGCAACTACACTGTCTATGCTTATTCAGCAGACATTAAAATTAATAGCACATACATCTAAAAGTATTATTAGATAGATATACATGTTCACATATGTGTTTATGTGCATTTCTATATATAATTAAATCACAGAATGCTTGAGGTTGGAAAGGACCTCTGGAGGTCATCTGGTCCAATGCCCCTGCTCAAGCAGGGCTACATAGAGCCAGTTGCTCAGGACTGTGTCCACATAGCTTTCCAGTAACTCCAAGGGTGGACACTCCACGACCTCTCTGAGCAACTTGTGCCAGTGCTCAGTCACCCTCACAGTGAAAAAGCATTTCCTGATGTTCAGAGGGACCCTCCCACTTCAGTCTGTGCTCATTGCCTCTGGTCCTGTCACTGGGCAGCACTGAAAAAAGCCCAGCTCCGCCTTTTTGCACCCTTCCTTCAGACACTTGCACACATTAATTCATGAGATCTGCCCCCATGCCTTCTTTTCTCCAGGCTGAACAAGACCCAGCTCTCAGCCTTTCCTCATAGGAGAGATGCTCCAGTACTTTCTTCATCTTCATAGCCCTTTGTTGGACTCTCTCCAGTATGTCCATGTCCCTCTTGCACTGAGGAGCCCAGAACTGGACTCAGCACTCCAGGGGTGGTCTCACCAGTGCTGCGTAGAGGGGAAGGATCACCCCCCTTGACCTGCTGGAAACACTCCTAATGCAGCCCCAGATACCAGTCACCTTCTTCGCACAAGGGCCCCCAGGTCCTTTTCTGACAAGTTGCTTTCCACCTGGGCAGTGTCCACCATATACTAGTGCATGGGGTTGTTCCTCCCCCGGTGCAGGACTTCACAATTCTCCTTGTTGAACTTCAGGAAGTTCCTGTAGGCCCATTTCTCCAGCCTATTGAGATCCCTCTGGATGGCAGCATCACCCGCCAGTGTGTCACCTACTCCTCCCAGTCTGGTATCATCTGCAAACTTGCTGAGGATACACTGCCCCATTGTCCAGATCATTAATTAAGAGCTTAAGTAGGACTGGATCCAGTACTGATCTCTGGGATACACTGCTAGTTACTGGCCTCCAACTGGATTTGGTGTCACTGATCACCACCCTCCGTACCTGGCCATTCAGCCAGTTTTCAATCCACCTCGCAGTCTGTAAATAACAGTCATACCTACATAGTAGGGAACTCAGTATTTTTATATGCAGGTGAGACTCACTTTCTTCATCTTTGACCTCAGTGTTATATAAGTAATTTGAAGAAATAAAGCTTTGGCTTTTGAAGAACAATAACAGAAAAGGGATATTTGCAGTTCTAATAAAAAAGTAAGTTCCTTACATAGTAAGTCTTTGAAAGGTTCAATATTTTAAATTATTTGCTTAGAGAATTACAAGGACATAAATTGGCTTTAATGGAATGTCTAACATCTGAAAAAAAGGGCCTCCTCTCCTAAAGATATTTTTAGAAAGGTGGTCTTTGTCTCAGCCAAATTATATAAATGTTTTCAAAGGCCTAACATGAAAGATCCCATGCTGGGATGGTTAGTCCCAGGGAAATACAGACGCCTCAGGATTGCAGAGCAGTTTGATAAGAAAAACAAATTCCATTCTGGAGCTAAACCTTAGCTGTCAGAGATACAGCTTTGAAATCCACAATTTAAAAACACCCAAATTTCCTTTTAGCAGTCATGGACTTGAGTCTGAAGCATGGAATGGAAATGAGAATGAATAAGATACAAAACAAAGTGAACAGAACAAAAACAGGTGGCTTCTGAATGACAGAAGTTGGAAGGCAGGGAGTGTCATACTGCCCCAGCAATGCATGCAAGACATGCTCCAAAAAGCTTCGAAATCTGCTAAGCTGGAGCTAAATTGATCAAAATGGCTACAGCATGAGAGGTTAGGATATGCAGTAGCTACCTTCTATGTCATATTCCTTTAAAAACAGGTATAATTTCCGTAGGAAAAATAAGCAGCAGCTGATGTTGCTAATGCAAATCTCTAATTCACTGTGGCTACTCATGCAAGAAATCAGCACATGATGGCACAATTTAAAAGTTTTACTGTTAATGGAAAAATGTAGTTTAATAAAAAAAGATCCTTTCTAATGCCCTAAGGAGGCAAGAAGAAGGCTTAAATAATTAATAAGGATTTTCCTACCTCCCTGAATTTTCCTCCTTCGACAGGAAATTTCACCACATGAATTTTGGACTTTGAATCCTCTGTTTTCTAGTTTGTGTTATACAAGGACACAATATGATTCATATGACTGATCACCTCTTGGTAGCTGGACGCTATTTTGCTTGGCATCGTTCAGACATGGAACAAAATGACATTACTTCACCACCTCTAAGACAACAGAGAGATGGAAACAAGTGGGCAGAGCACAGGAAAAAGGGTGACATTTGTCAGTATAACAGGCAGCAGTCTCAGCAAACCATCAGGATAAAGAAGTTCCTCATGTCAACACACACAAAGAATTCTCTTTCCTGCAAAGATTATTAGTCTGTTTGCATGTGTATGTGCATCTGTGTGTAAATATGTATCCCTATGTTTAGAAGGAGAAGTAGTAGTAGAGGGGAAAGAGTACAGGGGTTTGCAATAATTTCTGTGCAGTTTTACCTCCACAACTTTGCACAAGGCACCACAAGACTGTAACTTTAATTTCAATTTGTGAATAAGTCTCTTATAATCACTTACACAATTTTATGCTGCAAGTTAATTTGCATGGTTCCCAAGGAGATAAGTTTTTTAAAATCTCCTCTGGAATCCACTGATAAAAAATGGGGGAAACCAGTATTATAAGATATAATGATGAATTAGTCCCTATAGAAAAGTTATCTTTTACTAAGCCCATCAGGAAAGCCTAGATAATCACAAAATATTTTGTATGTGCTTTTCTTTATTATCTCCAGCTTCATATTTTTACTGCGCCTAGGCAGAGCATTTGCGATTCTCTATCTTTTTTCTTTTACAAAATATCAAACAAGGATAAAGGATTTGGGAACATCAGGTTACATGTAAACAAGAATTATATATGATACATTTGCTATTTATGCAGGTATGCTTACTAGGTAAAGCATCCATTTAAAATATTAGCCCATATACTTTACAAATTCTACCCACAATCAAAAGTAGCATTTTTACAGCAATTACTATACATGATAAACATCAAATAAGCTTTGAATGGAGAATTGTAACCTCTGTGCATGAGGCATGGGAGGGAAGGAGGAGGACAAGATGACATAATCTTAAAAAATTAACAAAAAAGGGCAAGAAAAGGTGATAGAGCCTTCACTTCTCATTCTGCTTGAGTTAAGGGCTATTAAAAAAAAGCTCATAATTAATGTGCAAATAGCCAGTATTTTCATCACACTGATTTTCTGATCTGAGATTTAAACAAGAGAAACAGAACCATTTTCTACCTACAAAATACATTAAATTATATGCTAAATATCATATTGTAAATTACTGCTAACATTCCAGATGCATCTCAGATAAGCATCTCTCCAAAGCAATACATGTAATTTTTCTATTTTCCAACACTGTACTAACCATTAAAAATGCACTGAACGATGTTCACAACTTCCTTTTCCCAAGTGAAGACAATATAAACCATGACAGATGTACTATTGCATATGGTGAGAGTAGAATTACCTTCCATGGAAAGCCATGCAAAGCCCTTGGGGTTACATGAAAGATGCAGACAACAGGTGAGGAGAAAGTGAACAGTAAGCAAGTAAGATTGGGAAGATCATTTAGGCATTATGGATCCTACAGTGATTCTTGTAGGCAGAGTAACATTTACCAGGATATTTACAAGGACACTGGATAAATGTGAGCTTAATGCAGAAGAGGAAAGCCTACGTGATGATTTGAAAAGTGGGAAACATTCAGCTTAGCAGAAAACAAACATGGTTTCCCAAGGGATCCCCCCCCCCCCCCCCCCGCAAATACGAGTTTCAATGAATACTAATGAAGGTCTAAAGAACTAATCTACATCAGCTTTACAGCATGTGAAAACTGTGACTTTGGATTTGCAGGTGCTCCAATTTCTAGAGAAATGTAAAGGAACCTAGTAATATACACACATGAAGCAGATTCTGTTCTGTCTTTTTGATACACTGGTTCTGATGAGAAAAACCTAAATCATAAAAAGGCAAATTTGGTCTCCTAAGTCAATAGAAAGTTTTCCATCTATCCTATGGACTACAAGAAACAATTCTCATCTAGTGGATACTGATTTCCACCTTCTGTCTGTAAACCAAATAGACAATCATAATTACTATAAATACATGTAGTGAAAGTTTAGAATTTCTTTAAATGGGCCATTTTTATTTAATTCCCTATACAAAGAATTTAATCTAAGTCATTCTTCTCTGAAAAAAATCTCGATTTATGCATTTAATAACCTCTTGGACTTCCAAGGAATGCCAGATTCAGAACTGAACAGCTGCTGTGTCAAACTAAAAATGATAACCCAAGCTCTGTGTGCATTAGCTGTGTGCCTTGAGATTGGATTCCATAACATCTAATAAGGAATGTGCTCCATTCGAAGCTCTTCCTAAAAACCAGAGTATTAGTAACTTCTCTCCTCTCTTTGAATTCTTAGCCACCTGCAGCCAACAGGGTACTAAAAGTGACCCTTTCTTCAACACAGAGATCTGTCTTCTTGAAACACATGGGACCCTCAGTACTTCTGAGTCTGTTATTACTCTGTCAAATTTGTTTGAAATTGGGCAGGGTGTTAAAAAAAATACTGTAGGTCATGCTGTCAAAATAAAGGCCTAGCTTTAGTAAACCAGGTGACAATATAGCCTTTAACATTAACAAGAGAAACAAAAGACAGTCTTTCTTCTCAATCACTTAAAAAGATTGATTTTAAGTAGAGGTATTCAGATAGGAAAAACTCTTTGTTAATGGAAATGACTGTAAATTTTAAATGTTTTTTTTCAGACACGGTTCAACATGTAGAAACTATGATCCACCATGTACACAAAGAGATTATTAAGCAAATGAAAAGTTCAATTACGTTGTGTACATTTTTTCAAGAACACTTTAAAATTCTTCCTTTGTTCTTTACGTGTTTTTATATTTTTACATTTTTTAAATAAGCACTTCATTTAATTTCAGAGCACTATCCCAAGCTCCCATTTTCTTTAAAGCATTATCTTTACATGAAAGTCAACATCATATTGCCAGTATATGAAATTATATACACATCCTCACTGTTTTTTTTTTATTTAGTTGCTGTTTCTCCAAGCAAGTTCTAAAGTGTTTCCAAATAAGTTTAAAGACATCCAATTTAATTTTATTCCAGTAAATTGCTTTCTCAAGTGGCATTGTATCCTTGAGGTGTGATATCTAGTTATTAGCTGTAGAAAATACTTAGAATTCCCCAGCACATAAGACTATCTCTTCTAGCAATAACTAGAAGCACTGGATATAAGGATCTAGAATAACGCTTTCAGTCAGATATAAAAACATAATTCAAGAAAGATAAGGAAAACAAGGAATAGTCATACATGAACATGTTTGATATTTATCTGTTATTGTTCAACTATAAGATAATGGAAAAATTTAAGTAGAGATGTGCTTTCTTGACTAGCCTATGAGCTTTTACTATTTTCAATTACATATTACCTATTTTAACGTTCACAAGTAGTTTGTAACACCATTCAAAAGTAATCTGCAACTCAAACCCGGCCTCCTACTACAGGTAAAGGCAAACTTTTAACAAGGCAAACAGTAACATGAAAATGATTACTTTAGACTTGCCCACCTGTAGCACAATATAAATCTTGTGATGATGTACCCCGTAAAGGTTACATTTTGATCATTGTTCCACCCCATTCACTGAAAATCTTGCCAACTGTGGAAGTGTCTTCCTCCTCCTCCAGACTGATTTTTCTTTTCCTTTTTTTTTTTTTAAAAAAAAACAAACCAAACAACCTTCTTGCACCTAGCGTTCTTCAGATAAGCCAAATAACTCACTAATATTTTGGGTGGATTTACTACAGCCTCCTCAGAGTAGCAGCACAGAGACACCAGCTGCAAGCTTTCTTTCCTGAGCAGACCAATATGACTATACAATACAGGAGAAAATTATTCAAAATATTGCCTTACAATTATAGGTTAGGAATTAGCCAGACAGAAAACCAGAACCTGAGCATCTGAGAGACTAAGCAGAAGCCTGCCCAGCTAGGCCAAAACTCAAAGCAGTACGGTGGATATTTATTACAAAATATGGGCAGCCACCTAAAGAAAGTATCTGTGACCCTTGCATTATAATTATTAAATCTGTAAAAATTGTTTCCATTTTCACAGACAACATTTACCTTAGACCCACATCAGTATGTTCTGATTTGTGTCACTGCTTTCCTTGGCTATGATTTTGTGTACTATTTATATGGTGTACTACTCTATTTCGTCACAATACTGATTTTTTTCAACAAGTCAGTCAATTAATCTCTTAATCCACAAGAGAATTACATTGCCCAAGTTTCTGGCCGTTTAAAACATAACTACATTTGATTATGTTTCTCGGATGCAACAAGAAATTAAGCTTCTAAAATTAAGTGTAGGAATACAGTTTTTCTTTAGGGAGATACCTTCAGAAGTAATCTACTAGCAGTCTGAGTGTAGTTAAGAACAGCATCAAGCTACATAAAGTTTATCCAAATGACAAAAGTATTAATTATTCTTAAAATTTATTTAAAAATATATTCATACCTAGACAATGTGTCAGAATTGTCTGAACTTTGCTACTAGCTCTAACATTTTTTTTTCATATTTTTATGTTTATTCTTCCTCAGCTGCAGCTAGCAAGCCCTGAAATGTCATTGCTTACAGGCTATTTGCACACTCAAGCTAATCTAAATTTAAACTCTTCTGATTTTTGACCCAAGGGAATAAACTGCAAACAAACACACATTACAAAAATATTCAGCATTATAATTCGGTTTCCTGGAACCTGAGTTTATAGTCATCTCTGGTTCCCATTTCTATATCTACTAACCAAATCCCACCCTTCTTACATAAAAGATGAATCTCAATCTGTAAACAGTTCTGCCCAGCTGTTTTACTGTATTTATGCTCCCACTAAATTTCATGATTATTTTTTCTACTTTCACATTCTTCAGACAGAATGTCCCCAGACTGCTGCCAGTAGTTTTTCAGAAATTTACTTAAAACAAATGCTTCTCAATGACCTGGTGAACAATAAAACTCAACATGTATATAACAATAAAATTAATGTACTGTTAATTGTTCCTACCAGTTCACTGCTAAGTCGTGCACTTGGAAAATGTTGCTCAGTTTATACTCTCCAGATTTCAGGGGTTGAATATATTCTGTAGCATGCACAAGGTATGGGTTCACTTGAGTATCAACAGGGAACTCTGAATCCTGGAGAAAAAATAAAATTCTTAATTCTCAGAAATGCTGTGTAAATTCCTACAGTATACTACAACTTATGTTACTATTTTTAAAACACAATTTTGTCTTATTTTTTTCCACTCTATTTTTGTCCTCTGCTCAATTTTCACCAATTTTTTTAAATCACTGTTGTCCTGATTTTATTAATTTTGATATGTATTGTTAAAGCTGAGTGCAGGCATAACTGAAAGACTGGGGTCCCTAGTGAACAACTGAATACTATGAGAACTATTAGTTTGTTCTTCTAAAATTATATTACTAAGAGTTAACTTCTGGACAGTTATATTAGTATAGCATTGCTCTAGAAAGAGACCAACCATCAATAGTAATCATTACCTGCAACCAAATATAAATTCACCGTTTATGCCAACAAAACCCCTTCTTCCCCCAAAACAGAAAAAAAAAACCCCACCCACTAGTTCAACATAACAGCAATGGGAAAGAAGCAACTCAACACTGTGAATATGGTGAGATTGAGCAAAAAATGGCAAATAAAATGCTGCTGTCATTTATACTCATAACAAAGTTTGTGTAACGATGTGGGTGTTAAGTGACAAAAACTTGGCCTGATACTTTTAGTGTTAATGTCATTTATGTACCTGCTACTGGAAGAAGATACAATGTTTAAAACCAAAGGCTGTTAAATTGTTAGTATAAAATCCCCTATATAAAATTCAGGAGAATCTCTGTTTTTAGTAAGTATTTTGTGAAGGGCAGTCAAAATTTAGGTAAATGTATTAGTTTTCCTTAAACAGAAAAAAATGTTTTAAAATCGTTTAACAGTAAGTTTAAAACTACCAATTTAAGATGCAGTGATCTACCCTGGAACAGACTGTCTCGCGATTAAAAGAAGTTAACTTCTTGAATCCTTTCAATTTTATCAACTGGCATCTGGAAAGCTCCTCAATTTGGAATGAAAGAACTACTCCTATTGTCCAAATCACTCCATTTATATTTTATTTCCTTCTCTTTATTTTTCTTATGCGTACCTCCCATACTGGAGATGAAAAGAATAAAGTTCAGGCCTACTGAGCTGAACTGCTCAGCACAGTGTGGTCTGTAGTGTAATCACTGACTTATCACCTAAATGAAACAGTATCCACTGTGATTATAAATGAAAAAAAATCATACAAACACAAAGAGAGGAGGGCTGTAAACAATACAATGGAGAGCAGCTATAAGTAAATAACCTGTTTTCTCCTTTGACTTCAAATACATATATATAGATCTAGACTGTAACTCCAGATAGTATTTCCCAAGGATCACCATTACTTGGATAAGAAGATCTTTGTCCCTACTTGAATAAAGACTGAAGGACCAGTTTCACACATGCCACACAATCCCCAATAAATTCACCAACACAGTAACACTTGTTGAAGAGGGAACTGGAACTCCAGGCTGCAGTTCAGAGGACTCATTTTCCAAGTCAGCTGCTGATGCTGTTTAACAGCATTGACTACACCAGCAGGCGCTTCCAGATTTGCAGCTTTTTAACAGCCTCTCCAAAGCAGCAATCCAGGGAGACAGCATCTGCCTCTGTAAAATTCAGTTACAGACCTGAAGCAAAGTCCTTTCTTCAAGGCTCTTGTTCGCTCATCATAAAAGGAGAAAGATAGACCTAACATCTGGGAGGTCTCAGTCCTGGAAGTCTGTGGCTTCAAGAACAAACAGGAAAGCTAATTTTGCAATTCAGATGAAACTATTTATACATTACACATCAATTTAGAATGAACTCTGAAGATAACTCAATCTACATGGACATCTTAAGAGTATGCTATACAGAATTCTCTCATTTGGTAGAAGTGACAATCATCAAGAAAAACATCCTCATCATCAGATAATGAAAGGCAAAATCATACGTTGATTGAAGTGGATTGCTCAGCAAAGATTCATGGGTAACATGCTTAAGATCCACGGCAGGACTGCATTCCCAAAAAGGTCCAAATCCTTCAGATGCATATACTGAGCAGACAGGAGAACACAAAAATACTTAACACCAACAGAATACTAAGACACCCTGAGCTGTTAGCCCAGTTTTCTTCAGCTCCAGCAGTTAACCTAGAGGGATAGGAACCACAGAATTATTGCTGGACTGTGCCAGCTTAGGAGCAGAAAATCTGGTCCCCTGGACACAGCAGAGACATTCTTGCTATTAATCAAAAACCTTACTGTAGACTTGATATTTGGCATGCGTGCTATCAGATAGAGGGGGCTGAGGTTTCCACAATAAACCTTCTCAAACTGACGTCAAGTCAGACATGAGCAGACTTGAGTTTTCAGACTCTTCGCCAAAAAGAATACAGATTTGCTGGAGCCAGACCTGGCTTTACCAGGTAGATGGGCAGAAGGGTTTGCAGCATAAGAAGGATTCTGGATAGAAGGAAACAAACACATCAGCTTTCCCAAAGAGGGAACTAGGAAATTATTCTGCATAGAATAAAAAAACTGGCTGTGAATTAGAGAGAATAGCCCTTCGTACTGCCATACAAGTCATAGAAAAAGAATTTCAGATAGCTATTTGGACATCATCAACTGCACTTACTTACAATCACCTTGAAATAACCGCCCAGATTTTTAGGCCAATAAATGGTGTATAATGGTATTCAAAACTCATGACTTCAAAAACATCATCTCCACTGAAGAGAGTTGATATTGCTTCTTGCTACAGAATATTTTTTTTGTCAATATCTGCATGTGAGGGTATTGAGTACATTTGAGCATCAAGTTATTATTAATGGTTAACCATGTGCTTTAAAATAATGAATGAATTCTCCAGACCAAAAGAAAAACATGTTGCTATGGAACTGGGTGATAGAGCTAAACTGACAGAATTAAATGCATGTATATTTAGTATTAGACACAGAGTTTCTGATCTATGGCATGTCACTGTACAGTCCGATCAGAAGCAGATCATAGTCTGAGGTCACAACTATACAGTCCACTTGATCTCACCTATGCACAGTTGACATGTCCCAAAAAGGGGATTATACAAGTATGATCAAGTAGTATTAAGTTGAGAATATCTGTGAGCCTGTGCTGGCTTTACAGTCTGCTCCAGTGACATTCTTAGAAAAGCTAAAAAAGCTCTCTTGTAAGTTCCAAGAGTGAACTACATTTGCCTAGTACAATGTGGTAGAAGGTACCAGTTTAGGTGGTATTAACAATGATCTACTTTGACCTGAGACTTCAGAAGCCGAGGACAAGGACAGAAATCTTCCAGGTACACCAGGCAGTGAAGAGCAGCTGTATCACAACACGGGGCTGAATTGTAGAGAAGGAAGCTTCAATGGTTGCAAGACGCCTCAAGGAAAAAACTGGATAAGATAAATGGCATACTACTGACATAAAACACTGGACTAGAACTGGGAATGAAGGTTTATATCAGCCTCCCTCTGTGAGATTACTGGCATGGGCTATTTTCCAATTTTCCTACTACTATTCTTTCTATAGTATTCTATTCTATATAGTATCTATTCTTTTCCTACTACTATACTTTCCTACTACCACTATTTTCCAGGAAGGTGAGCTCTATGACTTGCATCGAGAGGCAGATCTTCTGTATTCTTCAAAAGACTTTTCTTGCAAGTATAATACTGATAAAAAGCCAAAATACATACACACGTATAGTTAAACTCTAGCCTCATTTTCGATCAGTGTGGTCTAAGTTATTTTCTAAGAATAGTCAGCAGACTAAGAGATTTATTACTAACTCTAATTAACCAAGCTAAACGGCTTTATTAAAAATAGATTGTCATTAAAGAATGTAAGGAGGGTAACTGCACACAATATATTTTAAGGACTACACTAGTCATTACAAAACCACTTACAAAGACTATACAGTTTTCTGAAGACTTAGCTGATCATTCACGTTTGCAACATTTTCAGGACATCCTGCTGTGAGAAGCTTTAAAGGAAAGACTGAAATTACCATACTCTTTAAAATGCCCATCAACCACTAAAATTAAGAATGGAATAAAATCAATGTATTTTAATCTGAAAATGTACACACACAGCAGGGATAACCACTAACTTTTTTTTAGAATTTGTTTGCACTTAACCTAATGGTAGCCATCCTGTTAATTTGTAGGAATGAGCATACAGCAAATTTCAAGACTACAGACTATCAAAAGAATACCATTTTTTCTCCCATTTCATAAGCTTTCTACACTGCATGTTCTATAAAGATGCTATCAACCTGAGTCAAACTTTTTAAATGATTATGAAAATAATTAAGCTAGTGACTTAATGATCAGTGCAAGCCCATCTATTACAGACCCAAGACCTGGAAGACATTTTCAGTGGATTGCAGCTTAAAAATGACATACACAGCCTAACAAACCCACTCCAAAATCTAGTTTTGAATTTTATGTTTTTTAATTTGATTATAAAAAAAGTAAGACTGGATCTGACAGAAGTTGCAGATGCTCACTGCTAAGTTTTGTTCCATCTAAATCATATTTATGTTTCCTCTTTGAAGCTAAGAAGCTACATATAGAGTTTTGTTTGCAGAAACACTTCTCAATATTTTTATCCTATACAATTATTTTGTAAGCTTTTATAGATATGCAAAACTTTAGCTTCAAACTGCCTTAATGATGCTCAGAAATCACATTCCCAGAACACTAGACTCAATTTCCATGGAATGGTAGGGGCTTAGAATGGTAACTGGCATAGGACATTGGTCTTATCTTTCTTCTCTGACCAGAGAGGAAGAGAGAATCTGGGAATCATGGGGAGCAGATGATCAAAATCACCCCTTGGTGTCTTAACTCGGGTATTAGCAAGATATATAGATCTTGTACTAAGGTGCTAACTAAACATCTATGTCTTGAACTAGCCATTTCACATAGATTAGCTGTCTGTCTAAATACAGTTTTCCATATTTCCACTTACTTATGCATACTTAGGGGTGTACTAAGAAGGAAAGAGGAGCCTAGAAAGAAAATCAACCTCAAACAAGCACTTAAATTCTTAAGATTCTATTTGAAACTTGTGGAAGATAATTGTTAACAGATTTAAAAATTCTTCTTATCTCACAGATAAGAACAGTTTTGGAGAGAAAGGTTAACTACGTGGGAAAAAAATCTAAACAAAATCAGAAACTTTGAGAATTAGGAAATAAATATGTAAAGTACAAATAAGTAAAGATTAAAGATTACTTCAATCTTGCATTGTTATTCCTGGAAGGAATGTTTGTGGCTAAAGTTACACATTTTTATAGAAATACATGTCAAGTTCTGATTATGTTACAGCCATAATATTCCTGCAGATCTCTGGAGCTAGTTTCAAGAAAAATCCATGCATTTTCCAAATTTAGGAGTGATTAAAATGAGTCTGCAGTATTTACTATATACATACAAAAGAGCAAAGAGGTTAACTACAAGTGAGCATAGCCCCAATATGTGACTCCATGCAAATCTTAGAAGCTTTATGTGCTCCTTGTCTTATAAAGTTTTAGCTTTCAAGAATTTCAAATTTGAACAACTAGAATTATAACATAAAAAAAGCTTACAATCAACATGCCTTTTGTAAACTGTGTCTTATTCACTTTCTGGAACAAAAAAAATTACTAAATGTAACCAGACTTACTCATTTCAGAGTGAAACAATTCTAGGAAAGCCTAAGCATTCTGAAAAGAAGCAACTGAAAGTCTTGCATTTTTCAGTAGAAAAAAACCAGATACTACTTCAGGAGATACTGCTGTATATTGTTGCCGTAAAATTCACAAGTATAGTCCAAAGAAGAGGATAATATAAAAATACTAGTATTTCTATCATTCCTTACTAAATATCTGAAGTATTTCTGAAATTGTCATTTTTACCTCCTTTGCTGTGATAATCCTTTATTTTTCTAGAACATGAGATTCAGCCTCAGTTGTTGAGATAATTCATACCTATGGTTCATACTTCAGGGTCTGAATGGCATGAACAGTGATATCACTTGTCATGGCCAGGTGAAATGCTGATTCCAGTAGCTCCCCAGTACACACCAGGTAGAAGCCACAGTTTAAACATATCAAGTCTGTTGCTGAGTTGATTTCCTGCCCAAGAGAGCTACCAAGTTGTTTAGAAGCAACACCAGCTTAAGGTGTTCTCTCACAGCATTTCCAAAATATATTACTACTGTATTGATTTATCAAAGTTTCATTGGAATTTCAATTTATGTGAGGCATGTAGATTCTGAGCTCCTCTGAAGGAACACAAACAAGCTACCTATGAAATAGGTCAATATAGATTCCACTCCCCACCCCGATACAAATATTTGTCACTGTGAAACAAATGTGGTATCTTTATCCTACAAACTTGCTACAATAAAAATGCTCAAGAATGCTAATATGAAGATGCTCACCTCTCCCAAAAGGATTTTGGCAATGAAGTGTCATTATTTAATCCTTATTCTATTATTTTCAATTGCTAAATTGTAAGGAACAGAGAATCCATTACACAAGTTGAGATCTTGCATAACAAGGCTTTGTGAAACATATTTATTTCAAACATTGTTTACAAAGCCTGATGCTACTTTAGCATCAGCAGCAGTAACGTGCATGCCAAAATTCAAGAAACACATGTACTGAGTGCTAAGGAGCCAAAGCAATATTATGGTTATTGTTCACTCTTGTATCTGCAATGTACCAGACATTTGTACTATGATGAACTTGAGAAGCTGTTAAGCTTTCTTACATCAGTATAAAAGAGAAAGTAATGCATTTCCTGCCCGTGAAACTAAACATCCTATTATTTATCATCAAAGGCAAGGAAGATTACATTCAAAATAGTGTCCTAGAAAGAATCTCTGTGAACCATAACCATTCTGAATGCATGTCTTCAGTCACTGACAATGGTGAAAGCAAACAGTGCAGTGTATCTGCCCAAACTGTCATTCAGAAACTACACTACCATGATCTAAAGTTACAGGTGTAACAGACTGTCAGCCACTCATAAGAAGTTAGCCATGGCCCTTAGTCCATTTACATGTAGTATTTCTATGGCCCTCAAAAATATTAGCGGAAGGGAGTAAGCATCATTATTTCCATTTGTTCTATAGGCACAGGAAAGACATCCGAATGGTAGATCCTTGGCAAAGGTAATAATGCAAACCCGTCTATACCCCCAAGTAATAAAAGGATCTATTGCTGATTCTTATGATTTACCTATAGAGCCCTATAGAAATCAGGATTGCATGAACTCATAAAAGCATTCCCTGCCCTAAGACCTCATGGGTTCATACACAAAAACAAACCACAAGAGGAATGGCTTTTTTTTTTTTTAAGAACCTGAACCATATGAGGATTTAGTGATTTACCCCAGATCAAGCTGAAATTCTCTGGGAGAGCTTGTAAACCAAACTCATATCTTCAGAGTCTCAAACCGTTACTTAATTCTCCCTAATAAGATACAAATCTTGTCTTGATGGAAATTGTTATGCAATTATGACAATTTACCCTTAAAAGCTCTTAGAAATCTTTTTCTTTCCTGTCCTGAATTTTTACAGTAGACTGCCTTTTTGCTTCTGATAGCAGGGCTCTTCAGAGCAAGTCTATAGCTTTCGTTTTTCCTTGAGGAAGATGCAAGAGACTCATTTGTCAAAGCATGCAGAAAGCAATGAATAGATAAGTGGAACAGATCTAAATCATCCCACAGCTGAGAAAGATGTAGTATAGTTTAATACAAAACAAAACATCCAGATCAGTTTATCTAAATCACATCTTGGCCTTGTCTGTATCATTACTACTCATAGTTCTAAGTTTCTACTTACTCAGATGTTAAAAATTGAAGTCGAAAAGAACTAGCTTCACTATGCAATTGCAAGCAAGATCAAGCCTTATTACTTTATTTCTAAAAGAAAATGCAAGCGTCTCTGAGGCAAAGATCATCAGACTAATTTGGTGATTCAAAGTCCTTCAGTGAGGGAGGAGGAGCAATCTTTTTTTTTTTTTCTTCCTCAAAAATTGATGACTATTATCATCAGTATCTCCAGTCTGAAAATTATCAAGGTCATTCTAAGACTGCAGTCAAGACATGCACAAGGGGCACAATCATAGTTACACATGCTGGTATATCCACACATTCAATTTAAAAAGCAAATACTAGATATTTTGTTCAGAAGTGAGAACAAAGTAATGAAAATGGAATTCTTCTTAGGGCATAGCTACTGTCTATGACCAGGATTCAGCAAGACACCCTGACTTGTATCAGTAAATATTTTCAAGGAAATATTTTGTTCTTGATTCTCACCCAAAAATCAGGATTATCTCTGCTTTTCTGTACTTGGAAAAGCACTGCACTTGTCACTGATAGCTGCACTTATATACCATTGAAATCATCTTTTTACTCAAAGTTGAAGAGATAGGGAAAAAAAATGAGTTTTAATAATTGATTGTTTAATTTTCCTGAAAAATCTGTCATGTTTATATTATGGATGATATATTTTGTATTTTTTCTTTTCTTTTAGATTAAACAAATTTTAATAGATTGAAATTTCAGTATTTTAGTTCTTAAATATCAAAGCAGTCCCATGGAAATCAATAGTCCTACTCAGAAACTCCTTATTAAATATATAATTTTCACAACAGGACTTTAGTTTTACACTGTATCTCAGTTTTTGTCCAAACTATCACAGCTTTCAAAACAACCTAAGGATTACTAAGAACCCGTACATTCAAGTAGTGGAAATAAACAAAAGACATTTTAAAAATACAAATATATAAATAAGAATGAAAATAGTCTTGGCTGTAATTGCTCACAATGAATGAATCTTAGTCATCAGACTATCAAAAATAAAATATATCAAATAAGCTAGAACATTTAAAAAAAGCAAACTACAGTATGAGATTTTCAAAGCCCATTTTACTTTTCCTCTACTTTTCATTTTTACAAGACTCAGACAATTCCTAAGGAAAGATGTGAATAACGATCACTATTAAGATAAGACACCACTTAAAATTATTTTAAGGTTCAGGGTAAGTTAAGAGAGATTCAAATCTGTTCCTGTTTCCCTCTTTCCCATGATGAAAATACTGATACTCTGTTCGCCAAGTAGCTTAGTTTTGGTGCAATGGAGATAGGTGGCTTCAAAAGGAACCAAATACTAAACAGGAAACTATTGAATTAGTATTAAGTGATTTGCTGCAAAGAGTTACAGAAAATTAATATAAAATACAGTAGCCGAGCATTACTTTATCTTCTTTTTCATGTTTTCTGTAATACAAGGAATAAGGTATCCTCTTCTAGCAGAGTATGAAAGAAATGAAGAAATTTAGTGCACCCACTGAACAGAATACCATCAGCAAAATATTCAGTAGCCAATGCTGTCCGATTCTTAATGCTGAAACAACTCGATTCCAAAATTTTCCAGTGTCCATAGTAACTACTGTAACACACTTGCACTTTATTTTACTATTTTAATCATGACCACAATTATTGTATAAACATCTGAAATGTAAGGAAAGGAAGTTGAAAGAAATAGCAGGAGACTATAGTAAAACTTTTATTGCATACTACATCTTGCTTGGCTTGCTAATAAAAAAAACATTAAAATCACCTACAAAGGTTGTGGCCACATAAATCCTCCTCATTCAGTTTATAACCCCGACAATTTTTTCCTTTTTTTTTTAATAAAATAAACATGAAGATAATATGTAATAGGTAGTAAAAGTCACATTAATTAAAAAAGCAATGGTAAAACTGTTCTGTCTTCATATTCAGGGGTAGTGTATTCATGCAGCTCTTCAGACAGTTTGTGAACTGGTGCTAACAGTAAATTTAAACTTGAAACTGCTCCTGACAATGTCAGTTTTAAGGATCTGCCAAATCAATTCTTCCTACAGCCACTGCCTACACAGTAAAGAAACTAGAAAGCACCACTGCTATAAATGTGTAACTATACCACAGACACTTGATACCTTTTTGACTAGACCTCTTATTAGCACCCATTGATAAATTTACAGAAATTATTTTCTACTGTAAAAAGGAGAAACTTGAAGATCGAAAGCTGCTGCACTTCGCTAGTGTTTTGTTTCTTTTATGGCGGTTATTAAAACCATATTTTTCAATGATTAATAATCTGAGAGATTTGAAGAATAAGAGGAAGCTAACAATTATAAAAATATCCATCACTGATACGTAACTTTCTTCCAATTTTTAGCACTACAGCTTGTTTAACTTTTATGGCCACTATTTCAGAAAGTAATGGCATAAAAGGAAAAATCTTACTCTATGCAAAACATACTGCCCAACCCTACAGAAATAAAACTGTAATATATTAGCTTCTGCTAAAACTTGAAAACTTCTTAGCAAATACCCAAGTAAAACACATTTCTCAGTTTAAAGCAGTATGATTGTTGATGATGCTGGATAAACACGCCACTCAAATGTGGGGACTACAACATAATTTGTACACTATAGACAAATGCCCAATGAGTTGCATAGCTGCTTAGAGGACTGAGAGCTTAGAGTCTCAGGACCAAGAGCCAAGAACCAGAAAAAGGCTCCTTGAGCTTGCTCAAGACTGACCATGGAACGATTAGTAGATTTAAGATGCTCTTCACCCACACTGAATGGAAAACAAATACTTAAGCTTTATAAAGATGAACAGATATTTTTTCTAGAGAAGGAATAGTCTTCAAAATAAATTATTCATTGAAGACCTGTTCTATCTTAGAAAGCATATCTATGCTGTGTGGAAATACTACATGCAGCTTCTTGCATCATTTCTACCACCCCAGTTACCTCACCAAATGTATTTTTAACACCTTCTTTTCATTAAGCTAGTCTGTTACAAGATATAGCATGACCAACAATCTCTGTTGAGTCAAGAAGGTGAGGAGTCACAGTGAAATTATTCTAGTACGTGAATGTACTAATAATTCTGAGTGCTAAGTTCAGTTACAGTCTAAATAAAGTGATATAATGATGATCCAACTTTTAATTTACTACTCCTTGATGGTGGGAACTTAACTTAATACATGCAATTAAAATTAATTTCTTAATTTAAAATTATGCAATTCAATATTACAACTCTAAGATACAAAGTCTGTATAGGTACTGATATGCCAGGATTTTAAATATCTGCTTCTAATTACCATTAACAGGAATTATGAATGTAAAATCATCACTTACGAAAGAATGAATTCAGCATTATTTTACTGGTAGCAATTCTGAATGTGTTGACCTGATTCTTGTCATCACAGCATCACCACATCATAACAATAGAATATGCTTCTCTTTGTTTTTCAAAATAGTATTACACATCATACAGATAATCAACCTTTTACAAGGCACAAAACAATATCTATGTTCACAGAATACAGATGTACAGCATAACTACATATATAACTTAATCTTGTATAAACAAGTGAAAACACTAATACTGAACTCAGCTTGATCATTTGCCAAGGAGAAGTAAAATAACATTAATGAAAATGCTGCAAAAAATTATGATGATACATGGCATGCATTTTGTTGCCTGGATTTTCATAGCAGTTTTGTAAGTCACAAATAACCACATGCTATTCCCAAATACGTTCCCTATCCTTTCCTTTGAAAGGCCTGTGCTTGAAAAGCTGCTGTATTTATGATCAATGTTAAAATAAACAATGGTGCAATAAAATATAGAAACTTCTTCCAATTATAATTTTATTTTGTAGATTTAAATTTTGATTACGGTGCAATTAAACTTCAGCAATATTTTAAGTTACAGCAGCACATGCTGCATATGCCATACAATTCAGTTAGGCATGTTAAAGAGGTAATGCTGATTATATAATAGACATCGAGTTACTTCAGTTTTCTGACATATTCCAAAATATGTTGCAGTGTTGTCTTTTTTAATATATATTTTAAAAATTGTTCATAGAGATTAATATGAATTTTCTCTACTACAGAAGTATCCTATAGTAGAGTCAATTAACAAATTTAGATGCTTTCTTCAAATAAGTTGTCTAATTTCTGTTTGCTTCCTTGAAACAGCCATATGAATCAAGAAATTAGTAATTAAACATTACATATTCAGATCTAAATGTATAAAAAGTCCCCAAGATCATACATACTGATATATGGTATGGTATTATAGATACCATGGTATAGTATTTATCAAATCACAACCTATATCAAATGCATGCTTCATGTATGATTCTTCCCATTGCAGTATTCAAACTGATTTAAAGATCCTAGGGTTAGAGCTAGTAACAGGTACACTGCTGCCCACTGTTTGGGAACCTAGCGTTAAAAAAACAAATATATTTAACAAATGTGAAAAAACCCTCACTCTTAAATTCAGTACACATTATGCAAAAAGTTCCAAAGAAATATATGTACTGATAACCTGAGCTCAAAGTGGAAAAGAAAACATACCTAATGAAAAGAACTTTCTGATGTGCTTAATAAAACTTTATTTCATCCAAGCTCTGTATTTGAAAAATACTTTTTTGCATGTCATTATAGCACAGTGTAGTTTTGCTGTGAAAACAAAATGTATTCACATCATCACCAAGACAAAGCACACTCCTAACCTTCCGTGGGAACGGGTCAAGTTATAAACTATATGGGCTACTTTGTCCCCACTTATACAGTTCTGGTGTCAGCACCAGGCCAGGTGGGTAGCTCTGGTCAACTCAGCGACCAGAGGAGCTCAGAGTCTCTCCTAGCATGCACTGCCTATATCCTAGCCTGCAGCCTGGCACACACTTTATACAGCACAACCTTACCTTATGCATCTTTCTGCTTCTGCCCTGCAGGCAGGAGCATCATTGCGTACCCACCTCCTTGCTGATACTGTTTCAGACTCCATTACCTCCAGTGGGAAGGTAAGGAAGTTTGCCATAGTGATGGTGCCAAAATGCACTACTGCAGTTTCATAACCATGGAGTATAGTATGTCAAGGTAATCCAACACAGATGAGGACTTCACCCCCCTTGTACTCCTATCTCCACAGAAACACTTTTCCTTTCATCCCAAAGCCACTTACATATTTGTCAAATAAATGTTTTTTTTGATAGTTCATCACACTATGTGAACTCAGTTTAAGAGTGATCTTACTCACATGTGTAAACTACTCCCTTGTGCACCTCTGTCACTAGTCAGCAAGAGATGCCAGGCTGCTGCTGGTGCTGCCTTGGAGGCTGGGGGACATAATGTTGCTGCCCAACCCTGAACACCAGTGTTATCATCCCTGGCCCCTCTCTCAGCAGCTGACAGCGTTCCTTTCCCTTTTGCATCACAAGAAACTTGGGCTATGCACTGGGCTGAAACAAGTGCTAAGAAGATTTTGGCTGTGTTGGTGCAGTGTAAAAGGTGCAAGCTTCCTTCGGCCTGAATCGTGGCTATGGACTGCAACTGCAAATGTACAAGCCTGCACAAGTAAACAACGTAAGTAAGCTGTTTTCTTCTTAAGGTATAGCACTAACAAGTAGCTATCACATCCATAAACCATCTTCAGGAGAGAAACTTTTGGCCTAAATTTTGCCTTAATGATTTTTAATTAAACTAGGTGCTTTTAAACAATTTTAAGAGTTTAGCTCACATCTACTTCTATCAGAAGTACTAAGGAACAAAGTAATTTTAAACTTTTAACATAGTTTAAAGACTTTTTTTTTTCCCCACACAGCATAATATAAATGTCAGTATTACATTTCTGTGGAATGACCAGGTTATTTATTTCTTCCACATTGTCTTTCCACTCAAATATTTCATTTTGAAAAGTTTCTCCCAAGTGTTACCAGTTCTGCTTTTGTTGGGTTTTTGGTTTTGTTTTGGGGGGAGGTGGGAGGATGGGGTTTTGGTTGGTTGGTTGGTTTGGGTTTGTTTGGGATTTTTTTGTTTGTTTTGTTCCCCCCCCCCCCCCCTTTTCCCCTGCGGGGACTTTC
>NW_010973316.1:4282099-4305625 GCF_000737465.1 Haliaeetus leucocephalus | reverse complement strand
TTGGGTGGTTTTGGGTTTTTTTGGGTTTTTTTTTTTTTTTTTTTCCCCCCCCCCCCCCTTTTCTCCACTGAGGAATCTACAGGACCTCTGAATACCTGATATATAAAATCTACCTCCATGTCTACAGAATCCCAATGCACACTAGAAAAATAATACTGTAATTGCACAGTAGGCTGGGAAGATAAGAGATTTACATAGGTAGACATCGGTTCTTTAAATATAGCAAGACCGCACTAAAATATCTCTGAATGCGTTTTATAGAAATAGGCTTATTTGTTTTAACAGTAGGACTAATGCATTGCTCTATAACAAATATAAACTGTTTTAATTCTATAATAGCTATTATATATAAAGACTATATGTATTGCATATGTACAGAATATATATATATATAAATTTTATACACACATGTACCTATATGTCCATATATAAAACCAGTGTGCAAGACCTGAAGCAAGAGGAAGAATCTGAATTTACAAATTTTAAGTATTACTGCATGCAGTGGATGTTGTTTTTCTTCAAACTAGAAAAACAAAAATAATTATTCTTTGGGAAAAAAATGTTGCTACTTGACTTAAATGCTAATTAAAAGAAATAGAAAATGAAAAGACTCCTACCCATACAGGCCCTGTCATGCTTAAGGCTGGTATGTCAAATAGTGATTTACAACTATTAAAATTAATTTATAATATTTTCCCAACATGGGCTTGTTAAGTCATTATGAAGTTTAGTCCAAAAGATCATAATTAAAAACAAAATCAATTTTATCTGTTATCAAAATGTTTTGATGCTACAAAATACTGCCAAATGTTTCTTCACTAATTCCTTCCACCAGGATATGTGGTACATCTTTTGTAAGAAGTATCTTCCCATTGATTAAGATGACAAAATTACAAGCATAAGAGGTCTGAAATAACAATCAGAACAATTCTCTTAGCACATAAGCTATTGGACAGATTTGCCATGAAACTCAAGCCCTGTCCAAACAAAAATTGCTACATTCTTCTACTTCACATACAGTTTTCCCAGGGTTACCAGCAATTCTAAAGGGGCTTTTTACATAGATTGTCTATTTAAGCTAAGCAGCAGCAATTACACACAGTTATATTCCCAGAACTGTAAGCACTGTCCCTACAAATTCTGTGCAAAATAAGAAAAAAGACAGGATGAAAAAGTGCCAGCAAAAACCCCCAAAACATCATGTGAGTGCAAGTAGAAAGCTTTACGGAAACAGCAATGGCAGAACACAGGATGAAATTCCTTAGAAGCTAATACAAGATCATACATTCATTTACGGATGTTCCAAAGTACAGTTCATCTGCATTCAATTTGATTTTATTTTTATCCTGTGCGCTGTTAAAAAGTGTGAGAAAACTCTATTATTTTTTGGATGATTTAGTTTGACATGATCCTATCTTGCACTTGTAACAAGAGAAAAATACATCTTCTCCTAAAGGCCCTCCTACCACTAGTAATGTCCAAATATTGATACTAGAGTTTCAAATAAGTTTTAAATTTTGCCATTCTTTTATTAACTTTCTAGATATTAACAAACATGTTTCATTTTACCCCAAATTAGTACTCCACTTCTAAAGCATTGTCAGGAACCTCAAAAACTGCATTTGTATTCTCAGTATCTAGTATACACTAATTTTTCATATGACTAAAGTACACATTGTAATCACCTCAATAACTGTTATAAGGCACACAGGTTTTACAAAGGTCCATATATCACTACAATGAACTAGTAAACACATTCAGGGACCATTACTTATTGATTTATTTGCAATTAGCCTTTACAGATGCTGTCTGTATTACTCCCCTTTACATTTAATCACACAGTTTCAGGACAGGTAGTAACCGTTATTCCAAGCTCCACATAATGATAATTAGTAAAAACAAAGCTGTAAGAGTACTTTGACACGCAGGTACAAAGCACTCAACTTGCCAATACTGGAGAGTAATGGATTCTTTATAATAAAAAGCTAATTAATTGATTACAATAGTTGTTAGCAATAAGTACTAAGTCAAATAGTGATAATGCTGATCATCTATCACTGTAATTCAGCACAAATATTTTCAGCACTGCAGGAAGCGGATACTACAGAATATGTAAGTGAGGTACTGCCAGACTGAATTCACAAACATGCCAGCAGGGAAACTAAAATGCTAAAAAACTGCCTTAAGGTGCAAGGAAGCCAGCCTGTTCTAAATTCATCAAGACATAGATTATAAAGCCAGACCAGACAACATCTGTAATTTATTTTGGACCACATAGAGCCAAGGCCGTTGCACTTTCTTGAATTAATTCCTACTTGAGCTAGACATAGCCTAAAAAAAGCCATTATTTAGAAATTGTCAGTTTTTTCAAGACTGAAGAATTTACTGTAACTGCCAGTACATTTGCGAAATGCCTAGCTACATTCTCTGTTAAAAAGCAACACTTTATTTCTAACGCAGAATGTCCTTAGATTCAATTTACATCTACTAAATCCTATTCTACTTTGTCTGCTAAGTAAAGAGTCCTATTAGGAATATATTTTGTTCCCTTTGTAGATAATCACATTCAACGATGAAGAACTCAATTAAATTTTTGAAACTATACAGATGGCATAATGGGACACATTTTTCAATTTTTTGCTAGCCTCATCTTCTCTACCCTAATCACACCACTGTCATATACAGAAATAACAATTTTCCTACCTTTCCTCAATATTCCTTGCCTTAGACCTGTTAGCACTGCATCACTGTCTTTAGCAGAGCACTGCGTATGGACCTCTTGTTCAACCATTTACAATATACTTTTTTTATCACTCCTTTCCAGTAATAACATCTGTTCCCTGTGTTTCTAGATAACTTTAACAGACACTGTAGTAAAAAAGTAGATTTTTATTTCTATTAAGTTTACCAAGTGATCCAGACTTCACCTCCTCATCTACCTGGTCTCTTCATGAAATAAGACCTCTCCAGTGCGTCATGTTAACTTTATCAGTAGCTCTGAATCAAATACTAATCAGATTTTTGAGATTCTTTTCTTCCAAGTCACATATAAAAATGCTAAATAGCTTATGAGAAACAAAAATATTTCTGAAAACATTTGATAATTCTCCCTTTAAAGCTTCTTGTCAGGCTTTACCATATTAGTAACATTATTTTATGCTGATTTTGTACAATTGCTTACTGTGGGTAACTCTATCTCCTACAATCACAGGATAATTTGTATTAATGTTAGTACTAATCATATACACTTTTTAGTTCTCTGTATTCTAGTTCTCCATTTCATGAGTCACTTTTTACATCTTAATAGTTTTGGAACTATCCACAGATTGCTGGCACAATCTCACTGAGACAATTTCTCAGTACAGAAGGAGATAAAAGAATGGAATTAGTTTATTACCATCTGACTCCTAAGATTACAAAACTGAAAGACTGAGCTTTTGTGTGGGATACAAAAACCTGCAAGATTTTATTCAATTCTTGAAACCAAGTCCATGTACTCTCAATAGAAAAGTAATTTGTTTATGTCAGTTAGGACAGATGGCATGGGGACCTAAAATGAGTTTTAGTCTGAAACCCAGCAATGGTTTACCCAATAGATCTGTTCTGGTTTTGTATTCAAAATCATATATCCTTAGAAAGAATGCAAGTAACAGTTTTTATTGTTTTTTATTACCGTTAGTCCCTCAAAACCAACTAATTTTGAAATGGAACTAGATTCTATTGGTCTTTTTTGGTCTCCCTCTTCAAAGTGTAGAATACCCTTTCATATGCAGCAGCTTTCTGTTCCGTCCACTCTGACAAATTCAGAGCGAATGTCTGAAACCAATTATCCACAACTGCTCATCTACAGACAGAACCAAGACAACTTGCAATTTCATTCTAAATCTAGGCACTTGGGCACTGCCTTAACAGTTTCAAAGCTTTTGTTGGAGATGTCAAATTTCATTCATCAGTAGCTACAGCACAGGATGAGTATGAAGAATGTGGGCATTAGCTTTATTAATTTTTAAGAGTGCAATATATCAATATACCTCTGTGGGCTCAGAGAGTAATGGTACAGCCAGAGATACAAGTGGGTAAAACCCCACAGAATTCACTGATCACAGTTTTGAGCCTAATGCTTAAAGAGACAATACCAGAAATCTACAGCAGAGAGAGAGATAAAACACAACTCTACCCAGAGAAATTAAAAATTTATCTGATCACCGGTTGTAACAGCCTGTTCTAATTCACAAGGTATTTCTAGAGATAAACTCTGGATAAAAAAAGTCTTAGAAAAACTAAAAGATAGTCTGGATGTAAGGGGAGCAATACAGTAGTGGGAAAAAACAGGCTGAGAAGTGGACACTCCAAAGAATTCTGCCTTAAAGCATACTGAACCCAGCAGCATACAAAATTAGTTTAGAGAAAAATAAAATAAATCATGCAAACAGGGCATGTCACCCAGCTTTCTAGGAAAGTACCCTCCCAAGTTGTTATTTTGACTATCCTTTATCTTAAACTATTGTCTTTGTTTCCTTCATCTACCCCTCTAGCAAAGGCTTTTTCTTGTAACTTTCCCAATTCTTGAGAATCTACAGAGGTTCAAACTCTCCCTTAAGCCCTGATTCACTGGTCATAAAATTATGTCTAACTGCCCTTTGAATATGACTCTCCCTTATCCTCTGTAATAACCCATGCAAAAATGTAATTAATCAATTCTAAATCTGAATTTCACGCACACTTGTATTATGAAATAATTTGTTTTAGTAAATGTCCATCTTCTACCTCATCTTCTTGGCATCTTTCTCTGTGACTTTAGTAAAAGCTTTAGGATTGCAAGCCACCCTAACACATTCTTCTTTACAGTAAACGCAAGTAGGTAGGAGTAGGCAAATTAGATTTCCTTTGCCAATATTCTACCTGTATCAGAAGTCCCCTCTCATTCTCTATTGATTTCACAACACAAAAACTACACTGCACCTTTCCATACACAAATTTAACTGTAGCTTTTTTGCTGTACTTTTGTCCTCTGAAATTCTAAATCATAATAATCTCCTATCCCTTTATTTTTTATCATCTATAATCTGTATCATTGCCTCATTCTTTCTTTACTTGCAGTTCATCGTAATCTGCCATGTTCTTACCAACTTTTCACTCTTTTTTCTAGCTTCCATGCGTTCCTAGATACTTACATGGTATGTGGAAAACGATGTGGAACATAATCATTCCAGTTATGCAGAAAGAGAGAGACTTGCACTGCCACCTTCCCCATTTTAAGTCCTACTCCAGCTGGCATGTATCTCAAAGTGTTCTTACAGTGAAAACAACATAAGCACAGGAGTAGTTTCAGGAAAACAGCATTTCTGGAAAATGCCTTTTGGATGTGGGTATAAAAGCTATTACTGCTGGCAGGTCTTCAGTTTCTCATTTCTGATGTAGAATGCACAATTTTCAACTTCCACTTGTTGGTATTCAAGCAAACATAGAATTGTTACAGCTCAATTTCACCTGCAACACAAGATTCACAATCACCTGTTCTCCTCTATGCTTCCCCAAGCTTACGTTAATTTCTGCATTACGCTGCAAATTGCCTTTTTATTGCAAACTCCCCAAAGATACAGTCATCTTACAGAGCTACCTTGTCTTCCTCACCTGTCATTTCATTCTTTTGTCTTTCATTTCTACCCTCAGTTGTCACACCAACACCTTAAATCATTTTTTGTTGTGCTTCTGCCTTCAATCTGCAGGCACTGAAGGCAATATTTGGCAAGAGCTTTCACACAGTAAAACTCAAAAAAGCCCAACACAATTTTACTCAAAGGAACTGCAGTTACTAAAGGCATTTAATACATCTTTAAAAATCTTTTCTATGTGATCACAGTCATTGCTGCACATCAGATAAAAGGCCTGTAATGTTTCAGCCATTAACTGTACCTCTGGACCCCTTCCGTATTTCCCCTGAAGGAAATCCTAATAAAGACTCCAACTTCCAGCCCCTAACTGATGAAAAATTCTGTGATACTGTCTCCAGATCAGACTCAGAAATTTACGGGAATCACACTGGCAATTTTTTAGCTATTACAGAGATCATTTTTTTGTGCTATGGAGGAAAACAAAGGACACATTCATGATTGTAGTTCAACTGCATAAAGTAGTGCTCACTAAAACATATCAAACATCATTCCTCAATTTCTATCATTTCCACAATTAAATGCATACTTATCCTTTTTCTGGAGTTGAAAAAACCTTACGTTAAATATATGCAGGTGATGAGTTTCAATAAAAAGATCACAGCATCTCTGATTTTGTTCTCTCAGGATTACCTTCAGACCAATAGGTTCTTAAAACAATATCTTATTTATTCAGAACAAAAGCATTTAAAAGACAACACATTTTAAAATTAAGAAACATCTTACACAAACACTTACTCTACATTCAATTATCAATACACCATCCAGAAAGACTGGCAAGTCTAAAATACTTCTAGTGCTTTCATTGGTGCCAAGTCTCTTACTGAACGTTGGACACATTACTGCACTGAGGGGACCCTATAGAGAAATTCAAGTTTTTTGATGCCTCATCTTTTGAGTCAGGTCATAGTACTCTCTCTTCCTTCTTGCTAGTTCAGCCTGATTCCTTAAGTATTTCAGTATTGTCATCAATGTCTAGTATACTCAGTGATGACAACTTCTACAGGAAAAACCTTCTAGAGCATACGACCACATTTTCATGAAAAGAGGAAGAAAAAATGCTGCAAGAGCATAATTAAAACAGGTTATATAATCACCTGTAGATGATCCTGTTAGGATACTGAGAAGCAGGATCCTAACTCCACATTTCCATGTCTAAATTAAGCTATGTGGGATTTTTTCATCCCAGGTTTTACTGCCAATACAAACTCACACTATTTGTGTATGCCTCTGACCTTAATACTGCCTTAATCACATTTTTTGGAGGCTTCTATCAAATTGATGAGTACCTTCTCTCCAAAAATCTCCTTTTTGAACTCAGAATCTAAAGAGAATGTAAAGAACAAAGCAGAAGATAAATTGTATCATCACAGAAACCCAAAAGAGTAAAACTTAAAATTTTCAGATTTTTTTTCTTTTTAATTTAAGGCTTAAAAAATTTATGGTATAATAGCGCATAAAGGACATGGGGATAAAACAGCACGGAATTACCTGGATATTCCTGGGGGAAGGAAGAAACAACTACAAAAAGCAGCCTTTAAACTAACAGCTGAGAGCAGCAGTTTAAATATCTATGGAAAAGACACTGAACAGAAGGTCTAAAGATATAACCAATACGTGTTTTGCACTGATATATAAGGTCTCCATATTTGTAGCTTGTATGCACACTTCAATAGAAAGGTAAAATGCAGTGATTCATACAGCAGGAAGTCTTTACCATAACACTAGAATTTCAGCTTTCTCAAACCAAAAAAACCCAAACAAGGCATGCCTTACTGTATTATCTGAATAGGACCATACAGAACTTAAACATGTAACGTTCAGAAGAAAGGTGTAGAAGAAACACACAGGTATGAAGTCCTCTTTACAACTAAACAGACTCTCACCATTGCTTCAATTAGCTTACACACTCCTCAACAACTTCAGCAGAATTCTGTCTCAGATGTAGAAAGGCTGTTTGACTTTTATAAGAATCACCACAAACTTGAAATTTCCCCCAGAAACTGTCACCTACTATACACTATATAGAAAATGAAAATGAGATTTCATGTAACATACTAATCTAACAGCTAGCAGTCATAGAGATGATCCTGTGCCCTCACACACGCTAAGGCAGCTTCACCTTCCCTTGCACTCAATAGCATTGCTTTGATCCCATGGTAACCCTGTTCATGTAACTAAACTGGCAGAAAACCACCTCCAGAAAAACAGATGCTTCTCCACAAAGAATGAAAGAAGGGAGAAAAGAAAATAGGGGCATAAAATTGTAACCTTGACAGTGGCAACAAGCCATTAGATCTCTTTAACTAATTATTAAGATACTAGATTACCAGAAAACTAACCTTTGCAGTACAACATTCTATAATGATAGCTGATTTTAAACAGAAGCTGGATACTTAACTGTCTTTAGCATGCTTAGAAAATTTGTTAGACAATAATATCAACCCAGTCTCAGCATATAAGCCTTAAATTCTCAAAAGCTTTAGGCATCTACTCCTACTAACTTCTATGACTGGGAACCTAAACACCTTTGCAGAGCTTTAGATACTAATTGCTGCTAAATGTATAGACACTATTTTGAGAAGAAAAACTGAAAACCTTAAAACCCATTGGTAAATGGCTTACATATATTGGGTGTGCAGCTAAAGTATATCAAGACAATATAAACTACAAATAGATCAACCTCTCATTTGTAAAACACAGGCACATACTTGGGTAGCTAAAAATAATAGCCAAATTAGAGTTGATGCAGACTCATCAAAAAGATAGCACCAATAAAATCAAATCTCAGCTGTGTCATTAATATATTGACTAGAACAATCCAATGACATACTAAAATGATATTCAAATACATTTGGCTGGGAAGAAAAACAAAAAGGTTACCCTTTTCTTGTTTCTTCTCATTACTTTTATTACAGTAACTTACTTTTTACATGAAATCCATAATGAATGAATTCAATTAGTAAAAAGATTTTTAGAAGTAATAAAAACAGAATTTGTAATTTTAGGAACAATATTTATAGCTCCAAGTCTCCGATTTAAAAGCTTTCCTGATATTCATAAATTATTTAGGAAAGCAAACTTTTTATTCCAAAGAAACAGAAAAGGATTGTTTCAAAAGGTATACAATTTAAGACAATCTAAAGCATTGCTGAGTAGCTGATACAGCTGAATAACAATAGTCTCCTGCACAGGTGTTGGCACGTTCTGACTAAGCTCCTAACCACAGCTGTGGCACATACAGCCTGTTTTACTGCCACTGAGACTGTCTACTCATACAGATTACCAGATGGTGGCTGGAAGCTTACTGTGTGTGTATCCTGATGAAAATGGAAATAAAACTACACACAGATTGTAAAGACCTCCTTGCTATGATTCTCAGACCAAAAAATCAGTTAACTTAGCACCAAGGTTAAGAATATATTCAAGTATATTGTTTCGTCTGGTTGTGTTTTTATAAAGAATACAGGAGTTATGGAATACAGTACAGGACATATCCAATTAACCTTAAATGTGTTCCAAATATTGTCAGCCTTCCCCTCTCATTCTTTTTATGTTTACACAGCTTCTAAAATACTTAATAAGTACATAATAGGTTGTCTTCCATTAAAATAAAACAGAACTCTATAAATAAAGAATAGTGCCAACAAAGCCCTTTCAGCTTCTCTTCATTGTTATTTCCAAAACTACTTTAGTCTGGGTGGATTTTTCAGATCAAAGTAAGTCTACATAACACTGGTTGTTCAAAGCTTTGGTGGCAGGCAAAAATTGGCCATGAACTATTAGTCTGCGAAACAGAAGAGAAGCTGGAGAGGCAAGATCAGAACAAGGGAAGTTTAGTCAACAACAGAACAGGAGCAGCAGAAGAAAAAGTTGCCAAAGCCTTACAACCTGGAACTCAAGAGAACACCTCTTTCTAATTACTATTAATGTTTGGACAAAAACAATCGCTTAACAACTAACCGTATATCAGAAATTCCAAGTAAAATACACTCAGAAGGAGGATTTTTTTTCTTCCCAAAGTATAATATTCAAAAGTAAAACCAGCTCCTATTTCATCTCTATCTTCATTACTATTTTTTTTACTTGTAATAATGCAAAACCAAGCACAGTATCTTCACGTTAACCAACCCTGTGATCTATGCTGAAACACATAATTGGGGTATTCTCCCTCACTATTACATTAACATGGATATGCGCTGCTCTTTCTGATCATTTTATCTGCTAGGTCCAAGCCAGGGCACGTACACCATATAGCATAGCAACAATTTTTACATGAAGTGTGAATAAGGAGGCTTGTGAATTTCTCTACTATTACAAACATCCTTTTATGGCCTTTTTTTTTAGGCTATGGGCTTGAAAAATGTATACATAAACAACTTAGAGATGTCACAGCTATATGCATTGCTCCTAAATTAGCTACAAGAGCTAAGTATTCTAAACAAAATTTAAAAAAAAAAAATCTGCATACATCAGAAGTGTGGAAATATAGTGTACAGAAAGAATTTTCACATTAACAAATACCACTGGTACACGTGACTAAATTTTTAAAAACACTATGTATAGTGATTTTTTTCTTGTTTATTTGTTCTTTTATTTTTTAACCTATAAAAATTTGTGGAAAATGCTTTTAACAGATTTAAATCACAGCAAACAATCTCAGTTTTTGCTGTGTTGCTTCAAGAGAACAATTTATTTACAGGTGCTACAGAAATATTGGGTAGGTTTGCTTTCTACCATGAGTAAGCATTCCTGCAAAATTAAAAGCAGCTTCAGATGTGTAGTAAATTAAATATCTGATTGGCTGACCTGCTTTGGATGATTTACAATATATAGCACATTTTCTGAATTGTATATACACAAGATGATAAAAACTTGTAAACCTAAATACAGAAAACTGTTGCAAAGTATACAAGAGACGTGTAAACTGAAGCCGTCCACTGAGTATATGGTAATATTGCTATCACTTCAGCATGTTTTGGCCTAGGTTTTGAGTAACAGAATACTATACTAGACTTTCAAACTTGTGTAAATAACTTTTTAATTCAGCACCTCAGTTGAAGAATTCAGAGTATTTGCAAAGAGAGTAGAAGTAGGAAAGAGAAGGATAGCTGTTAGGGAGAAAAAAGGAGGACTGAAAGAAAACAGAAAAAAAAGTGTTCTTTTAGATCAGATGGTGAAACCACTTGAGTACAAAAAAATACATTGTGCTTTTTCCCCCAAAGACAAAGCTCAGACAGATCACAGCCAAACTCCACAGGAAGACATTAGACTGCACTTATATAAAAACAAATACTTTAGCAATACAACATGAAAACATCTTAATGTGTCCACAAAATTGTTGTCTGTTGTAGAGTGTATGCTGTTTAGCAGTTGTGCTTTACACAAGTGGTTGCATTTAACAGCAGCAGATTTGATCCACCTTTATCGTCTAAACATCACTCTGTGAAATTATTTCTGTTCCACTGGCATAAAAACCCCACCTGTATATACATCATTACACTTTAGTTTCCAGCAGAAATCCTTCACCAAGGAACCTTTCCTCAGGAAAGCAAAACCCTTACTGACAGAAGGGAAGGTGTTACCATCTGACAATTGTTCAGTGATCTGTATAAAGTGAGCTGGTGTTAAGGACAAAGAAAGTATAAATGGGGGTAGAGGGCAGCAACCTGATAGGATCTCAGACAACACAGAAAGGCCAACAATAGCTTCTCTCCATCCCAGTCATGTTTCTCCTGAAGACTATGAAGATCATAAGTTTTTAGCACTCTGTCAGAACTCAGTCTTCCCGCTGACAGAGATTTCACTTTGGTTATTGAATGTAAGAGAAGATAAGATCAACAAATCCATGATTATACAACTAGTTTTAACCATGATCAAACCTGTTAAGCCTAGATTTGAACTGGAAATCCAGTTATGAAGAGTCCTGTGACCGATTATCTTCATAGTATGTGACACTCCAATGGAAAATGATTAAATTTTCTGGAGGAAATTGTCTGATTATTAATTCATAAACTGTTTGGAATACAGCCTTAACATTTTATTTCATTTCATTGTATTCAAACAAAAACAATTAAGACTTTACTTTCTACTCCCAGAAGTACTGTTTGAATATACAAGACAAACAACCCTGAACATGATGAGAACTGCATGTTCCTGCCAGAGTACTTATGGTATGTTAGAGAGATTTGTTACCATGAAAACTAAATGCTAATGTTGAATTTCATTTTCCTTAAAGTGATGTTTACATATGCAAAGGCTTTGTTTAAATATTGGGAAAAAAGACTGAAACACCAAAGTCCATAACTTAGTATAGAATGGCTAATTTAAAATATAAATACCACAGTTCGTGAGCACCTGAGCCCTTCCTTCCAGATTTTAGGGGTCTGAGTGCTTATTTCATATTTCAGTCACATTTCAGTAATTTGAAAGGGATCTAGTTTTATGCATAAATAATTTAAGCTGAACTACATTAAAACAGAAAAACAAAAAACAATTAGTGTTGTTAACTTTGGCCTCATTTAATCTACTTTTCGAGGGGTAAGTATATCATGCAGTAGTTCACATATTGCCCTTCCTTTTAACCACATCCCTGGACACTAATGTAAGTTAACTGCTAAATTTTATATTCCAAATGTTTCTTCTGGAAGAATATTTCTTTACAAATACAGTGGTCATTATTTCCCCAGTTCAAATGCATTTACCTTTCTGAACATTTTGACTTGCAATTGTATTATCAATTACAATTAACACTTTTATATGTATTTTATCAACACCCAAAAATACCAAAGCAGATCATTGTTTTTGTTGTATTGGAAACTAAAACTATGTATAGAGGGTTCCAGAATTATTACATAACTCTTCCCACTTCTTGCATTATACATTTTTTGTTATGCAACAGACCTTAAAAAACTGAAGAATTATAATTGGAAATAGACTTCTGTGGAATTTGGATTTTTCCTCTCACACATACAAAAAAATCCCTTCTTAAAAACAATCAACATTTTTCAAGTGTAATGAAGTTTGCATCAATAACATCATAATCAATATACCCAACCAAGGGTGCACTGCTATATATGTCTTGTGCAGTACAGCCTAATGATACTTAGTGATTTCTCTTTCCTTTAAAAGAATAGAGACCTTGGCAAAAGTTAAACATTCAAAAGAGCATTACAATTGCACAGTTACAGAGAGAAATTGTACTGGCAGAATCCCATTTGATGGCATTTCACCTAGCATGCTTCAAAAAGTGTGCTGTAAGCACTGCACATTTGTTAGTGAAGGAACAAGCACAACTAAACCATTCTCCTCCTTCACCACTCCAAAATTCCCAAACGATTTCCAAGAGAAATTTTAAGGTCCTGACACTTTAATTAAAGGGAAAACAAAGCATTATTCCAGAGTTAATGAAATTACTCAATTATGGTCTCAAAGGCCAAACAATGCTGACATTACTAATAGTTGTACAAGCATCATTCTGCTACCTGCTGGGCACGCTTTGTATGGAGGCTAGGGAAAGCATTGCAGGAACTCCTGTGGGATAAAGGAAACCCTTATGCACAGCACATTTCTCAGCTCTCCCCATTTGACAGGGCTGTCCGTACTGAGAAAGACAGCAACAGCAATGCTATCAATAAAAATAAAGAAAAACAAATATTTAAAAATCTTTTTTTAATATATAAATTCTTCATATTTTTTACAATTTCTCAGTAACATTCAAAGGTTTTTTCTTAAATTAAATATAATTTCAGTAGGTCCCTTTTCCAGGAAATAAAAGCATTTGCATTTAAAAAGTAGCAATTTATTACCAGCAGTTCTTGCAAATAATTATAGCAAATAATTATAGCAAGAGTGAGATTCACAGTCTCACAAAAGACCGGCTATTATTCTAAAATCTGTTACTATTTACACTCAACTACAGAAAGAAGTATATGAATATGCAAAGCATATCTACAATTAGAATTAGGATCAAATGCATTTTACTTTCCAACATTCTTCTGTATTTGTTTTCAGTCTTGGGGGCCTGTTACTTTATTATTCTTAGCAGCAAGTAATGACTCAAAATAAGCAATGTTCTTTAGCACAAATAAACTCTTTGGATGCTCTGCAAGGTAATTTTGTCAAGTACCAATGCCTTCAAATATCAAACAATCTATTTGTAGAAATGCATGGCTTTGGGTGTCTTGATTTAACAAAGCTGCAATGATGGATGGAAAATTATATCCATGTTGTCTTTTATAAATTTTTTTTGCAGTTGTATGAATTTTTTTTCTATACAGCTTTATTTGTAGCTAACATTCTTAAACATTTTCTTATTTTCTCCATGTATGTCTGTCAAACACACGTTCACACAAAGCCTAAAACTAAAGCCATCATCACATCATCTATTATATAAAGAATATCACACACAAAATAAAACAAAAGCATGGACTTCATCTAAAAAAAAGCTTTTTCTTTTCACCATTTTCAAGTCTATAGTAGGAGTTTTTTAAAAAATAAAATGTTACCTAACAAAATATGTAATTCTTTTAAACTAAATTCCATCAAAATCAACTAAAGAACGCTTTTTAGCTTATGTCCAGTTATTCTTGGACCATATTCTTAACATTTGAGTCACAGGACATTAATTCCATAAGTAGAAGTAGAGAGGCATCAAATTCTAAAGATACATATTCTTTGCTGCTTAATATCCACTATCACCGCAATAATGCCAGCTCCCACTGTGTATCTGATGACAGCCCCACTGCACAAGAAGCTGCACATGCTGTACTTGTTCTAGAGCTACAGTCATGCTCATCAGTTCACAAATACTCATTTGCTGACTGGCATATCTTCTGAATGCTTTCCTATCTGCAGGCACTACTGTTGAGTCCTTCCCCTTTCCCCAGCCATCAACTCTAATGGGAATTATAAAAACTTATTTTGATATTGCTGTTCTTTAATAGAAGGGTAAAAGTGGCCTGCTATTTTAGGGCAAGGCAGAAAGCTTCTTCCCTTAAGTACTATTTTGTGGGGAAAATCAAACTAATAATGACAGCTAAACAAATCCTCTGCTGGTCAACCAGTAGTGCATCCCCTTTCCCAAGGGGACACTGCACCTATATTATTCCTCAGAAAAACCTGTCTATCCTGTTCCAATGACAAAACCTCCCCTAGGCAGTCTATTCCAGTGCTTCACTATATTTACTGCCATAAATTTTAATATGTAATCTGAATCTTTCTTACTGGATTTCTACTTTATTACTTCTTGTTCTAACAGGTTGTTTTGTTGTTTGTTTGTGGTTTCGGGGTTTTTTTAAAAGAATTCTGTTAGATTTTAAGAACATATGCTGTATCCCCTTAGTGTTCTTTTCTGTAGACTACACAATTTCACTTTTCACCTTTTCTTTGACAGCTGTGTTTCATAGACTTCTAATCATTCTTATTGCTCTATTGTAGATGCTCCACTTGTCTCCTGAAGAGCTTTGATCAAACTGAACATAATACTGCAGCCAAAGCTACATGCCAACTGAACAAAGCAAGCGGAATATTCCAATTCTCCATACAATATTCCTGGTTTACTCTGCAGTGTGGTGTTCAACTGTTCTGCAATATTATGTCATTGTTGACTCATGCTAAGCTTGCTTTATACAACAAACCCTAGAGTCTATTCTAAATAAAAGCTATTTGATCAACTCTTTATCTTCTTGCTCTGTACTTATACATTTGATCATTTTTTTAAAGGTAGAGTTTTGTACCTTTTCTTACATTGCACGTTATTTCCTTAGACCAATTAGGCAACAGGTCAAGTTTTGAATCATACTCCTATCCTCAATTGCGCTTGCTGTTTCACCCCCACCAGATCCAGTTCACTTGGTCTGCAAGTTTAGTCAGCATATTTTCTGTTCTATTTTCCAGATCATTAATGACAACATATCCCAGCAAAAGCCTATTCAATATATCTGCTTTCCATTAATTTAGGAAAATTTCTGTCAGGCCAGATTTCCACAGCTGCTAATAGGAATGAGCTGTGAGACAGTATCCAAAGCCTTATGAAAAACATAAGAGCTCTTATATCTTAAGAATAAGATAAAGTTAAATTTACTGCTCCTCTTCTATCCGTGAGACCTCTTATCCTGTTATGGATGCAATTTAAACTGGATTGAAACACTTTTTCCTTGCAAATCCATCTTCACAGTTACTTCTTTTCCTGGTTTCTTTCAGATGTTCAGTAAAGTTTCATTTATTCATTACAAATTTCCTTGGGAATTTAAGTTATATTGTCTAGTCTACAACTTCTTAGCTTTTACTTTTTATCTTATTTGAAATACAGACATTGTATCTTCTTTTACCTTCTCTAGACTGAGGTCTTATATCTTTGTAACCAGTATTAATTTTCTTAGCTATCTATTTGAAGTTTTACTATACCAGTGAAGGACTGCAGAAATAAGTATTCCCTGTATTATCTGTCAGTCATCTTCTCTGTACTGAATATCAAATCAGTGCTTTCTTAGCAACCTTACTACAAACACAAAATGATTGCCTATTTCATTTATGACCCTTCCTAACTCTTTTGGGACCTCATCTTTCCAATTCTGTCCCAATATGCTTGTATTAATTTATATTCAAGCTCAATAATCTGATTAAGTAATGATTTGGTTTTAGCTTCCCTTCTGTTGGAGAGCACTGAAACAGTAGTTCTTCTAAATTTTGTATACTTTCTTCCATAGAACTGAGGAGAAACTTGGGGTTATACATGCATACATGTGATAGTTCGACCCAAAGTCTTATTAATTACAAAAACTATGTTTGTATGATCATTGGATTTTACGTCTGTATTTTTTTAATATACCATTGGCCATAATTTGAAAAGCTGTTCCACAGGAACAGATAATGCATCGACTCCAGAAATGTCCAATGCACCTTTTGATAAGTTTTACACCAAATAAAACTTCAGAAAATTAAATTGTGTTGTAATACATTATATGTGGAAATAGAATTTACCAAAAATAAAGAAGCTGCAATTGCCCTTCTAATAAATAATAAAAGCAATCAAACATAGAATGTACTCTGTGAGGAACCTGAGAGAATAAAGTTATAAAAATAGGAAAAGTGTATTTCAGCAGGATAATGAAAAATCACATTATCAAAGGTTCTCTACAATTTTAATGACCTGTGAGTGTATTTTAATTAATTTAAATATTTATGCTATTGATACTGGCTTACTAAGGGGTAGATATGTAAACAGTTTAGCCTAATTGCCTGTTACCATATAATTTAATTGAGTCTTGTAACAAAGATTTTAAAATCAGGAGAATACATTCTCTCTCCGAAAAATACCAGTTGCTTTTTCACTGACAAAATTCATATCAAAGGGACCCTAGGTTTTAAATTACATGTCAGCTTTTACAGGATATTACGATAACACAATATATGTCTGTCCTTGAAGTAAATGTTCTAGCTCAGCTATGAGTCATATTTGCATCTACTTAAAAGTAAGCACAGGCTTTTGTTAGGTCATTATTTAGCTACAAGACACAGAAAAGATCTTAAATCATTTTCATCACCATAGTTCACTCCTATGTAACAGTACAGTTAATACAAACATTTATGATTTTGTCTCAAGGATAGAATTTCATGACAATATATTTGCTTTTTACTGAATGTGATATAATCCAAATGCCTAAATTTTAAAATTGGATAAACTGTTCACTCTGAACTTTTGTAAGCTTTAAATGTTCACTTACATTTACTGAAAAGAGCTAAACAATATTTGACAGTGAATTTTACCTAGATTTCCCATATTTTCTGTTTTCTTTTTCTCTATTTTGTCATAAATGCACTGTTTCAATACAGGATTTTTAATTGCATTTATTTCTTCTATGTATTCCTCACCTGAACTCCATGGAACTGACCAATTTATGGTCTGACTCTTACTTCCTTTATGGTATAAAGAGAATTTAAATGAAGTGTAATCTTAATCTGAATATGTGTAAATCAATTTTGCCCCCCCCCCCCCAAAAAAATTTAAAGTGTTATTTTCATTATTGTAAATGAGAACAAGACTATTATTTATTGTACATTCTTCAATAAAGTCATTGCCATGTTGAATCATTGCAAGAAGGAATGTAAGTCACATAAAACATGGCAGAATTTAAAAGATCTTTTGATATAGGTCAAAGGAGATGAGGCACCACACAAGTTTGATTCCAAGTATCAGAAAATGATCTAAGGAAGGCAAGGCACTCATTTATACTTAATCCCTTTCACTAGAAGAAATACTCAGACAACTAAACTGTTGAGTAAGAATGCACTATTTTAATAAAATAATATAGATTAGAATTGCAGTTCAATAAATGTGCTATACAGGACGAAGTTCTGTGAGTATCTTTGTGTTGTGGTTTAACCCCAGCCAGCAACTAAGCACCATGCAGCCGCTCACTCACTCCCCCCATCCAGTGGGATGGGGGAGAAAAATCAGGAAAAGAAGTAAAACTTGTGGGTTGAGATAAGAACAGCTTAATAGAACAGAAAAGAAGAAACTAATGACAACAATAACACTAATAAAATGACAACAATAATAATAAAAGGATTGGAATGTACAAATGATGCACAGTGCAATTGCTCCCCCCCCGCTGATCGACACCCAGTAGTCCGCAAACAGCGAGTCGCCCAGCCCCTACTCCCCCCAGTTTATATACTAGATATGACGTCACATGGTATGGAATACCCCGTTGGCCACTTTGGGTAAGCTGCCCTGGCTGTGTCCCCTCCCAACTTCTTGTGCCCCTCCAGCTTTCTCGCTGGCTAGGCATGAGAAGCTGAAAAATCCTTGACTTTAGACTAAACATTACTTAGCAACAACTGAAAACATCAGTGTGTTATCAACATTCTTCTCCTACTGAACTCAAAACATAGCACTGTACCAGCTACTAGGAAGACAATTAACTCTATCCCAGCTGAAACCAGGACACTTTGTTTTAAACACAATTTTAACTCACCCCTTCACCCTCTACAGACTCATCATTCCCCCCGCCATTTATTTCTAACAGCCTAAGAAATAAGACAATTCACATGCAGTATAGAAGGTAACATTCTTTGTCAGGGGAAAGGAAATAATTAGAAAGAATAGATCCAGGAAATGAGAAGTGAAAAAAAGGTATTTTTCCATTGTTGGAAAAGGTGCTAGTCTCACACCTAAAGTTTTAGATTATTGCTTAGCCATGGTAAAATCTAGTACATTAAAACATGCCCGTATTTTCTGATGTCTTATTTCTGGAGCTACTCCAGTTTTCTAATCCACTGATCAAATAAAGACATCAGGGCCTCTGGTAAGACTCATTTGGGAAACATAAGATGTGCAGAAACACAGATGCTGGCCAGAACCAGTCAACTAACAGTGCTCATGAATTTCAAAGAACAAGAAAGAACCAGACAGGCATACTACCTGTGTAGAGCTTATATATTCTGGGGTGAAGCATAACTCCACTGAAGTTTACTATAAAAATCCTGATGACTTCAGTAGAAACAGGTAGAAAAAAATAAGATTTCATAAGCCAAGATAAACTCATTTGATCACAAGTCAAAATGAAAAGAAGAGAAACCTATAAGACTCTAAGATGGAAGTTTCTAACCACTGAATGAAAAACAGGGAAGGTAGAGATGGACTGACTGGCAGGTGCCTCAGTAATACTCAGATACTAATAGGTGGGAAGACAGTACAGAGAATTATTTCCAATATGTGGTGAGAAGCATTTCAGAAAGCAACTGAACATATATTTATTTTTTTTATTTGGAGGTTCAGGAGAATGAAAAGGGATGAAAACAGAAATAAAATGGTATGTTCGTCAGAGGAGAGGTGCGTTGCCAGTGTCAGATAGAGGAAATGCCCTTGCAAAACCAGATAGAAACATACAAAAAATAAATCACCATGGACATACTCTTGTGGAGACAGAGAAAGGAAAGACTGAAGCTGATTCTGACTACATCAATGTAAATTAAAGAGAGGTTTTTTTCTTCTCAAAAAACACAGTTTAAACTCTAACTGTGGTTCTCAAACAAAAATAGGCCAGTGTAACAGTTCTAAGAGCTTAAGAAATTGTAGGTATTAGAAGGTTTACCTTGATTTGGAAAAATAAAAAGCACTTTTATATAGTCCCAAAACGCAACCTCAATAAATAAACCAAGTAGAATAAAGTAAGTAAATAAAAAAAGTTCCTTTCAACAATTAAAAAAAAAAAATCAGTCAGGAATTAATTTTGATTTTGCACAACTTCCAAACTGAAACAGCAACACACCTTTGGTATCCTAACTTTAGAAACTTTCATTGACTATTAAAAAATCACCAATTTTTTGCCCTTAGTCTCCCAAATGTCATACCTTTTAGACCCAGCTGAAACGGACAGGTTGAAATGCTTGAAAAGTTTGCACGCACTATGGAATACGTCAGGATTTCTCCAGTTACAAAAGAAACATAACAGAGCAACAAGCATTTATAGCCAGTGCTCTTCCTCTGCAGTGTGACTACGTCAGGCTCTCGAAAAGTAGCTTGCTAGCTTCAACTAATCAGAGTTCCTACTATTGCCTGAAAAATTAATTGCAATAGAAACTTGTATTTAAAAAAAAAAACCAAACAAAAAACAAAATTGTTACCTACCTGTCCTATTTATTTTTACTAAGTATGACTTCTTTCAGTCACGCTGGACAAGTATCTTTCACCACCAGCTTAGTAAAAGTTTAAAGTGTATTTTGGATTAGATACTGAGAAAGAATGCTGCATACCTTTGGATATGTCTTGCCTATCTCCTTCTCTGCATCTTTGACTGGATCATATGAAGAGCTTTCAGCATCAAGGATTTTTTGCTGCTTGGCTTCCTGAAGAGCTTTCTGGGTGGGGCCTTCCAACCCTTTCTTCCTTTGACAGTTGTGGCCTGCTATAAAATAAAACCAACAAAAATATCATCAGAATGCATTTTTTACTCACTCTTACAGAAGATCTCTCTTTACTTAACATTAGCTAGACATGTGAAATTCTAAAAGAAACACCACTACATAAGAAGATATTCAGGTTACTGTGCCATCCCTATAAAGTATTATTCCAAGACTACATATAACTGCCCTGCAAATTGTTTTGGTGTGATCTATTTCAGCTTACCTAATGGTACCCTAGATTTTGCCCCCAAAATGCAGCAATGATTTTGAATCTTGCAGTACAGAAGAGTCACAGTAAAATGGATGCAGTTCTTCTTTTCCATCAGAGCCAGAAGAAACATCATCTCACTGCATCCTATACAGTACCTACCACCGATGCATTATTCTGATTTACAGCCTCCATTCCCTCTTGCTTCCCTGCACTTCCTCCCAACCCACCCTTTAAACAAGGAATTACTTACAAATAGGTAACTCAGCAAAGAAATCTTAAGCAGGTAGCATAGTTGTAAAGCATCAGAATAGGCTGAAAGAAACACAAGGAACAGTATAGCACATGTGGACTACTGTACAATGATCTGGTAGAAAGGATACTGTTCTCTGACAGTCTTTGTATTGGCAACTCACACATCTGAATACAGTCCCTTGTAATCCCTGTATCTTGTTGCAGTATGTACATGGGTGTCATGGTTTCAGCCCAGCCGGTAACAAAGGACCACGAAGCTGCTCGCTCACTCCTCCCGCCCCCCTCCGGTGGGATAGGAAGGAGATGGAGGAGAGAAAAGAAAAAAACCCTGGAACCTCGAGGGTTGAGATAAAGGCAGTTTACTGGGACAACACAAAAAAAAAGGTTACAACAACAACAACGGTACTAATGAAAGAGTATACAAAAAGAGTGATGCACAGTGCAACTGCTCACCACCCGGGACCCGATGCTCTGCCACTTCCCCCACCGAAAGTCAAAAGTCGAGAGAACTCCCCCCAGCCTGCTCCCCATTTATATACTGAGCATGATGTCACATGGTATGGAACAGCTCCTTGGCTAGTTCAGGTCAGCTGCCCCGGCTATGCCCCCCACCTCCCAGGTTCCTGTAAAAATTAACTCTACCCCAGCTGAACCCAGGACAATGGGTCTACAGGAAAAAGAATTGAACACTGAATTCCAACAGGATTTGGGTACTTATATCCCTCCAGTTCTTTGAAAAAATCTCAGATTGAAAAACACATTACACAGCTAAAATCCCAACTGAAACAAATGTACTTCACAGTATGCATTTCTAAATACTTGCTCTTGTAAACTAGTTTTATTAAGACCTTGATGCGAAAATGCAAACTTTCTGACTTAAAGGGGAAAAAACCCACCCTCTCCACTCTTGAGGCAAAAAAAAGCAGATCAAGGAAACACAAAACCTTCCTGGATACCCAATTTGACTAAAACTGATGAAAAGAACTGTGCCTGGTCTAACAAAATGTCTGTATTCTCACTGCTTTAAGTTAAAGCTACTGTCACAGATATCCTGAATAATAATTTTCTCTGAGGAACCGTATACTGCAAAATTGGTTTATGTGTCAAACACTTTCTACACACTCAGTAACTGCTACCCACTAGCACATTGCTCATGGAGCATTTGTTTGTTGGTGCTTTTGAAATACACATAAACCAACAGAGTTATGACAGTTGAAGGGCTTAAAAAGTCAGTAACCATTAAAAAAATAAACAAATTCTAAAGAACTGTTGCGATTGCACTAAGACTTCAACAGCTTGTGTTTACAGATTTTCTATTCAGACTGCATTGTAGATGGAATGGGGACAACAAGGTTTAAGTACTTTAACTGGTGCATTTTGAATTTCTTTTTACATGACCTTCTAACAGCAATTACATTAGATCAAGGAAAGGAAAAGCACAGTTAACAGGCTTAGCAATGAGTTAATTCAACCATGAGTAAAGAAACTCATTGAGTTCAACTTCTGAATATAATTGAGTAGTAAATAAGCAGCTGTTGTTTTTAGAAAACACAAGATATGTACTGAGCAAGTAACAGTTTTATAACAGGTTTTTAGAACCAGCTGTTATAGCAGCGTTCACTTAGGTTTATAAGCAAGCCACAATCAACATTGCTTAATTCCTTCAGGAAAAAGTGGTCTTTTTTCAAAGCACCACTTAACACTGTGTCTTGATCCGTAAGCAAGGATACAAGTGCTCTGTTAATATACAACAATAACCTAAATAAAAAAATCAGTTATTTCTCTTTGATAATTAGATCCCTCTGTGTATGATCTTGCTACCACATCAGGGAGGACCCAATTTAAAACAAAAACAGAACCAGTTTTTAATGCAAATCTTCTTAAGTGAAACATCCAAACCTTTTTAAAAACAATCTCAACTCAAAATACAACTTTTCTTTCAGAGCTGGCTTCTGAGGGAACATAGCAGGGACAGAGAAACACTTTACAAGATGACTGAGTGCTAATCCTAACTTTAACTAGTCCTCTCCAACTATTAAATGTCCTTTATATCAACTTCAAACAAGCAAGGTAAGTAAATAGCAAATAAAAACTTAAACTTCTAATAATTTTTAAGACACCTAAAGAACACTTTCTTCTGAAGGATTTGTGTACCAAGCACTGTTTGCAAAGCTAAACACCAGTCTGGCAGTGGGACAGCAAAAAAACCCTAGTAAATAAATTACATGCTCTGTATTGTGGACACTGTCCTCTTCAATTTTTTGAAAGGCATCAGGGTGAAAGCTGCTACATCAAATGCCTAAGTAATAAGTCCAGAATAGTTGTCCTAAAATTAACATTAACTACTGTAAATTTTTTTTCTAGCTAGCCACCAGATACAAATTTACAATGCAAACTCATTGTGCATACTATGAAGCTTCAGGACAAGCAGGGGATCAGGCCCAGCCAGCATGGGTTTATGAAAGACAGGTCCTGCTTGAC
>NW_010973316.1:4280750-4281468 GCF_000737465.1 Haliaeetus leucocephalus | reverse complement strand
CATTATTACAACCACAAGCGATTCACAGACAACCACAAACGCATTTACAAACTTAAAGCATAAACAATATTCACTTACCCCTCCAGGTAAGGGCTCTCAATCCCAGGGAAGTTACCTTGACCGGCATCCCGATCAAGGGGGGGGGAAGGGTTTCCTTCGCAAGCCAACTGCATAGTTAGAGAAGTGACTCCCCCCATTTCCAACCTGAATCTTAGAGTTTTTATTTCCTGACTTGTGGAATGGTGTATATGACTATGTCTGAGTGGATTATAATGTATGCCTAAATGGATTATATATATCTGAGTGGAGTTTCCCCTTATCTTTCCTTTGTTGGTCTGTGATTGTTTGAATAGACAAGGTTGTCATTTGAAACTGAAGCTGAAACCCTCCGATTTTGGGTTTTTTTTACCTTGCTTCCTCAGCAACTGGATAGTGGTTGGATTGAGACTCAGGGCATACTATTTGTTAAGGGATTTCAAGGCTCAGTTCAGGTTTTGGTTCTTTGAATGGTGCAGCCACTGCCCTGTTTACTTTAGGGTTTATCAGACAACCCAGGGCTAAGCTGTCTACACAGCTCCCCATGAGTCGCCTCTGCAGAGAGACAGGGCCTCAAGGCAACCCAAGGCTGGGTCACTTTTGTAACCCCCCATGAGTCGCCTGTGTGCACTAGACATGGTGAAACTTGTTTGTGAACTATGAGCCAGACAATCCACACAAC
>NW_010973316.1:4191544-4280359 GCF_000737465.1 Haliaeetus leucocephalus | reverse complement strand
TCGCTCTCTACAACTACCTGAAAGGGGGTTGTAGTGAGGTGGGTGCTGGTCTCTTCTGTCAGGTGGCTGGAGATAGGACGAGAGGAAATGGCTTCAAGTTGTGGCAGGGGAGGTTTAGATTGGACACTAGGAAAAATTTCTTTACTGAAAGGGTTGTCAGGCATTGGAACAGGCTGCCCAGGGAAGTGGTTGAGTCACCACTCCTGCAGGTATTCAAAAAGCACGTAGACAAGGCACTTCAGAACATGGTTTAGTGGGCATGGTTGATGGTTGGACTCGATGATCTTAAAGGTCTTTTCCAACCTAAATGATTCTATGATTCCCTTTGTTCTTCACTATGCACTATACGACTCAAAAAAACCAACCCTCAAAAAAACCCCAAACCAAAACCCCAACCCAACAAAAAACCAAACTCACAATGGATTGGGTGTGCCTCACTGCCACTGTTCAAAACCTCGAACAATTCAGCAGATCCAAAACTAATTAAAAGCCACTCTCAGTGCCCTCTAGCCAAAGCTAGCATTCTAGGTGTTCTGCAATCAAGTCAGATTGTGGGACAGAAGCAGCATTAGGAGCAGTGACAGGCAATCTCCTGCTCCTGGGCAGAGCCATTCTCGTTCCTTCATGCTCTGCGCTGCAGTGAAAGCACACAGCTGGCCAGAAAAGGCATCTTACCTTGGCAAATGATAACTTGCCAGTCTGAATGTTCATTATCTTCTAACTAAAACATACCAATGTACTAATGCATAAAAGTCAGCCCTGAAGAAACAGCAACTGAAAAAATGCAGCTGTAGGTCTCCTTACAGCAGAGATTTGCAAGTCCAACAGCACTGGCTCGTTGCAAAATAAGAACTTAAATTTAGAGAGAAATGCAGCAAACATTTTTCAAGTATCTATGCACTGCTTGCTTCTCAAGGTTGCATTTATACTGTCTCAGGAATAAGAATTCAAGAGGCAACAGGACATGACCATCTTTTAAGAGGCAGCAGAAAGTATCTGAGTAAGAGACAGTATCACCCACTGAGACATGAGTATGACCTACAAAAGGCAATAAAAATTATGTAGTATTAGAGGACAAAGTACTGGAAAGAAATGAACTGAAATACCACTTAATTTATGATGCACAAGGTATGTAGCAAATTAAGGCTTGTACAAGCACATGGGTGGCTGGTAAGCTTAATAATTGGTGTTGGAGACTAAGTGACCTTTTGGGGTTTTATATTATTATTTATAAAGTGCTCCCCTGCTTGTCACTTTTTGGTTTTATAAAGTGCTCTCAAGATTTTTGGAGAATAAACATGTACTGTGAACAGCCAGAGAGGGGTTTTTAGAATCAGTCAAACAACAAATGGAACTATGTGTAATATGAAAAAGAGACAGATGGGGCATCTCTACTGTAAAACACTATCATGGGAGAAGAACCCAGACTATATATTCTCAAGCCAGAGTATAATGAAAAGTTGAATGCTATACGCCCTAAAGTAACAGAAAATAAAAAGCCCATTCTCTGCCTCCTTGTCTGAAGTGGGATGAAAATGAGCTGTGCTCTTTAGTGGGGCAGAAGCTTATACTTTAAGTTGTAACAAGATTTAAAGACTGCAGCAGAGCATATCCAGTACATACAGCCACATAAAGGTATTTTGGGGGCCTGAAATGTGCCTTGCTGAGGAGGCACATACAAAAAAAGGCATCAGAATCCCATACCAGAAAGATACTGTGAACACTGAAGAGGCTTGCTGCCTGTACTTCAGTATTCCACCCTGTTAACACATCTGAAGTTTATATTTACAGAAGTTATTAGTTCAGTAGCTACTTGCTCGTGTACAAAACAAAATCATAGCTTAGTTTACACTGGGTAAGACTACAGAACCCGTTTGGGTTCTCCCAGAAATGAAAGCAGCTATGCTCTTAACTAAACAGTAGTTTAGAAAAGGAGTAGGGTGTGCTCCAAGGGACTTCTCAGCTATGTAAGCATCCCACTGCTGCATGGAAACCAAGACTTGAGCTAGGATGAGAGGCATCTTTCAGATAATTAGATCTCAGTCCAGTGCTCGTAGCAATTCACGACAATTTAGGAGACCAACAGCTTCAACCTATATTAGATAGAATTTGAAGGAAAAAAAATCAAACCAAATGTGCTACGTTCATAACAGGCAGGCAGTAGCAAAGATCTGGACGGTAGTTGAAACGTCTGCATTAATGTCCTGGTTTCAGCTGGGATAGAGTTAACTGTCTTCCTAGTAGCTGGTACAGTGCTATGTTTTGAGTTCAGTATGTGAAGAATGTTGATAACACTGATGTTTTCAGTTGTTGCTCAGTAGTGTTTAGACTATAGTCAAGGATTTTTCAGCTCCTGATGCCCAGCCAGCGAGAAAGCTGGAGGGGCACAAGAAGTTGGCACAGGACACAGTCAGGGCACCTGACCCAAACTGGCCAACGGTGTATTCCATACCATGGGACGTCCCATCTAGTTTAGGAACTGGGAAGTGGGGGCGGGGAATCGCCGCGGGGGGACTGGCTGGGTGTTGGTCGGTAGGTGGTGAGCAATTGCCCTGCGCATCATTTGTACATTCCAATGCTTTTACTACTACTGTTGTCATTTTATTAGTGTTATCATTATCATTATCAGTTTCTTCTTTTCTGTTCTATTAAACCGTTCTTATCTCAACCCACAAGTTTTACTTCTTTTTTTCCCCGATTTTCTCCCCCATCCCACTGGATGGGGGGGAGTGAGTGAGCGGCTGTGTGGTGCTTAGTTGCTGGCTGGGGTTAAACCACGACAATTAATAGTAAATAAGCCATCTTAATAGTCAAGGAAATGCTTGCTAGCCTCTTCAATCAACTACAGATCCAAAAAGAAACAAAAATGTTTATGTGGCTACTATTATTCTTCTCAGCCTTGTCTTTTCTGCAGGACTTTTATACAATGGAAGTAACTCCATGAACTTGGGAACTAATGAAGCTTGATTGTCAAAGGCTGGGGTAACTTGGTGGCTTTTTACCTGGGGTATACTACCCGTGCAAAAGGAAGTTTAGGTTTTTAACACACTAGAAAAAAAACCACTAAAGAAACATATAACAAAATGTCCTAATTGCAATAAATGCTTCACCTGGGTATATAATTTGATACCTGGTCACCTATGTGGCTGAGAAATTTGAGGTCCTCTAATGTCAAATAAACTGCAATCTCTGATTGAAATTCTGCTCATGACTGCACTCATGCAGGTGCAACATCCCCTTCTCATGTGAATATTCTGTTGTCAAAGAGGGTAGAGCTCACTGTTTCCCTTTTTCATCATATCATCTCTTTTCAGGGGTCTTTTAGAAACCCGGTTTCTTTGAGACTTATCTCACTGTCAAACGTAGCTGCAATTGGGAAAAAGGTTCAAAATTATTAGGGGGAGTGATGCTCACAAAGAATGTGATAGCATGGGCTTTATTTACTTAGGAAAGCAGAGGTTCTGGGGCTTTTTTCTGATGGAGTTAGAAAAATAACTTAATAATTATGCATTTACTCAAAACACCAGGGAAATAGTGTAGTACCATACAGATAAAGATATTATTCCAGCAGGTATTATATAACCTTAGCAACCTCCTGTAAAAATGAGACATGCTAAAATAAGAGGCTGGATTTCATAACAACAGTATTTTCAGAATGTTTCCAGACCACCATATATACCTTTATAAGAGTGAGCTGAAAAAGAACACTCGCATTAAAAAAAAAAAGTATTAGTGGATAAAATAATAAAATCAGACACAAAATAGATTTCTAGGATGAAGTCCTTCCATAGTTACTCACATATTCCATATTGCCATCAGCAGTCTCACTGTCCTTAGTTGATACATTTTAGAATAAATATTCAAATGATAAAATTGCTGCTCTATCACCAGGACAGTTGATAAAATGTTTATAGTGCAATAGTTTTTATTTACCATTACACCAAATTTTGAAATGCATCACAACAACAAAAAACCTATAACCAGTCTGAGCTTGGTGATGGGAATATTTTACCTTTTGTCACAGGAATCTGAATAGCACATCTGGACTCTAGATTTTGTAATGTGGCTTGCAAACCTGTAACCTAGTTTTAAAAAGATGAGAGAACAAGGAGAGGCAATATGAAAAAATTGCTTTCCAACTGTCTGTTCACAACACACAGCATTTATGCCTGCATATTTAAGTAATAAATTCCATCTATAATTGTTTACTTTTCTGATTATTGTCTCAAAGTTATAAACATTACTCCTAATTCAAGATTTTGCAAAGGCCCAGTGAAACAGTGCGATAAAATACAAGCCATCCAGAATCTCTCAAAATACTTTTACAGATCTATTAAAACTATGCAAACATAGAATACTAGGGCTCGTACTACACCATCAACTTTTAGCCACTGCTGTCACTGCACTGATCTTTAACTTAATAGCACAATATGACATATAGCTTTGTCATAAGAAAATGCCAAAAAATATGATGTTATGTGTTACCAAAGAAGTCATCACTCCAGAATGCCTACAGTTCATAACTGGATAGGCCTTACATACATTCCTGAAATTTCATGTCACTGGAACTGTTACATGTTTTGTACTCCTTATTCAGCATAACTGTATATGGACAGTAACCTTTCTTTTTCTATAGGACATTTTCATTTGCTTAGTGAAATTTCAGACATATAATCTTCAGTCTTTTAAAAGTAAGCCCTGAGGTAACCTGAGAAAAATTGGAGGCAGAGGAAAGGAGGAAGTGAGAGATGAGGACTATTAGAAAAGAGTGCAAGCATGGTAAATTCCTTTCATGTTACCCACATATAGTTGATGCTACTGCTGAAATGCAATGCATTTTGGGATGTTTTTGTCTTTCTTTTTTTCCTTCTCTTTTTGAACAACCTATTAGTTAAACACATGCAAGATAATTTTCTGTTCTTCATCCATCCTTTCTGTATTTATAGTAGAACCTGCTAAAGGTGCAGAATATCTTGCATACTAACCCATACATCAGATAAGATTATAGGAGTAAAATACTACTCTGTTATTCCACTCACAAGACAGAAAAACTATCTCTGATATCTTAATGTATTTTTTCCTAAACTAGTAGGTCATTCCTGGATATATTTAGGAAAAAAAATAAATAGTAATAAAGAAAGTTAAAATAAGAGCTTTCTGAAGGGATAAATGGAAGCATGTGAATCTGTGGGAATATCACACCTTTCCTTAATCTGTTGACACTGAAAGTATATTAGGGTCTGCGCATTGCTGACTCGTGTAAGAGCAGCACTGAGCAAGTACAGACTGAGAACTACTACTTTGTGGCCACTAAGTTTCACATACTTTCAATATTAATGTTTCACCAAATATCATGAAACTCACTAAAATATTCTGCTTCAAACTATCACATAAGTGAGTTGCTGTAACAGAAACATCCTGTGTATTTAACAAAGTAAAAACCAAAAGCATTCCTTACAGCTTTGCAAGTGGTGTTCACCATAGTTATACCTGCCCAACTGCTCTGTCTCTCTCCAAACTAGTTAACATTTTCTGCCTCAGTGTAGTCTGGTATTTTTCAGTCAGCTGCTTCAGCACTGGTTCATATGACGCATAATGTGCCTTCAGCCTGTGAACAAGAAGAGGGCAAATGATACCTCAAAGATGAGTTAAATCAGAGATTTATATGTGTGTTTCCCTCCCCAAATAAAAGACTAGAAGTGCCAAAAGATCAACACAGAGGACATAGCAAGGTTATTTAGTATGTAACCACCCAACTGGAATACCACAAGAAAAAAAAAAAATAGATCAATAAGAGGATTCATAGTTTGTTTAGTCATATCTTTTAAAACAATCCATCCAATTCTGACCTATTCTTAATCCTTCATACACATACTGCACATTAATTTTTGTTAATTTCTGTTTTCTTGCAGATGGATGATATTTCATTGGAAGAAAAAGAATTACAGCTATTATCCAACTACCAACTAAGATCCTAATCTAGACAAAACAGTCATAATATGATTACTATTTCTTTCTTCACTGCACATTACATTCAGAATACTTAACCACTTTAATTCTTCAGACCAAAAGTCAGATATATAATCTCTCAAGAGAAACACATGACACTAGCAACTTCAAAAATACTGCATTGTGCAAAAAGCTGACACACAGAGGATAAGTCAGTGAAAAGTGCTCTCCTGCATTAGCATGTATGGATTTCAGGGTTAAAAATGTAGAACATGTAGCTGCTATTACATGCATTGATTGATAACAATATCAACAACATTCTGTGAATTGTTTGGAGCTGCAGATGTTTTAAAATAACATTGGGGAGTAGCTTACAAGTGCTGGAATAAAAATATGCAAAGAAGAGATTCTAAACTCAACTCTTTCACCTGGCCCACTGATCTTCAGATGAAAAATATAAAAGTTCTACTCATAGAGGCAAAGTAGCACAACAGTTAATAGAAAACTTACAGAATTCCAGAATGACAAAATTAGGGAATTAAATATTACAAAATAAATTATTATAACTCAGTGCCAATGCACTAGTTCGGGCTTATTTGCAACCAAAGCAACATCACAAGTTTCATATAGGAAGCTCAAGATGTAAAAGGACAGAAAAAAAAACAGCAACAGGAATCATGAACACAAAGGTTCTGAAGTCAGTATAATACCAATTACCCTTAAAATGGATAAAGGATCTAAACCCAGAAATCACTACATATTTACAGAAAAATATCTGGGTAAAAGAAAATGTCACTTATATTTTCAACTATTAGAAATAATGTGTATTTATTAATGCCTGTTGTGGTTTCAGCCTAGCCAGTAACAAAGCACCATGCAGCTGCGCACTCACTCCTTCCCCCGCCGTCGCATCCCAAAGTTGGAGCGACGCAGGTTCATGGATTTCCTTTGTCAGAATTAAGTTGAAATGACACCAGGGGAGTTCAAACAACAATCAACATTTATTCAACCTAGCTCACCTTGCCCAAATACAAGTGAACTTATCAATATGAACCTTGCAACATGTCATTAAGCCACTGTTTGAAAAGAAAAGGGAGGAGTAGAAAAAGAAATGGAAAAAGGAACATGAAACTGTGTCAGAAGGGGAGCCCTCCCGTTGAGTCACGAGGTTCAGAGCAGACCCCCTTGCTTTCTGGACTCCTTCTCAAAGAGGAGCCCAGGGGCGGCTAGATCCACTCCTAGTCTCAGACTTGGTCAACAGGATGAGGTGTTAAAGGGACTGAGGTTAAAAGGATGAGGTGTAGGGACTGTGGAAAAGAGAGAAGGAAAAGAGGGAGAGAGAGAAAGTAAAGAAAGAAAGAAAGAAAGAAGAAAAGGGTTTCGCCAGTCCTGTGTCCAGCGTTGGTCCAGCCAGCATAGAGATCCAGTTCCAGAGGGTGTGCACTAAGAACGCGTTCACCCTTCTTTTATAGTGTGTTAGTTGATGGTCTCGACACGAGCAGTTCCTATTCCCTGGGTTCTCCAGAATCGGTCAGTGAGCTTGGGGGGCGGGGGGGGGGTTCATTGCGGAGCTGCCTCTCTTTTCCTGCTGGCATGACCGTTTAAGATAGAAGCACAGTCCCATCTTCCATGGGGCGTCCTCCTCCAGGCGCATATGCTGTGCTCCTTCTCCTGGTCACTTAAGATAAGGAATTGCGGCTTTGGAGAAGTGCGGTCCCACCCTCCGTGGGGCCCTCTCCTCCAGCCACATTGTCCTGTTCACAAAACTCCAGTGTTTTTACAGAGGCCGTTTCCTCCACCAAAGTTCTTTAATGAATGTTTGAGACATTGACTATAATTTGTCAGACTGTGACACCTCCCGGCCACAGTGGGATGAGGAGAAAATATAAAGAAAAGCTTGTGTGTCGAGACAAGGACTGGGAGGGATCACTCCCCACTTACGGTCACAGGCAAAAGACAGGCTCCATTTGGGGAAGAAACAAAACCAATTTAATTTACTGCAAAATCAATCACACCTTCCCCCCACCCCTCCCTCCTTCCCAGCTCAACTCCACTCCTGGTTCTCTCTACCTCTTCCACCCCGGTGGCGCAGGGGAACAGAGGATGGGGGTTGGGGTCAGCTCGCCACACATTGTCTCTGCTGCTCCTTCCTCCTCAGTGAGAGGACTCCTCACTCATCCCCTGCTCCAGCATTGGGTCCCTCCCATGGGAGACAGTCCTTCATGAACTTCTTCAACATGAGTCCTTCCCACGGGCTGCAGTTCCTCATGAACTTCCCTGGTGTGGGTCCTTTCTGCGGGCTGATCTTCAGTCACAGCCTGCTTCAGCGCAGGCTTTCCCATGGAGTCATGGCCATCTTTAGAGGCATCTGCTCCCCCGCTCACCTCCATGGGCTGCAGGGGAACAGGCTGCCGTCTCACCATGCGCTGCAGGGGCATCAACCTCCTCCAGCACACCTCCTCCCCCGAATCCTTCTTCACTGACCTCAGCATCTGCATAGATGTTCCTCTCACATTCCAATCCCACTACTCTCTATCGGTTCCCCTTAAAATATGTTCTCCCAGAGGTGCTACCACTGTCACTGATGGGGTCAGCCTGGGCCAGAGACGCATCCGACTTTGAGCCTGGGAAGCTTGTAGCAGCTTCTCACAGGAGCCACCCCTGCGGCCCCACTCCTGCTACCAAAAACCCCACCACACAAACCCATAACAATGCCACATCACACCATGGAAAATATTCCAAAAACACATTAGAAATTGTTTGAGTCATGGCAGAATGGTCAGATAGAACTGCTATTTACCAGGACACTAACTAAATGCAGCAAGCTTTACTTTAGCACTTCAAATTCCACAACATTATCTCAATACCAGGCAATAATTGAAGACATTATCTTTAATACTTCATGTATAGTAATTAAAATAATTTATTTACCTTTTAATGTCACAAATAAGCTTGTTTTTCTCCTGGACCACTCGCTTATGATGCATTCGATGGAAGTCACGTTCTTTCTGCATTTTTAGGAAAGCCTCTTTAGCTTTACTATATGTAAACAGAAAATGCAAGAAAGAAGTATTAATCTCCTCCTATTAATTGCTCATCAAGGTATGCTGAATACATATAGAATTAATTTTCAGATATGCACATGCCTACTGTATCCAAGTTGGAAACTTTTAGTAGTATGCCCTGTGGTGGACAACATGTACTTTGGAGGTCTTTTTGCTGCCAGCGGATGTAAAAAACCATGGGTACTCTTCACCTTCCCTCAGTTCCTTTCGATAGAATCCATAAGAATTCTGGCATTATAAATCTCAAGAGTTGAGGTCAACCTTACTTTAAGCACAAGAGGTCTTGTGGAAGTACACATTTAAATTACAGGTGATTAGAAAACAATACTTTTGTTGTGGGTTTAAAATTCTACACGAAAAGGTACTGCAATACTGATTTTCTAATATCTACATCACATCGGGAGCCCAACATAATGGTACATGCTAGAAGGACACACAAAGAAGGATAACGGTATCATTGCCTTGCAAATACATGCATTTAGAGAGCTTCTGGAAAAAACTGTGCTAAAAAAGTTCTAGGCTCTGTTCAATCATGTTTACAGTCTGTCCCCAAGTGTCCCCTGTATGTGACAGCAGGAAGCAAGAGGAATCCATTTCAGAATTAAATGCAAACATACTGATAACCTGTTATTCTCTAAGCACATTCTACACACAGCCATGGGACACCCTGAGATACTCTGCTCCATAAACATAAAAGAAAATACTCTGTATATATTCCATACATTTTCTCCTTGCCTTTACTGATACGGGTTTGGCAGGAAAGATTAGTACATGAATTGTTTAATTGCAAAGGAAGCTTGAAATTACCCTGTACAGAAATTAGATATTTGCTCTTTGCAAAAATAAAGCTCATTTCCTCTCCAACAGGAGTTGAAGAGTTAGGAAAACCACTATGACAGTGGAGTATGCAAAAATCACAGGTCCAGGAAGATGACCAATAGCTGCTAGTACATTATATTTAATGGTACAAATAATTTATATTTACTACATATGCATTTGCTATATTTATTACCTATACAAACTACCATACTTATACATGTACATTCATATGTGAATCATTGCTTGTAGCAGGAACAATTAGACAGACCTGAAGAAGACCACAGTGAATTAATGCCGCTACCTATCAGTCAAAGCTGAGAAAAGCTGGCAGGGAAATGAAAACAGGCAGGGCTGCCCCTGCAGCAGCCCTGTGAAAAGCTCAAAGGAGCTGTGGGCATGCACATAGCTTTTGTGTATGCGTGTGTACAAATACCAGAAGTTGTGAAACAGAGTAACTTAGGATATTGGTATTGGGATGCAAAGTACAGAATAATGATTCTGCTCAAGCTCCTATGAACAGTGAAACATTTGAGAGGTAAATGAATCAGTGGTCTCAGGATAGTTCTGTGAAACAACTCCATGACACCACTCACAAAATCTGACTTGCCGCAAGATCTTGAATACAAAACCTGCCCCTTCAGAGCTAAGCAGATAGCTTGTTCTAAGAGTAAAAGGTATTGCTACAGCCATAGCAAAGCCAAAATCCATTTCTTAAGATATACATCAAAGACTGCAGGTCTCTCCATTTAAACTTTTCTCAAGCAAGTCGTTTCATAAAAATAGCAGAAGAGGACAGGGTCCAATAAATCCAAGCAGGGATTTTCAAAGCTGACTTACATGCCCTGTTCCCACTGAATTTAGGTGCGACTTTATTCCCCAAGATGCTGCAAGTTGTATCCCTAAATTTTTTATCAAAATAAAGACAGTTTCAGAAAACATATACTCTCATGCTTTTACTCTATCTAGTTTATATAGCCTTTAGCAGCAAGGATGCTAAATGTACCACGTAATTAAACAGACACATTTAAATATGGTGTACAATACAACTAAGTGTGCACTTTATTTTTTCCATGGTATAAGTGGAGAAATATGTGTGGGAACGGTTAGATTTTGGCACAGAAATAGTAGATCAGCTGAGGATTTTATTGCTGGTGATAGCACTAACAGTAATAATAAATATGATTTCCAGGATTGCTTTATATTTTGACCGTTACTGTGGCTGTAAACTGGGTGTGTATTTGTGAGTGTGTTTCCAAAAATCAGTACAGAAAGATACCTGCAAATGTTTAAACTTCCTAACTGATGTTTGTGAACTCACAAACCTCAGACAAAAGCTGTACACAATGTTCATTCCATCTACCTAATAAATTCCTAAATGTTTAAAGAATTTATAAATATCACAGTTAGCAGTCCCTGTGATTAACACAATCTTCAACCTGATATACCATTACGTTGTCTACCTACATGTTTAAATACAAAGGCAATACAAAGGGTCTGGCCATAGGAAAACAACAAAATATATGGGATTCAAGCTATTTTAAATCATCAGACAGGCAGAGTTTAATGTTTCTATGAAATTGCAATCTATTATTCAACTCAAGCAAATATTACTAGAATATTAAATGCTTAAATAACAAATCATCACTGAAGACAATGAATTAAAATTAGTCTCCTGTAAAAGTTAACAATTTTCAGAGATATTTTCAAATTTTTTTTGCATATTGGAAAGAATATCTATGCTTCCATTAGAGAAATATTGCAGCAGATAACATCCCTTACCAATCAATCAGGGCTTAACTGTAGTCTTCAAGATAAAAGAGAAAGAGAGTACACTTAAGGTACACTTTAACTACCGTGACATGGCAAACCAATGTAAAATTAGGTTTGATTTCTATCACAATACAATGTCTGTTTCTAGAAATAATTTAAATAAAGATTAGTAGTGTATCTAAACCATCAGGTAATAACTATCACTAGCTTCGGAGTAAAAGAATTATGCTGATATTTCTTTTAATGCATGCATTCAGGGGCTTTGTTACATCTCAAGATGCCTTCAGACACTAGACAACATATTAAAAAAACATATGCACTGTATACAGGAAGTGAAGCTGATTGTGATTTTCTCTTTAAATGATGAAATGCCACAGTGAAATGTAACCAACAGCCAGCAGTCTACTCTATTTGCCCACCTGCTTGCCATCCAGTCATGTAAATACTATATTAAAATACCCAAAATACAATTACGGTTAGCTTCTAGACATTGAATCTCTTCCACCAATTGCTAAACAACATTAAAGCAGGAGATAATTGGTTTAGAGTCATTTATCCTGGGCCCCCATACTGCCTAAGTCCCAAATAACATCTCTCTTCTGCAAGATGGCAAGAGTACCAAGCTCAGAAATACTAAATGTAATTGAAAGCTTTCTTCATCACAGCACTGTATCCCACAATGAAGGTTTTCTGACTAATCCACAGAGCAAAATATGAGACTTTCTTTGCTTATGAATCCTTGGTTTCTAACCAGTCAAATCGGCATTTCTTCAGTGCTCTTAGGCATTTTGTTTTCAGCATAAGCTGGTGAATTCTTTCTCAACTCCAATTGTCCTCCAAGTAATTTTGGTCTCTGCTGGAATATTTGCTTTATCATAGCAAGGGTACTGACTCCAGTTATTGAATGTATGAACAAGAAAAAATGCTATTAATGGTCAGAACAGTAAATGGATTTATTATAGAGTATTATGATGAGGGTTTATCCAAAAGACACAAAGGAACACTGTAACTCATGGAACGTACAGCGAAAATGCTCAGTTTCACCCATTATTCCAGAAACAGTACTGGTTTAATTCATAAATTATTCAAAGCAAAGTGAAATGAATTTCACAGAAGTGCTGAACTGTTAACATTAGTATCAGTGAAAACTTTGAAAGTTATTTGAAATAAAAAGGTTGAAAAATGAAGTAGTGACCATTAGCACAAACCAAGTTTCACATCTATATACATATTCCATTTTAGTATTAGCAGAAAGACTGAAAATAAAGCTCTCCCCACAAGTGGAGAAAGAAGGACTAATTTTAATAGTGTTTTAACAAGGTACATGCAGAATAAGTGCAGTATTTAAGAGTAAATGCCAATGAACACAATTTACCCACTTCTAATTTGTCATATAGAATTGCCCTATATCTCATTGCCCTCACTGGAATACCAAACAGGTGACATGACTCATGTGTTTACCACCACAACACTGCTATTTTAGGTTTCATCAAACACTACAATGTGAAAAAGCAGGGCACAGTTTCAGTTCATGGATTTATTTATTTTTTTAGCACAGTTCACTTAAGTGAGTGTTGGGAGTTTATTTAACAGATAGCCTGTAGGGACATAGCATACTAGCGATGTCTTTTCCCTCTCCTGCTTTCTTCCTGTTGCACATTATCATGTCATCTTTCAGCCTTTTAACTAGACACCTGGTACAAAAAATTTTCTGGCACCCCATAGAGTATATAGACATTCTTATGGGAAAAACCCAACTCATTCATGACCATGTTTTTGGTGAAATGGTTTGGAGCTTTATGTTCTTAAACAATCATGTAGCAATGCAACAAACCCAGGAAAACTCTTACCAAGTCATAATCCATTCAGATTATCTTGTAATAGCATGTTCTGCTTCATACGGGGGGGGGGAGAAAAAAAGGTAGGAAAAAAAAGAAAGGAAAGCCTCTTAAAATTACTACTGACAATAATAAATTTCAGGAGGGCCAGATTTTATCTTTCCTTCTTTTACTACACATTACTGCTTCTTACTCTCCCACTCAAATGAGAGACACAATCCCTAACTACCCATTGTCCAAAGAAGCTGCAGATTAAATAAAGGAATGCTTTCAGTATGGCCCATCTCCCAGTGCAACAATATATTTAGACTACACATTATTTGACTTGATTATTAGAGCTGTTTACTTAACTATTAGACTTTGGCCAATTAATTTATTAATTTAAAATGAAATAAATCATTGTCATTGGAAAATAATTTTATTATCATTATTATCAGCAGCAATGATCATTTAAGGTCTGAGTAGCTATTTTTCACATAAAGGAACAATCTAAATGAAAATTAGTAGCTTGAGCAATCTTGAGGAAAATCAAAGAGATGGAGTTAACATTTTTTTTTACAGCTCCATATTTTAAAACTATGCACTGGCAAAATTGAAGTGAGTGCATTATTAGGTCTCAGGGTAAATTCTCAATGAACACATACATGTGAAGACATAACATTCTTCAGAAAAGGCTATATTACATGTAGTTCATTATTGCATCTCTCCATCATATAGACTAAATATTTTAACTCTCTTATGACTGAAGTACAACTGACTTGTAAAATCAACTACTACAATGTACACACAAGTATAATCAATGATGGTAATTTACACTGACATACCATTTACCACTAGGGCCAGAGTGACAGATTTTTTGCAATTAAAAAAAAAAAAAAAAGGAAGTGTATAGTGATTTTTTTTCCTATGTTGATCTTTTGTGGTATCTGTAATTTATAGTACTGTATTTTAATACAAAATGCATATAACTATTTATTTTTTAGTTCTACATATTATACTGTCATGATTCTTTGTAATAATTTGTTGTGATTACCATATATTGAAAATTATTTTCTATAGCCCAGTAAATACAAATAAAAGAAATTAAGATTTAGGTTTCTAATAGAGCTGAGAAACATGAACTGTAATTATAAGTGTCACCTAGAAGTAAAAATACATGCAGCCAGCATAACAAACAGGAACTTCCTATTTCCATTAAGTACTTGGGTTTACTTTATCTGGCCATTTACTACTGTATATCAAAGTTTCATTAAGACCAAACAACATACTTTGCAGCAAGTTTATAGTTTTCCAAATCTTTCCTCAAACGCATATTCTCAGCCTCAAGTTGCTGGTTGCGGGTATACACAGTTGGAACCAATCCAATATCTTTGGCTGTGAACATACCTCTCTGTACAAGTTCATACCTAGTAGAAAAGAAACAGAGAGATTTTTTATTCCATGTTTCCTTTCTCTCACTTCACTAATGTCTCCCTTCTTATGCTAGCATTTACCTAAACTAGAATCACAAAGATATTTATCATCTCAAGGCATTTACCATTAATGATCATTAACAATTAGCAACAGTACTATCCTACCACACTGTTCTATTTTACTGCTTTTCACTCTAAAATGTATTATTGTTCATAATAGTCAAAAGACATGTCCTGTATAACACAGTACTTCAATTTAAACAATTGTTCTTTCCCTTCCCTTCTTCTGAATAGCTTAAATAAAAGACAGAAAAAAAAATATTCTTGTTCAAATAACATTTGTATATACTCACAGTCTTTTTTTATCTCATATGCTCCAATATATCCAAGATTTATTTTTTTTCTGAGGACTCAAATAAGATGACAAAGCTGCAGATAACCTGGATGAATGATTCTATGAGCTATCTTCAACATGGAATACAGAGTTCACCTAGGGAAATTTCTTCATTCCTTCCTGTTTACTCATCTTACCCTCTCCTTATTTAATTATATTTACCAATATTTACCTATTTTACTAGCCCCTGAGAAAACATGATTCCCTGATGTAGAAGTCTGAAGGCTATGTCCTGGGTTCAGCTGGGATAGAGTTAATTTTTTTTACAGGAACCTGGGAGGTGGGGGGGCATAGCCGGGGCAGCTGACCTGAACTGGCCAAGGAGCTATTCCATACCATGTGACATCATGCTCAGTATATAAATGGGGAGCGGGCGGGGGGGTGTGCTCTTCTTTTCGGTGGGGGAAGTGGCAGAGCGTCGGGGCCCGGGGGGGGAGCGGTTGCACTGTGCATCACTCTTTTTGTATACTTTTTCATTAGTCCCGTTGTTGTTGTTGCAATTTCTTTGTGTTGTTCCAGTAAACTGCCTTTATCTCAACCCTCGAGGTTCCAGTTTTGTTTTTTTTTTCTCTCCTCCGTCTTCCCCCCATCCCACCGGAGGGGGGCGGGAGGAGTGAGCGAGCGGCCGCGTGGTCCTTAGTTACCGGCTGGGCTGAAACCACGACAGGCTACTTTAGTTAAATACTTGTACAGACTAACTTGCATTTTGAGAAGTAAAAGAGAATCTGGAGCAGCATGTAATGCTGTGTAGCAACCTGGGAATCTCTATAAGCCCTGGCCATAAAGTCTACTCAGTCAGTCTCGTATCTTTTAGGATTATCCATCTTTTGGTAGGATGTCAATGAAAGCTAAGAATACTCATGAATACGAACTTTTATAGACCAACTGAAGACAATGACATTGTGCACTACTGTAGCTGTGTCGTGGTTTAACCCCAGTCAGCAACTAAGCACCACACAGCCACTCACTCACTTCCCCCTCCCCCAGTGGGATGGGGGAGAAAATCAGGAAAAAAAGTAAAACTCCTGGGTTGAGATAAGAACAGTTTAATAGAATAGAAAAGAAGAAACTAACAATGACAATGATAACACTAATAAAGTGACAACAGTAATAAAAGGATTGGAATGTACAAGTGATGCACTATGCAATTGCTCACCACCCACTGATCAATGCCCAGTTAGTCCCTGAGCTGCAATCCCCCTGTCCCCACTCCCCCCAGTTTATATACTAGATGTGACATCACATAGTATGGAATACCCCGTTGGCCACTTTGGATCAGCTGCCCTGGCTGTGTCCCCTCCCAACTTCTTGTGCCCCTCCAGCTTTCTCGCTGGCTGGGCATGAGAAGCTGAAAAATCCTTGACTTTAGACTAAACATTACTTAGCAACAACTGAAAACATTAGTGTTATCAACGTTCTTCTCATACCTAACTCAAAAACATAGCACTGTACCAGCTACTAGGAAGACAATCAACCCTATCCCAGCTGAAACAAGGACAAGCTATGATATCAGTTCAGCATAGGTTCAGTGGAGATATAAATAATTTATATCAGATAAAGACTATAGTCCCACAATCTTCTTCCCTGCTGATCTTGACTGTAGCTGGAAGATATTCTGTGTGGGAACTCACTAGAAGGAGTAATATGAACAGTATTTGCCTTTTCAGGTGAAAAATATATTGAATTTGTGCATTACTTTTTTTCCAAGTAATAAGTAAGTATGAAAAGAACAGCCGTAATCAGAGATAAAACTATACTAAATGCTATCTCTTGCACTTGGACACAAGCAGCAGATTTGAAACTTGACAGCAAGCACAGCATTCCTAGATCAATAAAACATGTTGCAGAAACAAAAAGTGTTTGTAGAATAAGGGATTCTTACTTGACAACAACTTGTACTTAACATCTTCCAAAAAAATTAAGGGGAATGTTAGAAACTCTTATGTCTAAATGCTACTTATCTGCATTCTGTGGACACTTCTAGGAATGCTCATGCCTATGAATTAAGCTGTCACCCACATTCACCACCAGTAGATGAAAGGTTTTTGAAAAGTTAAACTGAACATGTCCAAAGCAAAATTCATTCTATAATCACTTCATTTTCTTAAGCAAATTACAGTAGCAACAGGCTTTAATACTGAGAAAGAAGCTTAGTCTTTTTTCTTTTGTTTTTTTCAAATGAACATTGACTGATGAGCAGGTACAATTCCTACTGGAAATATTACAAATAAGGGCACTTCTCATTGCAGATGATCACAACTCTACATACTCCTTCATCTGCCAGAAAAGTTTCTCCACTGAATGCCCTAACTACATCTCATGAAAACCATCAAGTTTCTGCAAAGACACATCAGACATGGATAATTGATGAACTTAGCCTCCAGCAGAGCTAAGAACTCTGAAAGATAATTTTAATGAAATACAATTAATACCAATGAATTCACTATGCCCTTGTCTAAGAACACTACTGAAAATGAAGGCTTTTGTGCATGTAGCAGAAATGAAATAGAAAACCACACAACAAAATTGCATTGTGAAAGCTCATTATCTTTCATGAACCTAGTCCTGTAAAACTTACAGAACTCCTACATACCTAGCCAACGGCCAAATAGCTGTTGTTTCACTTCTTTCCATTACAGAAGGGAACTGTGTTGCAAATTAAATTAGTTCCATGCACACACAGGTATTTTTCTAAGCTTTTCAGAACAACTGAGTTATTACTTTTGAATCACACTTTAAAATTAACCAAGAATCTGGAAACCTAAGGAACAGATGATCAAAGCCCAGTGCAGACTGACTAAAAATAATACATTGTTACTATATACATTACACTGAATTCAAGTTTCTAAGAGTTCTAAAGGAAACAGGTTGAAGAGAGGACCTGCAATAAACAAACTGATATATAGCTCAGGGTAATCCTTTACTGAGGGATAACTCACCTAGAGATGTATTCCGGGATTAAAATTTCAAGGTTTAGCTTTTACAAGAACTTCTTACTGAAAATTATCATTCCAATTGATAACCTCTTAAACTGTTTCAACAGAAGGCTGAGAAAGAAATGAGCACAGAAAAATAAAGCACCTTTTTGCCCTAGAGTGCTCCAATCTATTACGGCATATAACTAGAACATTTATATTATCATATTATGCTTGTCAATAGGCAAGAAAGTAGGTATGACCACATGGCTTATCGCAAAACAAACTTGAGGTTACTTCACTTGTGTTCTGAGCCAGTTCTAATCCAAAACTTGAACCTGTTTTAGTGTGATGCTGTCCTGGAACTGATAGCCCTCGTTTCTCTCAGGATTTAAGAACTCAGAGAACAATGTACATTAACATGACCATATGACTTCCATGCCAAAGAGGACAGAGAGCAGAGGAAACTCAGGTCTGCCTGAAATAAGCAGATTGTTTCCACTGTCTTCAGGGAGTTGTGACATGGAGGATCACAACGTATATCCATTTTCTTCATTCTGCAAAAGGGAATCTTTTTTGTAATGAGTCTACCTTTATACTCAGAGAAGACACAGTAGCTTTGTTGCATGTGCTCCATTATGCACAGCCCAGGCAATCTTTGCAAGGCTTACACAATACAGACATAGCTTTTAACCTTGCTTGGTCACGTAAGTTTATTCATAATTTTAACCACATCAAACGGAAAAGAATTTTCAAATCATGTTTCTGTAATTAGTCTGCAGCTTTCCTTTTGCTCACAGGCTGAAACACTGCCAGGTCTCTAGGAACACTTAGTCAGAGATTACCAGTCCAATGAGTGTATTAACTAATCACAGTGATAGCTCCATGCACATGTGTGAACAGCAAATGATTCATCTGCTCATCAGACTGGCAACATGCTGCAGGCAGCACTGAGCTCTTTGGGATTAGGAGGTATAGACTGTCAGATACATGAATTTACAATTGATCAGCCCTTGCACTTCATACTCCAAAGCTGTCAATCCAATAACTTTAATAAGCAACAAAAGCACTATGAAGTCTTGTATATCAAAATGATAGAAAATTTAATGGTAAATTAGATATTCTAGAAGTAATTTAAGTCTAATTTAAAGTTCCTTAAATTATAACTGGAAGAAAAAAGTGTACATGCAAAAAAACTACATAAGGAAAAAAAGTCACTGCAAGTGTGATAAAATTATTCATTACATCATAGAAAAAGAGTGGGTTTGGCTTAAAATAAAACTTAATCAAGTAATGACATTTTATACAGCTGGACAGTAACAGAATGTTTTCTCAAACTCTGAAATAAACACAGATAATTTGGTCCAATTTAAGTGACCTTTAGATCTCAGACAGACAATTATTTCAAAGCAAGCCTTTTGATAAATCTTCTCTACGTTAATTAATTTCTCATTTTAAATTCCATTAGTACTTGATCACGACAGCATGAGATTGAGAGTGTCGTCCCAATACATAATGAGGAACCTGAGTACACTAATCTACTCTCACTTTCATTAATATTGTAAATTATCTGTTTCAAACCAACATGAAACATTTTGAAATAAGGTATTAATGCAGAAAAAGTCTCAATACAGTAAGATTAGATCCTGACTTGCTGAGCTCATTTGTAATGCTACTGAAATTAAAAATATTACTTACAGAGAAAAAAAAATACATATAGCTAAGGATTTACAAGATATGGCCTGCTAAGACCTGCACTTGCTCGTTAAAAAGCTATTTGAATTTTGCCATTGAGATAAATTCAGACTGTAAGTCCTTCAAAGAAAGCTGTAGTTGCATAAAAGGGTCACTATTTATATCTGTTTAGTATTAATTATCTTTTAGCATAAAAACTGTTAAACTTCAGAACTTAATGCTATTCATATCAGTTCTTTCGTTGAAAAAGAATAGAGAACTATAGTGCTTTTCTCTAAGGAATCATTTAAGTGGCACTGTTATGCTACCAAAAAGCAGATCATTATTAATTCCAAAAGCAATGCCTGATTGGTGAGCTCTATGCCAATAAGACCAGAGCCTTGCAAATAACAGCAATGATTCCCCATTAGAGAATATTTCTAAGAAAATTTAAAAGCTTCAAGGCTTTTGTAGGAAAAAAAAAGATGTTTCTAACTTTTCAAATTCACTAATTTTCAAATTAAACAATTTCAAAAGGCCTTATTAAAAAAAATCTCGGAACCTCTCATGTTTAAGGACTGCCTACAAGGTAATTCAAAAAGATGTGTTTCCACGTCTCAGAATCTTTCTTGTGTAACTTGCAGATTCAAAGCAATCTTTTAACTGTAAGTATTTCAATAGAAATTTATGACAAGTGTCATCTTTTGCTCCAAAATAATTCAGCTCTCCTTTCAAGCTTTGCAACATTCCTGGCACATCATTCTTAATCAGTATTAAAAAAAGTATACATCCTGTAGGATTCTGTATATAAAGAGAGCAGTGGAGGGAGTGGAGTATTTAGACAAAGCTGCATGTTTAAACTTCTACACAAAATATGGGCAAAATCCCTGCAATCTATATAAGCTTGGAAAAAGAAGACAGCAACAGTTCAAGAGCTTACTCTTCTGATTATTGTATGAAAGAAAGAAAAAACTAAACCAACCATATTATTTGACTGATGTACCAAAAATTACCAAATATCAAAAATTTTAATTATGCTACTTAAAACACAAGGTATATATGATGAATGTCCAAACACATCCAAACAATTAAAGGTGCAAATACTATAGCATACTACAAAATATTCAGTTTTTAAGCAGGCACCCATGTTCTGGAAAGGAAGAAAATCACAAAACCACATGATTTCTCAGCACTGCTGAAATGAAATGCTGGTCATTTTGCATTGGACTCATTTGATCCAGTGATGCCTTCTGCACTGCAGCTGGTTTTAGTTTTCATTGGTAGTCAGTGGAAAGCAGAATATACTTGAAAAAAGTGTAATTTAATTCATTTTGTCTTAAAGCAGACAGCTTAAAGAACTTAGATGAGTTGCATCCTGAAAATGAGTATTTCTCTTCACTGGTCACAAAAGCAGCCTCAGGTGACCACTTCAGGCTTGTAAATGTCTAGAGTTAGGCAAAATGCATACAGTCCTTAAAAGGCACCTGTTTAGGAGCTCCCTGGAGTCAGCTTTCTTGAAAGTCCGTCTTTAAAACAACAGTTTGCATCCTCATTCTCAACATGAATATAATTATTTGGTAAAACACTACTTATTTAAGAATGACTTGTACTCAGAAGAGTTTTCTGGAAACATGTCCTGAAATACTGGAAATATTAGCATCCTGAGCATCTACTTCCTAATTCTCAAAGTAACACGGTCACTTAAAATATTTTTACCATTCAGTCTGGAAGCAGTCAAGAGTTCTGGACATTCCCAATCTGACCAGGAAATTGCAGAAGAAATCATCCATTGCTTCAGGTATTTCAGACACTGATTTCTCAGAAGTCAGAACTGACTGCAAAGCCTGAAATAAAAATTCGATAATTGTTATTAAACCTGTAAGAAAAATGTAATTATCATACCTTCTATTTCTGAAGTAATTTAAAGTCACAGATCTACTGAAGTACAGCCGAATGTTTCCCTTGTCTTTATTGATCACTTTAATCACTGATCCTTCCAGCGTCAAGGTCTGTGAAAGGTTATAGAGAAGCTAACTCAAAAATCACCTGATTTAAACAAGTATTCTGAACCTGACTTGAAACTATTTAAACTGATGGATGATCTTCTGTCACTGACCCGGGAGTTCTCATACTCCTGCATCCTTCAGCAACTTTAAAAACTACTAATAAGAAAAATCAGTACTTCATCTAATGAAAAATGCAAAAGTCCAAGGTGACAGTAAAATGGCTTATATTCTTTTTTGTAATGATGCATGCAACGGAGAGACGGAAAGAACTGCATCTCCATCATTAGATCTCTTAAGAAGTATCACAAAGATCAGTTCTCCTCAACATCCATATGCAGACACTAAATGAAGCTGCCAGACAACATTGCTACAAGTGCTAGCAGAATGCAGATGGTACACCAGGCTTCACGTGCAGCTCCTCCAGTGCCATCGAGATAGACAGCTATTCAGATAATATCAGCTCATGGGTCAAGCCCAGTTGCCAAAAGCAGAATCAAAACAAACCAGAACAATCCTACTATGGAGAAAAAGAAAACCCCTTTCACAGTTTTCTGTTGCAATGCAAATTTTTTTCCTTCACTCAACCCCATTCAGCCCCCTCAGTGCTTAGCTTGATACTAAACTCTCCCAGAAAGATTTCAAGGTGCAAGGAGGTATGAGAAAAGTAAAAATACAACCTAGTCTGAGACTACTCCCCCACAAAATGCATTCAAATATAACCAGATGAGAGAGACTGCCACAACTTGGCAGTCAAAGAGGTGCCCTTAATTCATTCAGACTTCAAATGGATTACAGCAACTTGACATTGCTAAATATGAGAGTCTAGGCATTTGGGAACTCCACATGGGCACAATGCTACAATGGACTTGCTCAACGATGCAGGCTACTTACTATCCAAGACAAGATACTGCACTGGGCATGCCTGCCTCCTGGTGAGAGGATGACAGAACAAACCTGGGCCTGACAACTATCACTCAGCACACTCTTGAAAGAAACTCAGATTCTATGATAACGTGTGCCACATATTATTAAAAAAAAAAGAGATACCACTATAGAGAAGAGATGAGAAGCAAAAACAGCTTCCACACATGCCTACCTTCTTTTCTTCATTTCAGTACTAACAAAACTGAAAAAAATTCCAGTGAGATATTCATCAAGACATGCTAAAGGCTGTGACTGCAAATTATTTTCTCCATCCATTTAAAAAAGAATCTGTAGGCCAGGGATTTTTGATAACTCCATTCATTTATGGCTTATTCATGTCCTTAGTGGGAGCTCTATTAACATGACTGCATAAATTACCTGGAGATAAAGGCTTCTCTCCTGGTAAAATAAAAACACTGGAAAAATCTCATAGCCATTTTGTGTAATACACAAAAGAAAATGTTGTGTTTATTCCAAGCAACCTACCTAAAATAAACAGAAAGAATTGTACATGGATGATCAAGGCCAAGTAACACTCTATTATGAATAATACAATATGCCAAGTGCAATGTAATATTTAGCATATTTTCGTTACTAGAGATACAGTACATCAGACAGCTCTATTTTCTAATTGTGGTAATACAAGAACCAAAAAGAGTACATCTGCAGACATGCAGCTGCATCCCTTTTCTTGCTTCTTTTCTTTCTTTAGTCTAAGTGAGGCAAATAGCTAATATTGTTGCTTGTAGTTTCCCAAATGCATCTATTAAGCCAGTCTTCGGAAGAAATGACACGGCTTGATTCCCTTAGTAAATGGAAATATGATAGGAATTCATTTCATCTGTGCAGAAGAGAATTTATTAGCTAGATACTAGCACTGAGAATCATTTCAGGAACCGAAGCTCGAGCAGGGAACAATATAGGGAAAAATGAATGCAGTCTAACAGGCACAGTATTGGAACAGGGCCTCAGGAAACCAGAATTAAATTCCTAGCTCTTCTGCAGACTTCGAGTGATACTAGGCTAGCAACTTTCTTTAATTTAATATTAACCTTGGATGACTACCCATAGAATGGCATAACAGTAATTTTTTTGTATATATTTACCTATTTAGAAATGAGGAAAATACAATCTATTAATTAATGTGGTACAGACACCCTATAGAAGCTATATAGACAAAAACATCTTATTAAAGGATTCCAACCATTAAATCAAAATAAAAAACCTAAATATTTGCTTTGTTAAATATTTATTAAATATTTCTTGGTTAAATATTTAAATTAAAATCTTTAAAATATTTTGAGTGCAAGGACTGCACATATGGCCAGTAAAATAACATAATTGCTAAAAGCTTAACCTTAAGGACTTCCACAATACTCACAAAAATTTCTGTCAAATGAAGAAAGATTAACACCAAATAAATTAATAATTTCTCTGGAAAATAAAATGAGATGTTCTTACAAAATTTGCTAAACTAAAGATGAATAAAAAAGGTAATTCAAAGATTTTTAACATGATCAAACAAATTATAAATCAAACCTACATAGAATATAACGTTAATGAAGGGCCATGTGACTTCAGAGTATCATTGGGGATATTAAGAAAATAAAGATCCTGGAACAGAAGTGTAATAGCTGTAACTACTGAAGAAAGCAATTCAGCCAACTTTCTTTTGTGTGTGTGGTTTTCCAGAAATTCTGCATCCTTCTCCTAGGGTCCCTATCAGCTGAAGATTTTCTTTCATATGCAAAATATTCTGTTCCTTGTGTTTAAAAATAATTTATATTACTTTACAATGCCTCAAAACAAGGACAACAGAAAAAAATCATGACTTGTGACTGAAAAGGAAAAATTATGACTAGAACAGGAGGCAGAATCACTGCTATCCAAAGCATATGCTGCCCAGCACAGCTGTATTTTGAATCAGCTGCCATTGTTGGGATCCAAACAAAAACATGAACTGTAACTGTTGAGGGAGCCTCACCAAACTCCTTAAAGACCAGTAGTTCTACTGCACACGTGCAGAGATCCAGAAGGAGAGAAAACGTGCCTCAATATCCCCTGTAGAAACATAGCTTTAATTCCTACACACCAATTATTTTCTTTTAAAAGGTGAATAGCATCACCTCTTATTTGCTTATGTTTGCTTTTCTTAATTTAGTAATTAGTGCTAATTACTTTGGAAGGAAATCTGAAAATAAGCATTTTTCTTAGATTTTCCTGGTTATACTTGACCTTTTTAACAAAGCATAAAAAAACTGTAGTTACTCAATTTAGAAACTGTGGATATTTACAGTATCTGCATTTGGCAAATCACTTTCTGGATGCTCACTTGATCTCTATATAATTTCTTTTCCTTAACAAAAAGATTTGCATCTAGTACTGAAATGCAATCTTTAATACGGGTTTAGGTAGAAAAGTTACTATGAACAGCAAATATACACAGTCACTTAAAACTGTTTATCATAGAGAAGCTATTCCAGGATATGGTTGTTACCTAATTTAACCTATTTTAGCCAAGATTAGAAGCTAATAATTGAAAAAGTGTAACAATTATTTATCACGTGAAGACGACAGCCTTCTACTGTGCTTCTTAGCTCAGAGTTTGGATATTGATCCAATATTAATTCACAGGAAACAGTGCTTCTAACTTGGGTCACCAAAAGCATTTGCTGCAGCACTTGGTCTTTCCAGTGAATTAGCATCAATCTAGTCAGTGACCCTCACAAAATACACAGTAAATCATTATGAAAGCTGTCAAGCAACTAGCAAGTGTATTAAAATATTTTTCTATTCAAGTCTTTCTGTCTAAAGGCTGAAAATATTATTTCAATTTCAAAATTATGGAAAAAATGAGGCCTCCAATTAATGAGTCAAGAAGCAAGGCAGATCTCTATTCATATAAGCACAAAATCAAAGAAAATTTGAGTTTAAGCACACCCATTCTTCTGTTTTAAGGAAAGGTAACACTTTCTTCAGTTTGATTAAATGGGATAGATATTAGCATATTGTTTCCTACCACTCAAAGTCCAACAAATCAATAAAGAGGTAAAAGATTATATAAATATAGCACTGACAAAAGACCAAGAGATTAAAAACATTCTTCCTTGTTTCACTTTTTATTTGAATGTCAACTCACACAGTAAAACCGACATAACTTCAGTTATCCCTAAGAGCATTAAGAATTTCCACTACTCAGTTAACATTAAGCATGTTCCGTTTTAAAAACTTCTGCCAACCTTCCCTTAATTTTCAGGCACATACAGTTTCATAACAGTTAACACTCTGGTATTGTCAGTTTTCATTCAAAGTTTGATCTAAAATACAAAACGGATCTGCTGATAGGCACTAGTGCAGAAGAAAATACACATTTTTGATCCATTTTGATGTTAAGAATCATTCACAATTTTATCTTTTCATTATTAATAATTTGCTTTTGCAAAACAAAGACTATGACAATAGCTTACTGATGAGGCTATAAGATAGTGGCAATATTAGAAACACAGCAGGGAAAAGCACTTTTCCTTTAGATTGTTATAAGCAAGTAAATTCAGGTAAATCATATTTTGGAAAATGCAATATAACAATCCCATTGTGTAACTCTGAACTATTATATGACTGTTTTGAAATCAAACTGTAAATGTAAGAACTGTCAAAAACTAGTAGTGTGAAATGATTGATGATTTCATTAATATTTTGATTTTACATAGCATAACAGCCCATTCTTTATTTTTGATATATGAATAATCTTTTTTAGCGAAGTATTCAAGTACAAGCTTCTGTGGGTCTTAAGCATATGCAGTTTCTTTCCTGTATCAGGGATCACCCTCTCATTCAATCCATTCAGATAAAGAAACAAACCCTAAAATAATGATACATTGTAATAATATTAATAATTACATGGATAGATAATTTAAATATGTTACATGTGTTTGCAGTATCAGGTTGTTTATGGAACATAAAATGAACAAAAGTTAAAGGAAGATGAAACCCATGCAACATAAGTTACCTTTTCCACTGTGGCATTTGTTTACCCCTAGAAACTTCTAAAAAATAAAGAGAAGAGACAATCTCTTCTACACAAATATTTCAACATTAGAATAAATTATCATATGTAATTTTAAGCCACTAATGCCAACTGAATTACAGAGTCTTAGAAAGTTTAGGAAGTTCTTACTAAAATTTGGGCATCTTCAGCCTGCTCTTGAATAGTCTGCAAAGCCTTTGACAGATCCTCATCATCTTCCTGAAGACTAAATTCATCATCTGCTGGAATCTAGATTAAAGGATTTAAAGTTAGGTATCAGCATATCTGATACATCTTTCTTTCAGAATACAACCGTTTCTACTCCCAGTACACCTACTGAAAATAGTCTCATTCTTGTTAAAATAATATTTTGCCATATTTAAACAGAATTTATATTACTGAAATATTCATTATTAATAAGCTGAAACATCTAAATAGAAATACCTGTATCTTTGAAAAAGTATTTAATGTTCAAATAAAAGTAAAACATTACAAATCAACTGACACTAAATCTTCTCTTGAAAAATAAAGATATGCCTAGCATCACCGCACTTTATAAAAGGAGATTCGTGTCATTCTTCCAAGGATGTTTTTGTGACTGATGAAGTAAAACAAAAGAATGAAACATGAATACCACATATATCAGAAGATTATCAATTTAGTAAATTACCTCTTCATACTGATAATCATCTTTAGAGTCGTCCATTATGGTTAATTCTGCAGATTTTGTTAAGTCTGAAACAGCTGATGCAAGTGATGAGTTCCAACTTAAAAACAAAAAAGGTATCATAAACCCACCATCTATAAATGTTATCGCCACATTCCCCCTTGTTCTTTTTGACACAAGACTTCACACTTTCAAGGCTTCTTTCAGCCTTTAGGTGAACAAGCCCAGCTCCAGTGAAAACTATGTGCACAGAGACAGAATTTAAATTCAAAGTTTTTAAAGCAGGCTCAAAATTTGCCTCATCAGATCAAAGGCAGAAGTCAAGCACTGTTCTGAATTAAACAGTAGCTCAACTCTGCTCTCACCCAATCATCAGTTTTTGCAGGGGTCTTACTGCACTGAGACTTTCACAGACTTTGTGCTTCTAAGCATAACTAGCTTCAAGCTCTCAGAGAATCACATTTTGTATCAAATTCAGATGCACAGATGTTCAAACATGAACATCTGAAATCAAACACTGAATACTAAAGGACCATTTACTGAAGCTGATCAAATGCCTCAATAATTACAACACAGCTACAATAAAAAGATAAAGAACTTTCAAAATGTCAAAATTAATTTGGAAATTATCTACAGTTCCTCCAAATGCCTTAGAGTCAAACTTTTCACTAAAAAATAACTACAAATAGTGTAAAATGAAACCCAAATAAACATTTTTTCATCCACTAGCCTCACCGCCCATGAAAGTACAATGAAAATGTTTTTAGCAAGATGCTCTGTTGACAGTTTCCCTAGGAAATCAGTTAGCCTACAAATGACCTGTGTAAATAAACCAGAAATTAACTTCCGAAGAAAAGAAAAGCTGGCAATTCAGTACTTCACACACCGAGGAAAATAAAAAGATACAGGGTTTTCCAGCTTTGAATCAAGTTTCCCAAATCTAAATTATGCTCCTAAAAACCAGGCCTTTTGCTACAGTTCTGACAGTACAATATATGTGTAAAAGCATCATCTGCATTCATGACCCCAGCATCAACAAAACTATCAGTTAAATTGTAACCATCTGGAAGGCTAACAGCTGAAGATCATGTCCCAAAAAATGATAACCACCATTTGGTTTTTAGAGATGTTTTTCAGAGGGTTAAGATAAAAGATGGAGAGATGTCATTTTCTCTTGTAAACAACAAGAACAAAAAAACAAACAGGGAAGTCGAGTGAATAAAGGCATAATTTTCAGTAATCAAGTTGAAGCATATCATGTAGTTGGAGGTACACAGATAACTATAAAAATGGTATAAATAGGAAACTGCCATGAACGCTTCTTAAGAATCTCCTATCTAAGCTTAGTACATGAAAGCAAATGCCTGTAATACATGTGCCCGCAAATTTACTTCCCAAATTACTGCATCACAGACTGCAGGTGTAGAACACAGGACTCGAATTCAAGTCACCACCTCTCTGCAAAAGCTTCATTTTCTAACCTGACTGATTCTTGAATGTTTAATTCTAAAACCTGAACTGTGCAGAAACTCATCTCCAGAAAATGTGCTTTCTTTCATAAGGGGGAAAAAAAAGAACGGAACACCCAAACTATTAGATTTAACAGGCCTAAGTCTGTTCTCTATCACACCAGAAGAAATCTGGATTAACTCTTCTGACTTTAATGGGATGACATAGAAATTGTGCAGTCAGCAAGTGCATCTTTTCTCAGCATGGTACTTCAGGACCATATGTGGGTCCACCAAGGTAAGCAAAGAGAACGGAGATGAACATAGCTCATGTTGAGACACAACTGTCAAGAGCTGACCCAACGGACTTGAGAGAACAATCAGAGACTCAGGCATCAGGCTAGCTTTTAATTGTCTGCCTGCTACCCAGCATAAGAGGAACGTTTTAGTCCTCGCATCAGTGTCTGACCACATCCTAATAAAATAGCTTCAAAGTCCTAGACTTTGTTCCTTCAACTCGGAAAGAGAAAAGTTCATCTGAACTGCTGATTACATCAGAAAAAGGGATCAACAGCAAGGTGCGAGTGCAAAGCAGGAGGAATAGGTTTCCTTTATTGTTTGAAAAGGCAAGACGGATGCTTGCAGCACGCGAGTCAAGATAAGACACAGTAATATTGAGTGACTAGTCAGGGTAATGTTCTAAAAAGCCCCTTTTTTAATTAGATTAAGATAACCTTGCACTAGCTAGCTGACTACATATTCTCTCTTTAAAGAATGAGAATTTAAAGTGTGGTCGTGTTTGTATAGCATGAATACTTGGGTACAACATTTTTTGTATGAAGCAGGGGACAATTTCCCTATATATGTAGTAATTCTACGTACAAACTAAGTATCTGCATAGAATCATAGAATGGTTTGGGTTGGAAGGGACCTTAAAGATCATCTAGTTCCAACCCCCCTGCTACAGGCAGGGACACCTTCCACTAGACCAGGTTGCTCAAAGCCCCATCCAACCTGGCCTTGAACTCTTCCAGGGATGGGGCATCCACAGCCTCTCTGGGCAACCTGTTCCAGTGCCTCACCACCCTCACAGTAAAGGACTTCTTCCTTACATCTAATCTAAATCTACCCTCTTTCAGTTTAAAACCATTACCCCTCTTCCTATCACTACACCTCCTGATAGAGTCCCTCCACGTCTTTCCTGTAGGCCCCCTTTAGGTACTGGAAGGCTGCTGTATGGTCTCCCCAGAGCCTTCTCTTCTCCAGGCTGAACAACCCCAACTCTCTCAGCCTGTCCTCATAGGAGAGGTGCTCCAGGCCCCTGATCATCTTCATGGTCCTCCTCTGGACTCACTCCAACAGGTCCAGGTCCTGCTTATGTTGGGGGCCCCAGACCTGAACTTCTGCATATTTCTGTGGAACTCCTAAGCCTCTTCATTACTTTATAGCATAGTATTTATCAACTTAACATTAATTTAAATAAAGTACATTTAAATAAAATACTGTCTCCAGCAATTTTTCACACCACCTTTAGTGATTTGATCAGAGACTGTTTTTTCTAAAGCTATCTTTTGTATGATCCTCCCCCCAACTACTTCTTTCTGCATTTATCAAATCTTTCAATGCAAATAGAAACATCACCACGGTATACCCTTCATAAGTAAAACACTTTCAAATACTGTGTTTTTTTCCTGAATTTTCTACTGACCTGACTGTCCTTGTGATCCACTATCATCTAAACTAATGCATCATTGCAAACACTGTACACAGACTAAAATATTACGTTAAAAATCCTGATTTATTTTTTCCTCCTTTTTCCAAAAATCATAGCTAGGTGCACAATAAAACAGAGGAATTAATTTTTAAAACTGTTGTATTTTCCCAGGAAATGCTGACAATTTTTTTTTTTTTAACACATCCTGATGCAGTGGTTTTTTTAAGCACACCACACAGTGTGAAAACAGCTGTGCAGTTCCAAGGAGGTAGAAACTGAGGCACAAGCTCACAAAGGACAATCTTCCTTTTTTTTTTTTAATTGCTTTTATATTGGCTTACATCTTAATTCTAGCAAGGCAGGAAAAACTAAAGTACTGGTAGGTCTAACACTTAAGCTGTGATTGTTTAACCTCTAAAACAAAGCTTGAAAGATCTTGATTTGGCAGCTCACAGCTGCAAAAGAGAACAGACAGAGCTAGTCCGATCTAATGACAAAACTAGAATTTGGGTTGTCTGACCAAAAATTACATATTTAAAAGCCATAAACTCTTAAAATAATTTGCTACAATTCAGTTGTGAGAATTCTAACTGAACTTCCCCCCCCCCCCCCAAAAGCCACAGCAACTAGAATTATGTATAGGTTATTGTATCATAATCTTTATAACTTGGTCAAACACAGTACTAAACAAAACCACGAATATCTAGCCAGTTACTCTGTGTGGCAGGCACTGGGGAATTAAGCAGCACCTTTTACAGCAGCACATTGGGACTGAGTCCTAATAAGCTCCCTAGATATTTTGTGTTTACTGATCAACAACTAACACAAGACAGGCGACAAGAGTGTTTAATTTCAGGATTTTAACTCTTGCTTAGACTGCCCCCTCAGCAAGAGAGGATAAAATTACTCTGCTTTTCCTACGGGTAACTCAGGGACTCTTACCGTTAGCAATGAAAACAACCATCACGTTAAAAGTGAGCAAGACCCTACTGTCTCGGCAGGTGGGGAAAAAACAAACAAACAAACAAAAAACACTGAACGCCGCATATTGCCCCTTTTTAGCCTCCAGGGGCAATAACCCACAAAAAGAATCAACAAGGTACTGGGCCTTTTTTTGGCTTTTCCCCCCCCTTACTCTGTGAAACAACTTGGCAACCCGCCGGTCTCCCGCTGGGACGGTCCTGCCCCGGCTCCCAGCGAGCAGCCAGCGCCACAGGCAGGGCTGCACGGGGCCCTCGCCCTGCCCGACCCCAGCTCCCCCCACCCAAAAAAAGCTGCCCCCGAGGCAGCCCCCGGGGTCCCCCCGCCTGGGGAGGATAAGCACACAGGGAGGAGAGCAGGAGCGCTGAGGAGACGGCCCCCGCACGCCGCTCGCCCCCTGAGGCGGGGAGCCGGCGGGACCCCGGGGCGCCCCGCCCCCCCCAGCCGCCCGCCTCAGACGAGGAGGAAGAAAATACTGAGGAGGAGGAAAAGGAGAAGGAAAATACTCCGGAGGAGGAAGGATACTCTGCAGGCAGAAGGACGCCTCAGAGCCCGCCGCCTCCTCCATGGCCGTTGCCTCCCCGCCGTCGCGCCGTGCCGTTGCCAGGGGCGGCCTCTCGCGAGAAGAGGCGCCCGCACCTGTCCCACGGCCAACGGCCGCCGTGGGGCGGGTCGGTGGCGGGAACAGGCACCCAGCGGCGATTTAATTTAATTTCGTTTAATTTAGCGTTACTCACACCTCGCTTTGTTGCCCGCGGAGGTCTCAACGAGTGCTGTCTTTAAGCCGAGGCGAAGCTTCTCCACGCATTTTACTAGCAAGGAAGTGGCCCCGGGCCCGGCGGGGACCGTGAGGAGATTCTAGAGATTTCCAGGGTGGTCGCTGGCCAAGCCTGGGCGGGCCTTGGTGTCCCCTCAGGGTTCCCCCACTGACTTCTGGGACCTTTCTGACTAGGCTATACTGCATTTTCTTAAATGGAAGGAAAGCAACAAGAGAAGGGAGGGGAAAACTGCTTCAACCTCATAAGAAGGGACTAATTTCTTCTTTAAAGGAAACATTTTTGTAGCTGAAACAGGTGTTTGCTGGTTCACCTGAGCTCAGTCCTGTGGGACTAATTGCTTACATTAAGTTCCTGCAGTATGTTCAAGTTTAATTAAGAGCAGGAGTTTTCCCAGGCAAAAGTTTGGGAAAGAAGCATACCATATCCTATACATTTGTGGAGAAAACATGTTATGGTTCTTAGGAGTTTGGGATGAGGCTGCAGGAATCAACAAAAAAATTTCTGTTCCTTTTAAAAAAAAAATAATCTCAGAAGTCCCAGTCTCAAATTTCCATTGAGTTAATGGGCGTTGCATGCAGTAGGAATTCAGAATCAGTGCTTGAATTCATGTACAGTAACTGAAAACAAATGCCCAAAGTATCGGGGGTGGGGTGGGGTGTAAAAAAGAAGTGCTAATGTCTGGTGTGAAAAGAGAGGCACCAGTTTTGCTTAAAGCTTTAAAAAAAATAAAAACCTAACCATTGAAATACAGTCTGAAGATTAGAGAAGATGGAAGTGGGTAAAATTGAATTACATCATTCAATCCAGTCTTCAGCCTGAAAAAACAAGATGCAATCCTGCAAGAGGGCCTGTTACTTGTGAAACTATTGTTTTAGCATTTTCTTTCCAGAAATCTTCACACAGGATTGCCGTTCCTCTCCCATTGTAGACACATTCTTGAGAAACAATGAGTACTTTGGCACTGTCAAAGTCTCCAAACTGTAATAAAAGAACAGTGTTTTGGCACAAGATCATCACAACACTGCTAAGGTGACAAGAACTGTTGTATTCCTTCATAAATTCTCTATTGTCAGCTTTGCCACTGGGTTGAGTTTGATATCTGTCAGGGCTTGAACTCATCTGGGTTCAAGACATGGAGGGCAAATGCTGGCATACCTTTCTTTTTGTCTTGCAGGGTTGGTTTTCTCCTTTCAGAGGAAAGGAATGTGACCAGAACAACATTCTTTCATCCATATCCAGCCCCACAGAGCAGTCCTGAACTACAGCAGAGCATCTCAAAAAATAACAAAGAATAAGCAGAAGTGGCATCATAAAGCACAACAACCATGAGTCAGTACTTCCAAAACTGTGGGATTAAAAAAGTCATAATGCTGTTGGGATGGCTTCAAATGAAGGCTTCATTCTCTTAGGGAAGTTCCAGTTCCACCACAAATCACAGAGTAAGTGTAGCTGTACTTATGTCATACAGGCAAGCACAGCTGATTAATATCATAAGTTAATACCACTCATCTCAGCAACAGGTTTACTCTTAGCCTTTACACAGAGTTGAACAAACAAAATGCTAAGCAGTACCCTTCTCTACTTCTGTGAGTTTCGTCTGCCTCTACAGGCCTAACTTCTGCCTACAAATTTTTCACAGGACTTCTCTGTCTCACTAAAATATGGAAATATATGGTATCGACTATTGAAGAAGGCTGATGAAAGCTTAAAAAGGGCTGAGAAGTGCTTTAGGGAAGATTAAGATTGGAAAACAATTAATAGTGAAGGACAAAAGGATCTCAGTCTTCTTGGTTTATTCAAGGAATAGTTAAACAGCTTGATCAAAGTGCATGGGTAATAGATTTGGTAAGAAAGGCTACGCAAAGATAGAAACAGATCCAACCATATCGAGAATTAAATCAAAAGAAATTACAACCAAAAAAAAAGGGCAAATTTTTAACAAATAACTATTTGACTGGTTTTAAAGTATAATGGAAGCTATTCCTGGAGGATTTTAGCAGTGACAGAGTTTTTCATAAAAGTTATGTTCTACATTCAGACACCAGCTAGTTCAGGATGTCTTATGGCTTACATTTTCAAAAAAGTCAGATATGGTCATTGCAATGGTACTTTCTATGAAAAAAAAAGTTGAAATGAGAAGGTAACCAGTTCTACCGTATGTGGAGATTTGCCAGTATCCTGAAGGACCCATAGAGTTCATCTGTTTGCTTTTAAAGATGAATCGGTTGGTCACTGATTGTTATTTTCCAAAGGTTTAAAGCTTTGTTTGGAAACAGTGTTTGGTTGGCAACTTCTAAACTATTTATGTCATCCCATTGTGACTATATAAATGAGCTGATAGTACAATAATTTTCCTCCAAAAGGCATAAGTAGCCAACTTGTTTCTTTCTACCTTATTGAGAGCCACCTACCATAAATACATTATATTTGGTTATTGCTAAGCTGAATTCCAAACACCCAATTCACCCTGCTTTATAGCCTCATAACAGTCTGAGTTATGAATGATTATCCTCTCCAAAATGGCAATAACCAATGCTGTTGCTGTATCCCATAACTTCTCGTGACAAAGACACGGAAGCAGCATCTGCTGTAGCTTGAGCATTTCATTAGACACACTGTTTACTTTTCTCACACAGCAAAGACTAAGCCATGCACCTTAGCCAGATATATCAGCCAGACAAGTTACAGTATTTGAAAAAGATCACTCATGAAAACTGGGTAAACTGGAATGCTCCAGAAGTGTCGCACGTGGTCCCAAGCCCTAAAGGCCAGATAGTCTTCCAGCTTTATACCACCAGCTGAAGGATCACAAGTCTATCCTCTCATTCAGAGCAAAATATCCCCTCCTACTGAATTCAACAAGCAAACTGACTACAATTCTGACAAGTTGAGTTAAAAAAAAAACACAGAATGTCCATGCAGGCTACTTTCAGTGACTTTCCCTGCTCTGCAGGAAGGCATCTAAAAGGTCCAGTTTATGCACTTCATCACAACAGACAAACCACCAGCAAAGAATTATCTGCCCCACTGACTTTACACACACATTTCTCATTGTTCTTCAGTACAGCTTTTGGGGAGGAGAGACAAAGGAATGTCATCAATTCAGCTTTTTGAAAGAGCACATAGTGTGGTCAGGAACACTGTAAAGGCACTATTATGGTGACAGTCAAAAGTCATTGTCTGCACGGTCATGGTGGAGCATGGGACCACAGCTGGAAGCCAGAATGAGTTGGCAAACATCTTGTTCCAACTTCTGCTGTGCCATCTGGCATCCAGTTACGTGACTGACGTTAAATGTATTTTCTCCGTATTACCATCTGGCAGCTGCTTGTACAACAACAGAGGAACATGCAGAATTTGGCTAACAGTTATCCTAAGAATCATATCAAGGATACTTGCAACACAGACTCTGAAATGAAAAAAAAGCTTACAATGAAAGTTTCTTTAACTGATGGCAGTACATGCTCAGAGTATTGCAGGTGGGGAACAGGGAGTGGGAAGTTATACATCCTTACGTTTTAATGTATTTATTTTCCAGAGTTCCCCTAAAAGATTTTTTGGGTTTGTTGGTTTGGGATTGGTTGTTTTGGGGTGGTTTTTTGGTTTGGTTTGGGTTGGGTTTTGGGGGGGGGGGGTGTGGGTGTGGTGCATACAGGTTTCCAAAGGATGTGAACATTGTATCCAATGAAATGTTCCTTCTTGAAAACTATCAACACTTTCGCCATGATATGGAAATACATTCACTTTTCCAAAACTAGAGAAGCAGGACATTTTTTTTTATTATTTTGCTATGATGTGATGCATGCCAAATGTAGTTTTGATAAAGGAAGCAAATTAAAGGAATTGGTAAGTACAAACACCACAGTCTCAAAAAGGTGGTACTTCAACAAAAATTTCATCTAAAAATGTAAGGAATGCCAAATAGAGTGTAACTACAGTATGAAGTACAGTGTAATAGCTGTAATGCCAGGGCATCATATTTATAAAGGTCACACTTGCAGAGCTTAGGGACCATAGTACCCTGGCTGGGCTTTAAATGTAACAGCATGGGGTGCTTTAAAAAATGGAGTAGGATTTTCAATAAATATGATCCCATGACAGCTTAAATCAATACATTTTCTGTTCTGCCTCCTGCTGTGCATTCCTGCCTCTTTCCTTGCTCCTGTGCTGGTGCTTATGATTCTCAAATAATTTAAACCTTAAAAAAAGCTAATACAGATGATAAAAAAAAGAGGGACTTGTTTTTTTGTTTGTTGGGGGGGTGGTTTGGTTGGGGGTTTTTTTTGAATGCTAGGAAAAGCAATACTAAAGTGCTACGGGTTTGGCATTCGGAGTTAAGCTGAAGTTATTAAATGTAGTACTATTTTGTCTCTACTTTGTAGAGAACATTCAATGTATAATCTTCTACTACATTTCCAGATATTTCTATAGATTAATCTAGGATATACTAAGTCTCTGAAAAGAAGGGTTTGAGTCAAGATCATATGAAAACAAGATTGTCAGTTTCCCAATGCATCAGCACTTCTGTTGATGTTCATTGTCCTAAGCATTTTATTAAAAGCATAACTAGCATTAGCTGGAATACTAGTTATACTATTTAATCACCTCATCCAAAAGCTGTTTTTCTTTGATAAATTTCTAAAATTTAGTCTGCCTTCTATTTTGCACAGCTCTTTCACAGGAAAGAATGAGACAATGCTCTTCTCAAAATGCAACAATATGAGTGCAAACAAGTATATGGAGGTTTGGCTGCACTTACAGAAAAATTCAGGAGTGAACAGTCAAGTATTTTGTCAGTAATGCAGAGAGACATCAGTACAATGTGATCACACAGCACAGGTTTTACAGGGCACAGTACTGTGAAGTGCAGGTTTCCCACTGCAGACACTGGAACTGTAAAGTATATAGTCTAGTCTGTACACTGTAATGTATAATGAAAGAGTTATTCTATCCACACTGATGCTGCTGTTTCCAAGAAATACAGCTTCCACCTTTTCTGTTGTTGTTGCCTTTGAAAATTCTCAGGAGCATTGGACAGATGGTACATTTTGGCTCTTCATGTACTAAATTTGGGAGTATTTCTGCATCACAGACAAGAATAAATCCTGTTAAGAGAGAGAAGAGAGGTGACATATAGTATTTTTTTATTTAAGAAGTGTAAGTGACCCATGTTCTCTCTAAACTCCAGCTTTATGAACACAATGTTATTTATGCAGCTTATAGGAACTAATGATCATCTGTTCCTGATAATTAGAGGCTTTTCATTTCATGTGTTCTTCTCCTCTTTGAAATTAAGTTTAGTTAATATGCTTTTCAAAGTTAGGTAACTTTGACCACAAAGCAGCTCATACACTCCTAATACAAGCTAAAAAGAAAAAAAACTTATAACTATGTGACAGTTGGAAAAAGGAAAGCCAGCATACTTAACACAAAAGACCGGAGAAAACAAAGTGCTGTATTGTTCTAATCTGTGTTTAGTAATAGAGGCAAGAACTGAGATGCCATCATGTCAGAAAACACACAAACTGAAGGATAAGCAACAGAAAAGCTAGCAGAAATTATTACTTTTGTTTATTTTACCATGCTTCCTAGTAATCCACTACTTGTTACCCAGGTAATGTATCTTCCCATTGGAAGTCTGAGTCTCATACTAATCAGCACATGCCGGAATCATTTTAGCTGGTTTCCCTAGAGAGAGTTTGTATGTGCACACATTAAGACCTGACATGACCAAATTTTCTCTGTCAAAATCAGACTAAAATATACATAAAGGAATATATCTTGTAAAAACATAAATTATTCGAAACTGTCGGGTGCTTCAACAGAATTAAGTTTTCTCCCTACACTCAATCCTCTCTCTCTGTTATCTCTGTCTTAATCAGATACAGGACAGGATACTTCACTTCACCCTTGTTGCCCCAAAATACGTTTGCCTGCTCTTTGCCACTTTCCTCACTTGGACTCATTGTTTCTTTTTTGCTTGGGTTTGCCCTATTCTGACCAACCTCCTTTGAAATCTGACCATTTCCATTTGTGTTTTTAGCAAGCTTGGCAATCCTTGGGTATTTCTTCAAGATGTATCTTTTCAGAGATACACCCAGAAGATATCATGTATTCCTGTTGCAGGAAAACAACCAGGAAATTATATTAAAAAAAAAAAAAAAAATTGGTCTGAGAAGTCACAAAATTTGATGCAAGACAGGCAAGGACTGGCAGGGGATTTGTAGCCAAGAGCAATATTTGCTACCAGAGTATTTACCCAAGCCTTTCACTAACTGCTTAAAGCCAGTTGCATTCATCAACACTGAGCATGGAATTTTAACTCACTCTTTCTATTATTTTGTTTGCTCTTAGTGCAACGGCATTTTCTCACATACAGAATGTGAAGATATAAATAATGAGAAGTCAAGTCATCCACCTCTAATCTCTCTTAACTCAGCTGAGGGTGGCAGTGTATGCTAGTTTCTGTATATTAATATATAATGGAGACTGCACAGTCTTTATATCCGTCTTTTTGCTATGTTATTATTAACAGAGCTAGAATCATAGAATTGTTTAGGTTAGGAAAGACCTCTAAGATCATCAAGTCCACCACTAAACCATGTCCCTGAACACCACATCTACACATCTTTCAAATACCTCCAAGGATGGTGACACCACCACTTCACTGGGCAGCCTGTTCCAGTGCTTGACAACCCTTTCAGTGAAGATATTTTTCCTAATATCCAATCTAAACCTCCCCTGGTGCAACTTGAGGCCATTTCCTCTTGTCCTATCACTTGTTACTTGGGAGAAGAGACCAGTACCCCAGCTCACTACAACCTCCTTTCAGGTAGTTGTAGAGACCGATAAGGTCTCCCCTCAGCCTCCTTTTCCTGAAGCTAAACAACCCCAGTTCCCTCAGCCACTCCTCATAAGTCTTGTGCTCCAGGCCCCTCACCAACTTGGTTGCCCTTCTCTGGACACGCTCCAGCAACTCAATGTCCTTCCTGTAGCGAGGGGCCCAAAACTGAACACAGTACTGAAGGAGCGGCCTCACCAGTGCTGAGTACAGGGGGGGACAATCACCTCCTTGCTCCTGCTGGCCACACTATTTCTGATACAGGCCAGGATGCCGTTGGCCTTCTGTAGGGTTCAATTATATGGAACTTCTTAGTTATCAGGCCTGAAAGTAGCTCAGGGTCACAAGAAGTGTTCCAGACGCCTTTAGAAGGCTTTGAACAGACTAAACAAGAAGATAGAAGAAGAAAGATCCCAATTAGAAAAACACAGGTGCACATTCCACGATAAAGGGAACTTGGCACAAACTACGTCAATTCAGGGGCTTATCTCGACCAATTGGACTAAGACAAGTCTTGCATGCTCTAATTAACACAGCCAATTATGTCCTGTGTTTATGCACGTGTACAGAGCGAGTATAACTAACTTTATCTTATGCTTGTGCGCGTGGACAGTATCAATGTAACCAATCACCACTTATGCTTGTGCGTGTGGACAGTATTGATGTAACCAATCACCGCTTATGCTTGTGCACGTGGACACCAAATGCTTGCATGCAGCAGCATATCAAAGTTTCTAAACAACTTAGAGAATTGTATAAAAATGATCAGCTAAGCTCAATAAACTGGCGACTTTAATCATCATATTGGTGTTCTATCGTCCGGGCCCCGCATGGAATAAACCCTAAACCCTACAGCCTTCTTGGCCACCTGGGCACACTGCTGGCTCATATTTAGCCGGCTGTCAACCAACATCCCCTAGGTCCCTTTCTGCTTTCCAACCACTTTTCCCCAAGCCTGTAGCGGTGCATGGGGTTGTTGTGACTCAAGTGCAGGACCCACCACTTAGCCTTGTTGAACCTCATACAATTGGCCTCGGCCCATCGATCCAGCCTGTCCAGATCCCTCTGTAGAGCCTTCCTACCCTCAAGCAGATCAGCCCTCCCTCCCAACTTGGTGTCATCTGCAAACTTACTGAGGGTACACTCGATCCCATTGTCCAGATCATTGATAAAGATATTAAACAGAACTGGCCCCAGTACTGAGCCCTGGGGAACACCACTTGTGACCGGCCACCAACTGGATTTAACTCCATTCACCACAACCCTCTGGGCCCAGCTGTCCAGACAGTTTTTTATCCAGTGAAGAGTATGCCCATCCAAGCCATGAGCAGCCAGTTTCTCCAGGAGAGTGCTGTGGGAAACAGTGTCAAAGGCTTTACTAAAGTCCAGATAAACAACATCCACAGCCTTTCCCTCATCCAGTAAGTGGTCACCTGGTCATAAAAGGAGATCAGGTTAGTCAAGCAGGACCTGCCTTTCATAAACCCATGCTGACTGGGCCTGATCACCTGGTTGTCCTGTACATGCTGTGTGATGGCACTCAGGACGATCTGCTCCATAACCTTCCCTGGCACTGAGGTCAGGCTGACAGGCCTGTAGTTCCCCAGATCCTCCTTCCGGCCCTTCTTGTAGATGGGAGTCACATTTGCTAACTTCCAGTCAACTGGGACCTCCCCAGCTAGCCAGGACTGCTGATAGATGATGGAAAGTGGCTTGGTGAGCACTTCCACCAGCTCCCTCAGTACCCTTGGGTGGATCCTATCTGGCCCCATAGACTTGTGTGTGTCCAAGTGGTGTAGCAGGTCACTAATCATTTCCCCTTGGATTATGGGGGCTTCATTCTGCTCCCTGACCCTGTCTTCCAGCTCAGGGGGCTGGATACCCAGAGAACAACTGGACTTACTATTAAAGACTGAGGCAAAGGCAGCATTAAGTACCTCATCCTTTTCCTTATCCTTTGTCACTGTTTCCCCCTGCATCCAATAAAGGATGGAGATTGTCCTTAGAGCTCTTTTTGTTGCCAATGTGTTTATAGAAACATTTCTTCATTGTCTGTTATAACAGTAGCCAGATTAAGTTCTAGCTGGGCTTTGGGCCTTCTAATTTTCTCCCTGCATAACTTCACAACATCCTTGTAGTCCTCCTGAGCTGCCCACCCCTTCTTCCAAAGGTCATAAACTCTTTTTTTCCTGAGTTCCAGCCAAAGCTCTCTGTTCAGCCAGGCTGCTCTTCTTGCCCGCTGGCACATCTTTTGGCACATGGGGACAGCCTGCTCCTGTGCATTTAAGATTTCCTTCTTGAAGAATGTCCAGCCTTCCTGGACTCCTTTGCTCTTCAGGACTGCCTCCCAAGGGACTCTGTCAACCAGTGTCCTAAACAGTCTGCCCTCCAGAAGTCCGAGGTTCTGCTGACTCCCCTCCTTACTTCTCCAAGAATCGAAAACTTATCATTTTGTGATCACTATGCCCAAGACAGCCTCCAACCACCACATCACCCACAAGTCCTTCTCTGTTCACAGGTCCAGCAGGGCACCTTCCCTAGTTGGCCCTAGATGTAGGACTTTGGGCAACAATTCTGTAAAAATCCAACATGTCAGATGAAAGAAGTCTTTTATATCCAACACTGACTGCAATTTGTGATGTGAATGAAGCATTTTATGGTTTTCATTTTCTTGTATCTCTGATGAAAACAATAGTACAATATTGACACCCTATACTTAAATGTCAAAGCTTTGCTTTGTGGTTTTTGTAGTATTTTGTTTAAATATTGAAGTGCCATGAAATTGAAGTCTGAAAATGCTATGTTTAAGTTCTTTGCTTTTACCTTCATATTGCTTGTAGCACAGCCATAAATTCTGCTATCAAGCCATTTGCTCATTTTGGTATAGAATAGAATGGGCAAATATTGATAATTCAGCTTCTCTTAAACTATACCTAAATCTTGGGCACCCTGTATTGCATTTGAAGATGCCCAAACTGGTTTAAAATGTGGTAGCTCACACACTAGAAGCTTAACTTAGTATAAACTCTTGCTGTAATTCACTCCACTTTATAATTCAGATATGCTCCCAGTAATTTAGAGCCAAATCTCTAAGATAAGCTGAGAATCTAGAGAGGCCTAAAGGGACCCGGGCACCTGAAACCAAGAGGGAAATCCTCTATGTTTTCACTGACTGGGAATCCTTAAAATTGGCTTTGTCCCCTTTCTTAAAAGAGCAATTGCAGTGCCAGTATCCAAAAGATGCTTGCCGTATATGGGCCCTGTCTCTTCGTCACTCCTCTGAAGTCAGGGATGAGGTACCCAAGCCCTTGGAAGGGATGTCATTTCAGATCCAACTCTTTCCAGCACTGTGTTTTGACCAGATGAGACAGTTCCTTGCTCTGTGTGTTGATTACTATACTACCATCCTGAGGCAACTAGCTGTCCAAAACATGCATTTACAAGGCAGTCTGAGGGCTGCTGCTTCCTCTCCACTGGTCAGGAATAGAGAGAAACATAGCCTTACTTTTAATAGTAGTTTATTCCAGTGGAAGTTAAGACGATATAGCTATTTAAGGATGTGATGGGTTGACCCTGGCTGGACTCCAGATGCCCACCAAAGCCGTTCTATCACTCCCCCTCCTCAGCTGGACAGGGGAGAGAAAAATATAACAAAGAGCTTGCGGGTCAAGATAAGGACAGGAGAGATCATTGACCAATTACCATCACGGGCAAAACAGGCTCAGTTTGGGGAAAATTAACTCAATTTATTACAAATCAACCAGAGTAAGGTAATGAGAAATAAAACCAAATCTCAGAACACCTTCCCTCCACCCCTCCCTTCTTCCCGGGCACAACTTCACTCCCGGATTTCTCTACCAAACCCCCCCAGAGGCACAGGGGGACAAGGATGGGGTTTACAGTCATCACACGTTATTTTCTGCCGCTTCATCCTCCTTAGGGGGAGGACTCATCACACTCTTTCCCTGGTCCAGCGTGGGGTCCCACCCATGGGAGACAGTCCTCCACGAACTTCTCCAACGTGGGCTCTTCCCACAGGCTGCAGTTCTTCACGAACTGCTCCAGCATGGGTCCCCCACAGGGTCACAAGTCCTGCCAGAAAACCTGCTCTGTGGGTTCATGTCTCCACAGATCCACAGGTCCTGCCAGGAGCCTGCTCCAGTGCGGGCTTCCCACGGGGTCACAGCCTCCTTCGGGAACCCACCTGCTCCGGCGTGGGGTCCTCCACGGGCTGCAGGTGGATATATGCTCCACCGTGGACCTCCACTCCACCGTGGACCTCCGCAGGCCGCAGGGGGACAGCCTGCCTCACCATGGTCTTCACCACGGGCTGCAGGGGAATGTGGAGATGCTCCGGCACCTGGAGCAGCTCCTCCCCCTCCTTTTTCACTGACCTTGGTGTCTGCAGGGTTGTTTCTCTTACATGTTCTCACTCCTCTCTCCGGCAGCTGTTTCTCTCCGTCCCAACTTTTTTTCCTTCTTAAAAATGTTATCACAGAGGCATTACCACTATTGCTGATTGGCTCGGCCTTGGCCAGCGGCGGGTCCGTCTTAGAGCCGGCTGGTATGGGCTGTCTTGAACACAGGGGAAGCTTCCAGCAGCTTCTTACAGAAGCCACCCCTGTAACCCACCCCCCCGCTACCAAAACCTTGCCACACAAAACCAATACAAAAGACTACAAAATGTATCTGTTTAAATTAACCAGTTTTTTTAACAAACACCTGCCTGTAAAGGCATTTCTGACCCTTCAAAATAGACAGCTGGTTCAGAAGAGAAGAATCAGAATTCCCTCACCCAAATTCACCTCTAAACTTCTGAACACGTTTGTACTTTACTGGGACATAATACAAGTATCTTCACAGGCCAGCATGACCATCTGTCTGACCATCTTCTCCCTTACAGAAGATCCACAACTCGCCTTTCTGCTCTTTGTAAAGTTGATCATTCTTGAAATGTCTCTGTTCAAAAATGACTTTTCAATACCAGCTCAGCAATGTGTAGTTCCATATCTACTACCCTTTCCCAGGGTCAGAATCAATTCAAACCCCACCTCAGAGCATATCTTCTTATAGTCCATTCCATATGATAGTGGGAAATCTGAAACAAAGTATGGAAAGAAAAGGAAAGTAGGCTGAGTAGCCCATGTGACACTTCCATCACAGACATGCAATTTTCACTTTCCATGCTTTTTATAAAGTTTTTTAAAGCAGAAGGAAACATTACAGTTTTCACAAGCTAGGGACTTCAAATCAGTGTTTTTGAACATACGACAAATGACTACAGTTGTAATTCCCACTCTTGCAGAAGGCAAGATCATTTGCTTTAAAAAAACAACTTTGTGGACAAAAACCTCTTTACACATGAAGTTGGGTTCTGAGCGAGCTGGAGTTGTTGCAGGAGTACATATCTGTCCAGACCCAAATTCCTCCTCCCTCTCTCTGTCCCTCTCTGTTCAGGAGGGCGCATGCATATATGGCACAATGCAAAGTACATGTCCGTCTTCAGCTGTCCTCATAGACTTCACATGAGGTCAGACCCCTGGTGTCCCATCAGCTGGATCACTTTGAAACCTGGACAGCCTTTCTTTTGCCCATGCCCAGTGCTTTCACAGTGAGCTGGCAATTACTCAGACAGGCATGTGGTCAGGTCACACGTCAAAGACATTTATCTCATTTACAAGCAGAAGATTCCCCAATGAATAATTCAGAAAGAAAGAATCACCTTCATGGTCCATTTTTCCAACCCAGGGCTTTGTCTCTAACAATCACCCGCTGAACCTAGTGAGACATGTTGACTACAGAATAAGCAATTTAAAAATCATTGTGTATACCATGCATGCAGACATCACCCAGTGACTGTACTCAGTGCTAAAGGCAAAACGCAACCTGTTGGCCCAACCCTCAGTGAAATCAGGTGAGGTTTTCCTATCAACTTAAGATGGAGCTATAACGGATATAATAAACTGCACCCATAATGTCCATCATTCACAGGCTCTCATCACAAGTTAAACTACTGGCTTTTTGGAAGCTACTTGTTATTTTCTTTTCAACAGCCACAGGGCACATTGATTTGCGTAAAGCTTATAAAAATAGCAAGAGCTACAATATGATATTGCCCAGCAAATCTAAGGCTAAGGAAGGTAAAGTTGATGTCAGCAATGTTTTCTTCATCCCTCCATTTTTTACATGAGATTTGCCATGCTTCACAAAGACATGGCTAAGTCTGTTTTCTCCTAATTTGTGCATGAATCTATTATAAATATATTTAAGACAGTGAAAAGAACTTCTTTCTTACATCTGTATAATATCCCATGGGTTACCTTACTTTGTGCAGACAAAACAGCTAAGTTTTGGCAATTAGATTACACAGGAAAAAGATAATTTGTGTTAAATAGAAACTCTGATGAAAAAGTGTAAAAAAAACCTTTTTCCCCCCAGTCTTTTTTCATACTGAGAATGGCCAGCTAGATCAGTGTAACTGTGATGTCTAGCCCAAATCTTCTTATATCTGAAGGAGGACAGGTAGGACCAAACAGAAGTCCATTTTTTCCTAACTACATCAGCTAGTCTAATTCAAAAATATTATCATTCCTCCAAAACTGCACCTAAAGAATAGCAGTTTTAAACACAGGAGGAATGCAGGAATAACCTCTTAAATTTCCACACTAATTTATGTAACAGGCAAAATAGCCCTATAGATTTTGGCTTTATAGCAAGTGGCATAACAGAGCACTGTTTTTCTACACAACTCTCTAAGCTGTTTAATTGGACATTTTCAGACTTGGCATCTCTCTTGCCTCAGTTTCCAGAATCCATCACGAGACTCCCTGTATGAAATTGGGCTCACAGAACGAAGGCACCTGAACTGAACAAAAACTGCAGGTATCTCGAGCTACAGCCCTGCTAGTGCTTTCATTCTCCACTTGTAAAATGGAGGTGAATGCCCTCTAGCCAACTTCAGCCATTCCCCGCTACCCTCAAGTGAAGAGTACAGTCCGTATATGAAAAGTATTGTGACCATTAAAGCACTTTGCCTCTTTCATCATCACACAGAACACAATGTCTTAATTAGCATTTGATTAACACTACCATTAGTGTAGATTAATATTAACAAGTAACAATAATTCTCAACATGGAGAAAACATTGATGAAATTGGTCCCTGTGTCTGGGTATGACAGCAGTACCAATACACACAGACCGAAAGCTTCATTCTGAAAATCCAGACTGAACTGGCACTGAAAGCTGGAAACCAGCACAAAGTCCAGGTTTCACAGATGGACTTTGTAAAATCAGCCAAAGCCTCCATGCCTGAACATTTATTCTTGCACATGTATGTAAATCTAGATCTCAGCTGTGCAGCTTAGTCCGCCTTGCAGTTATCAAGCGTGATGACATTTCATTGCAAATGTAGTTTTACAGAGCCACCAGTTGTTAGGATACAGCTTTGTTCACCACAGTTAACCATACCATCTCAATTCATCATGCACCCACTGTACCATAAATCTATTAATTAAAGAGAGACTCATCTTCTGCTACAGTATTTTTATAACAGCCTTCCTCCTAGGCACCTATTCAGTTATGTTTCTTTCACTGTACTGTATCAGCTTTATGTTTCCACTGGTCACAGCTAATTAGGACTGAGTGAGCTATGCTATTGTAGATCTAAAATGTTGGTGTTATAAGCAGCTCATACTCATCTCTTGCCTACGTCCCCAACATGGGAGGGTGAGAGGAACCTCCTGAAGAAGGAGGACTTTCCGTAGCAGCCTCCCTGCTCCCCTGGCCATAGCCACTGCTTTCTGCATCCTCATTAAAGCTGTCCAGAAGGAAAGACTAAGCAAAACTTGGACTAGGCTCAGCTGGTTTTAACACCAAAGCTTGTACCCAGCTGCTGTGAAGAGCAGCCAGTGTCCAGTGGATCAGATACGAAAAACTGGTAGAACAGAGGGTCTCCACATCTGAATGCTTACAGAAGGGACCATTTGACTTGGTGACCATTAACCCACATGCCATTAGCAATGCTGAAAGCCTGTATGAGGACTGTCGGCTTTGCCCATAAAAGTTCCCTGCTTTTTCTGTAATTGTATCAGTGAAAATGAGGGCCCATAATGGGGATATTTATAACCTTTGTCTGAACCATTCTCTTTACTCCTTAGCCATTACTGCATAAAGATCTTTACTTCTGCACAGGGAATTTATATTCCAACTGTGTCAATTCCTCTAATAGTATATTGGCTGTTCCTTTATTAGAGAGAAAATTCAAGATCTGTTAAAATAAAGGAAAAGATCACATAGGAGTGAATGGTCTTTGGGTTAGGTCCCCGTGAAAGATTTTTTTCCTCCTAACAAAGCAGAGTAAATTTCTACAGACCAAGCATTATTGAGGCAACCCATTAATAGCAAAAAAATCAAACATTTGCGATTTTCTTCCCTTCTCACCTCATCTGTTGTCATGTCAACTTGTCTCCTGTGGCAGTGGTAAACATGGCCACCGGGGACACATGTATGTTGTCCTCAACTGAATGAGAGACAGTGAATCTCTAACAAAACATTTCTTTCCTCTAAAGCAGATAAGCGGTGCACATAGTGAAGATATACATGGTAGTTAAATTGTCCACTAAGGCACACGGTACCCCCTCCTCCCTGCAGCAGTCTGTCCTCTACAGAAGAAAACATCCCTGGCAGAGCCAGGATCCCTGCCAAGTGCCGCTTTTACTGAGGTTTCTTGTTTGTCTCAGGGAGCTGTCAGGGTGATTACCCTACAGCTATACAAAGCACCGGTGCCTTGTCAATACAGGTAAAGGGTCTTGAAATACTTTGCCTGAACAGCCCATGGATCCTCATCCTCTGGTCACCTTCTCCGACTATAGACAGACCTAAAAATCCCTTTTCCTCACCTCAGCTTTCAGTGCACTGGCTCACATAGTAAGATCTTCTCAAAACTTCTCCACACATCACATATTGTCCTTTTATTTGACAAAAAACTTATTTTTTAATGTTTTTAAAAAAGCAAGGCACTTTTACATTATCAGATATTTGGGTCTGAAGCGCAAGGCCATCTTGTAGCTCACGCCCTGAATTCATTGTGGTATTTCCCAAAGGACATTGCACTACCCACTTTCGCTCCCAACCAGCAACTTTACAAATTGACAAACTATAAGAAGGGCTTCTGCTACAGAATGAAGAATCAATAGCCGTCTACTTGGATAGCCTCAAAAAGTGCTTAACTTTTAATTGAACACTGGAAAAGAAATTGCAAAGCACAAGAGCTCAAAACAGCATGAAGCCTGCATAATTATCTTTCTCCTTGCAGTTCCTTATACAGGCTGGAGACTAATTAAACACATGTGCAGGCTAGAAAATGATTTGCAAAGATATATCTTTTGTCAGTTTGCAAGGGGACCTAACCAGAAGGAAAGTACTAGCAAGAAAAGGGGGACATTGCCAGCTGTCTTGTACTGTCATTTTCACTACTACCTTGGCTTTTAATTTCACCCTTCTAGAGCACAGACAAATTAGATTTTGCATCTGCTTTGCAATGAGATGAACAAAGTTCAGGACAATGGTGAGCTCAGGCCCCAGGCTTCAAGAGCAATATAAACACATATACAGGGGTTTTAAAGCATTTTGGTGCTGGCTTCATGCACTACACAAATATCTTTTCCATTATAAATCTACCTGTCCTAACATGACCCATTTATAACATAGAAACAAATTAAAATAAGCATTTTTCTTGCTTCTGTTGCAGAAAGGCAAAACCAAGTAAAACCTTCAATTTTAAAATCTGTTCTTTAATATTTAGCATGCTAACAAAAAGGTCTAAAACATCCATTAAAAAACATACTTAGTAAAGAATTTCTCCAACATACAATCACACCTACATCTTCTCCCTCCTTTCTAGGAGAAGAAAAAAAAAAAACAAACAACAAACCTCAGCCTACTCACCAGGGCCTTAAATCACGTCTCTTTTCATGTCCAAAGTGAAAGCACCTGCTCAGGCTGGCTCTCAGCTGGCAGGATTGAATTGGAGCCCAGCAACCATTGCCTTGATAGGAGGCAATATTATTAACTTTAATTCCTTCACATCAGCATTGATCAGAAGTGGTTACTGAGTATCAGGAAGACATCGTGATGTCAGTACATGCTGCTCAAGGCCAGTGTAATTACACAGAAATGAAGGATGCTGTGATCGGTCCAAACAATTGTGTGTAATTATAATGGAAAACTCTGATCTTCTGTGGTTTTCATCCCACATACACTACCTAAAGACTTATGTCATTTAAAGGCTTGTGGTTTCTGTGAGTCTGAAGTCCAAAAAAAAAAAAAGCGTCAGCTGCTCCAAAAACTGTAGCCAGTGAGTACATTTTTAAGGTGATGATGACAATCTTCAAATGATATTTTCCACCGGTGAACCACTGTAGGGCAAGAGAAAGGAGACTATGCTTGCTCATAAACAGTGCTTCTCCAGGCTTTCAAACCCTGTGCAAATTAAAATGAAATTATAAGTATGTTATGGCACTGCGTGGCTCTGGCAGGATGGTTCAGTGCCACTTTAGGATCCCAAGAGGACTGGTGGAGCAAGACTGCAAGACTTTGGATGTGTCAGTCTCTCCCATAAAGCGTTAGTTTTAGATATCCAAAAGCCTGAAAACCCACATGCAGAGGGATGCCTTCCTGAAAACAGGTTTGCTGCAAGAGGGGCTGTGGTAGAAGCTGGGAGGGGAGAAGTCTCCTAAGATGAATGATCCTTTCTCATCTTTACCAGCAATTGCACTCCATCATCGTCATTTTAAAACCTCCCATGGAAATAAATGCACTGCTACATCCTGTCTCTGGTTCTCCTCCATTTCCCTGGCTCCTCTCCTCCTGCCAGACATCCCCTTTCTCCCTCCACACCTGGGGAAGCACAGGAAGGGTTGGGGGGACACAGCATTGGCAGACAACTGGTCTCTTCTGCTCTCACTCAGGTGCCCTCCGGATGAAGTCCCTTGCATTAGCATCACTGCCCCCCCCACCCCAGCAGGAACTTTCTATCCCCAAACTCCATCCATCCTCTTTCCAAAACACTGAAAGCAGGAGCGAACAGTGGTGACAAGGAGGCTGTTTGCTCACATGTGTCCTCACTATGGCAAATATCATGCTCAGAGTCAGCTCGGTGAATACCAGGTGGCCACACGCAGGCTGCCAGGGGCCACTTCATGCCATAAAATATCCCAGAGCTGTCAGAGAGTAACACTTCTAATTCCAGCATAGTGAAACATCAGCTCTGGAGGAGTTTTGCAGGGCCTGGCTGTGAGTGCACTACCGGATTGCTTTGTGTCCCCATGCACAGCCAGCCCTGCGCTCCCCTGCTTGCACAGCCCTTATAGCTCAGCACCTATCACTCATACAGGATGCACGGCTCCTGCCAGCACAGCCAGGGCTGCTGCAAGTCCCCATTGCGCGGCCAATGCTGCCACCCTAATGCAAAGCAAAGAATATTTCTGCACCAAGCAAGAGGGGAGAGCCTCCACCACCGTCCCTGCACCCCCGCTGCGCAGCCCTGCGGTGTACACGCAGAGCCCATCAGGACACCAAGATGGGGGCATAGAGCTGGGGGATGTTTTATTTGCTGATTTTCAGAGATTCAAGACTAGGTGTAATCAGCCTCCTTCAAGGCGTGGGAGTTTATCGGAAAGCCATCCCAGGCTGGTAAAACAGATGGACAGGGCTATCGGTGTGGCCCTCCCTGGTGGAGAGCGGGGAGAAGAGAGGCCATTCGTCCTTCTCAGACCCTGTGTGGTCAAACGAAGAAATAACAATTTCATATATTCTCTTTCTCACAGTCATATGATGTGAAAATCTGTTAAAGAGAAACCTTAAAAGAGTACCCAGCAGAGCATTAAACTGATGGAAAAAGACTTAGCGCTGACATTTTTATCCATCTTAAGATATTAGGTAACATCAATATTTTTTAAAAAGCCCAGAAATATGCAGAATAGCTAAAATAAATGCTCTCACCTATTAGTTTAATATTTTCTCTATGTGAATATTTCACTAATTTCCCCTCCAAGGAAGATTTCCTCCCAAAAGTAGCCAGAGAGGCTGTTCGGTGGGCTTGCTCCCCTTAGGAAAATGGCAATGCTGACATCTACTGTCAGCAGCACAGAATCGCCTGCACCATCTGCTCGCAGGTGGGTTATCCCTGGGCCAGGTTTATTAACTAACAACTCTAGCTGAGGGCAAACACGCATACCAATAAACTAAGGAAATGGAACTCATGCCACGATGTTACAACCCCAGAGAATGATCTGAAGTGCAAATATTTATAGAAGGGTGTATCACACTGATCTCATTTTTGTTACTGAGCTAAGGTACCTTCAAAATATACATGCTTGGAGCAGGTAAACATTTGCTTTCTTTAAGAGACCCACAGGACTTTTATGCGTTAATTCTCTCCCCCTTCTAGATTTATTTTCTCTATTAGGTTTTACACTGTTGCTTTCATCCAATTAGTACTAAAATCTTCTTTTTTTTTCATCACGGTGCAGATAAGAAACATGTTTTCTTTCCTGCAGCAAGAAAGAATAAACTGCCAAAAAAAGCACTTTAAAGATTACAAATGAAGCTTATAACAGTGTTTGTGCCTCTGCTGCTGTGTTTGAACGCTGCGTCTCTAATAATATTTAAGTGACATTCAGGAGCCCCATGTCGTGTACATTATAGGAAACATCAATGGGGTGGGGGAATAAACCTTGAAGCTGCAAACCAAATGCAATACTGACAGACACTGGCAATTAATAGAAACAGAGAAATTGTGTATGGCTGTGCATACACTAGGGAGGATAAGCAGAATCCACTGTTTCCACATGCAGCAAAGCAGGCAAAATGACTTTTGGTTGCGCATCAAGAAGTTGCAAAAGTTTCTTGTAAGAGGAGTTGTTCCTGATTACATTTTTAAGAGTGCCCTTATTGGAGCATTCCCAATTATAAGCAATTAATTTCTTTATAAACTGGTACTACAGCCATTCCAGCTAGCATGTCCTCAACACATTATGCACAACAAGCAGCTATTGGTGCAAAGTACAACAGGGTTCTGAAATGACCCTGCGCTTTCTGATGCATTTCATCAGAAGTCATTTGAAAATAACAGAAGCTTGGGGCTCATCTTTCCTCTCCCATCCTTATCAATATTAAGAGCTAGTATGCACGAGGCCCAGCTGTGGTGCATTGGCATGAAACTATGTACGATCAACACCTGATGAGCATTTTAACTATAATACAAGGTGTATTTGAGCAGGAGTGATAGTTTTAGTAGGCTCTTGGGAGGCAGGTAGCAGCTGGGCTGGTCAGAAATTGCCTGATGAAAGATATCATCAGGAAGAGAAACTCTTTAGACAGGTTGGTAATGGTAGGGCTCTCTAGTATGCTGGAGAGCTTGATCCAAGCCCCTCTGTTGCTCAATTTGGGCTATAAACTTTTTTTTGCTTCTTGTGGTGTTGGCTAATCTGGAGGAGCAATGCTGGGTTGTTTTTTTTCCTCCCTGCTTCAACAAGGTTGTGTTCCCCTGAATTGCGAAGGGGGGAACCTCAAAAAAGGTCCCCTTTTTGCAAGATAGAAAAATGGTATCTCACTGAGCTGTTCTCTATCCTAACATTTATATTGCAACACTATCTGCTTCTTGCAATGTTTGCTGTACCTGTACCATAAAGAGCTATTTGTTTGGTGGATGGATGGAGGAAGATCAGTGAGATCGTGATGCTGCCTCTGTCCCACTTGTCTCTTTGTGGTTAGTTCTGATTTTCTCCTTGCAGGAGCTCACGTGTCCCTTCTGCACAAGAGTGCACTGTCTCCTGTTGTGATGCTTATTTGTATTAGGAAAACATTTTCAGACCCTTAGCAGGGAGAAGAACTTTGCGCTGTGGGCACTGAGGACAGAAGAGCTCCCAGGTAAATGGCAGAAAGGGAGGAGGAGGAAGGACTGCATGAGCCAGGAAGGTGGGGGCCAGGAGTCTGTGGGATCCTGGTGGCCACAGACACCCACACATACACCCCCTGCCACCACCCAGCAATGGGGACCTGAGCAACACATTGTCATCTTGGCTGAAGCTCCCTGGGGAAAGAAGGGGTCTGGCCAGTTTCTAGGGACCTCCAGCCTTTTCCTTGTAGCACAGGAGGTCCCACCTACAACCCCTAAATTGGGGGAGACTATGGCCTATGTGGAAAAGCTGCTTTGAGGAAGATGCAGTGCTTTCCAACACAATCATAAAATAAAACCTAGCTGTCTCTAAATGGAGAAAAAAGGGGGAAAAAAAAAAAAAAAAAAGAAAGCATTGAGTGCAATGCTCTTCTGCCTGAATTCACAACATTCAGCCCTACCTGCATGCCAGGGTGCTAAAACCAGCTGCGTATCAGCAAAGCAGAGACAATGTGGTGCTGGGCTGGGGCTGGCTGCTCTAGGTCAAGTACTTCCATGGGTTTTGGGGGTGCCTACAACTGGTACCTTCCAACTTAGGGAGAGGTGGGGGAAAGTATTTTGAAGCAATGATATAATACCACTCTATTTTTTCAGTGTATGAGGTAATGAACATCTTTAGTGCTTAAAGGTGCTGCAAGGAGCTGCAGGGCATGTGTGAATGCCAACGTTTTATGGAATGGGTGGTTTTACTGCCAGCAGACTTAAAAAAAAAAAATCCCTGCAGTTTATATTAATAAGACTGGATGTTATTGCGTGTCAGGAGTTATTGTGATTTATAAAGTACTTCTTACTTGGTGTGTAATGAAAACACTTGGCTCTCAGTCCTAGTCACTAACAGGAGATGATAGTAGCTTTATCTGCAATAGCCAACTTGACCTGGAACCTTCTGTCATTTTTAACAATATTTTAGTGCTGCCTTTTGCTTTCACCTGAGCTTACGATAGCCTCGACTTTCTAATGTTAATAAATAATAGAATCCTTTTTCTAAAAGAAGGAATTTAAGAAAAAAGGAGACAACAGCACTGCTTGGTATTAATTCCCAAAACAGCCCTGCTCCATAAGTGCAGATCCTCGTTGTGCAATGCTGCAGAATTGGTCCTTTAATAACCTGCTCTGCTTGCTGTTACCAAGCAAGCATTCAGGACTATTATTCTTCTGTTGAGAATTTGACACATGTTAAAGATGCCAAAAATATAACAGGGGGAGAGGGTTGAGATGCATGTAAGTAGATGGATGGGTCCAGAGCTAAATAATTGTTCCCAAGCATGCTTCTTTGAAAAAACACCCTCTATTTAATACCAAAAGTGTATTACTGTGAAATAGCTGTGAGTTGGGAAAAGACCCTTTCACAAGGGGACTCCTCAGGACCACACTGGATTACTCTTTGCCCTGTGTGCATATATATAAAATTTAAAAAGCAAGAGAGCTGACATGCACAGGGCTACCTTTGCTACTCCCCTGCTCAGCTGTTCTTTAAATGATTAGGTAAGGTATGGGTATGGCTTGATAACCAGGGATCACTGGCCCTGCAAAAGTAGGGCTGGCTCCTAAGATAATGCCTTCCCCTATTGGCTCCTGCCATGAGAAAACAACCCAGTATAAAACTTTCTACCTGTGCATCATCTTGGCAACATGAGTTATTTCAGTATAGTTCTATGGCATCTTTAGGGTTAGAGCAAATGGCAATCACTGGGAAGGCAGAGAATAGCACCATGAACTCCCTGCGGTGGAGGGGAAAGGTGTCAAATTGCTCCGACCTGAGCAAAGCTCTAGTGCACACTAATACTGCACTGGGTCCATCTAGCTGCAGGGAAAGTTTTATTAAAAAAAAAAAAATTAGAAGTAGCTAATGCATCCTGCTTCTCTAAATGCCTACAGGGCTTCTGCCCTCCCCTGGGAGCAGCAGGGAAACTGGGCACTGTGGCCACTGCATCCTGCGGAGCTGTGTTTCCATGCTGAGTGTGGCTGCAGGTACAGGGGACATCCTGCCCTTGCCTGTCCCGCTGTGCCTGTGATGGCCTGTGTGCTGCCTGCAAGAAGCCTGGCCCACCTGGCAGGGAGCTAGCAACAAGCATCAGGCTTGGGCTGCTTGTAAACTGGATGCTGGAAACAAGTACAATATAACTTTTTTCCAGGGGTAGGGAAAAGAGCTTCCCAGCTAGGAGGCTGAAAAATCTCATAAATGCCCAGAAATGGGGTCATTTTCTGGCAGTGAAGATGGGTGATATCACCTGATCTGCTTTGGACCTCTTGTCTTGTCCCTGAGCAAGGCTGGCCCCATCCAGTCCCACTTTGCATGGAAAAAACTCCCATCAGGCTCTTGCTGAATTTCCACACCTACAAAAGCCCATGAGCTATTTCACTGGCAGCTGGGACATGTGATAGGGCCAAATCAAGAAGCTGGAAAAACCTGGGTGAAAGAAATTGCTGCTAGATATATTGTCATTGTACTTGGCAATCCAATCTTTTAGGTTGTGCTTATTTTATAACTAACTGCCAGATCAGGTCCAAGGCAGAAATACGGTGTGAAAGGACAATAAAGATAAAATACACTTAACTTTAGGCAATGAATGCCATCCTCCTTTTAGATAGGGAGGCACACCAGAAAAATGGCAAGGAATAGTCTTCTATAGAATTACCATAGCAGCCGTGAGAGCCAAGTACAAGGGACTGTACAATTACCTTGGAGAATGGCAAATATTTTACAGGCAGCCTCCCTCTGAAATGCAGGTGGAGAATGACCACAGATGCTTACAGGAGACTTAATTGTCCTTGCCAGCAAGGCTCATTATCCATACATAAACATATGCGCTGCTTCTTAACAGCAAAGTGCACTTTTTCAAGAGAATATTTTAAATCTGAACTGCTTGTGTCAAATTAGTTGAGTCTGGCTTCGTTTTAATTACACCAGCCATTGGATTGTGCGGGAGGATGAACGATGTGCTACTTTCGTAGGCAGAAGAAGATACGTTTGCAAAATTATTACCTATAAAACATAGCTCTGTCACTCAGCGTTGCCACAGGAGCAATGTCAGAGGTCGGTAATGAGTCTTAATGCATGTTTCAGTGGGTTTTTACTCAGGGCCTCAGCCAGAGTTAACTTCTTAAGAGGTTTCTGCCTCTCGTTGACTGAAACCATGTAAAGTGAGAGCTGCACCTTGGCTCTGTTGCCCTACATGTCCTGGAGTCCCTTATACCAGAGCAGGCAGGTGGAAAACACAGCCAGGTTAGGCTAATAACTTTTTTTTTAATCCATATTCTCCATTTGTGTAAGGCACTGGAGAGTCAGACCCCAGAGAAGCAGGCAATTTCCTGCAGGTATTTAACAAGGTGTGGCAGGAAAATGGGGAGAGGGTAGTGGCTCTGGAGGCAGAATTGCCAAGGAAGTGTTTTTCTCTCCTCAGGCACCATTTATAACCGCCTCACTGGTGATGAAGATGAGGCCCAGGTACTTCAAAGCACATATAATGTTGGGAGTGGGCTCAGAAGGAGCAGCCTTTGAAGTGTGAATTGAAGAATAATGGGTTGGGCATAGGACGAGAGGGGTGAGCATCCTGACAAGTGGAACAGGTTGGGTGAAAGGAGAGAGGGGATTTTTTTTTCTAACCTATTGTATCAATGTTAACCAGGAGACCTGTTCACATCTCTTCAGCTTGGCCAGATTTTTCAAATAATAGTTAACTGTGGCAGTAATGAAACTGCTGGATGTTCTAGTGAGTGAAGTACATTTGAAACACGCCAGAACGCAGCTGCTGTCGGATGGTGCTCGATGAGCAAGAGAGTTGTCATGGCCTGGTGTTCACTCCCATCTTTTGATGGGCAGGAGTGAACAAAACCCAGTTCAGCAAGTGAGCTGGCCTTGGCTGGGGCACGATGTTGCAAACTTGCAGAGGTCTGGTAATCCTGCACTTCACAGAAAATTAAATAGGATCACCAGGGTTCTTTTGCAAGTACCCAGTCCTTGATGAAGTGCCCTGGGGGTCCCACCGCTGCAGCTCAACAGCACGAGGGGACAACTGCTAACACAACCTCTGCTGTCTGCCCACAGCCTGAGCATGGCATTTCCAAAGCACAATTTGTGGGTTTTATTTATTTTTATTTCCTAGGGCTGAAGAAGATGCCTGGGACAGCATGGATGCCTGTCAGTGTGAGAGGCATCCTTGCATGGGCTTTTCCCATAAGCAGGATGGCAGATTTTTACAAGAATGTTGTTGGGGTTTCTTACTCTTTCTAATAGTCAACTCATTACATTTGAATGTGGCTTTTTGGGGATGGTAAAAGCCAAAGTTACAGTTCTGAAAGCCTGTAAAAAGTCGATCTGTCCTTGCATTGTAAACTTAGCAGGAAAAGCTGTGAGCTTGCAGGAGTGGAAGCCCAATGCCTGCAGCAAGTCTCTCTCAGCTCATGCCGCTTGCGAATAAAGGTTAATAATGTTTGAAACTCTTAAAACTCAGAGTTCAGTCTACCATCCTTAGGCAAAAAAAAAAAAAAAAAAAACCAAGACCTTTAAGAATTAATTCAGGATTTCCCTTGTCAGAGCAAGGCCATGAACTGAGGCGCTGCAGCCTCCTGAGTGCTGCTTCCAAAATCTCAAGCCACTTGGTGATACTCATATCAAAACCAGGAGGGGAAATATATGAGAGATGGCTGTTCCTTCTAAATCTGTACTGAAGTGGGGAGTCCTGCCTGCTTGTTCCAAATAAAATATCATGTTGATAGGGCTGCTATTTGCTGAGCTGTTCAGGCTATAGCCAGTGTCAGACTCTATGCACAGAAGGAAAACAAGTAGCATGTTTTGTCCCATCCACTACTAAGAACAGTAAACCACTGTGTACAATTAAGCCCAGGCATTTAAAAAACAAACAAACAAAAACAACAAAAAAAGCGCCCAAAACAAAACACAATAAAGCCAAAGTATAACTGACCAAGCAGCAAGAGATTAAAAACCAGAAAAAGACATTACAGTCCATTTTAATCCCCACTTCACTAATGTTTCAGTGTTTAGGGCTCACGTTCTCACTTTTCTCAGCTAAGGGTGCTTAGCTTTCACTTTTTTCTCTCTCCACCACTACCACGAGCTTTTAGTCACAAAAAAAAAGATTTCTAACTCTAGTGGGACATCTAGAAAACAAGGTGATGTCCCAAGACTGAGGCTGAAGTCACAAGCAATGCTAATACATTGAATGAAATGGGGACAAAACAGACAACTAGAAGAACACCCAACATACTTGTATCTATCTCCCTCCTCATTAATAAGACCCCAAAAAGGCACAAACCCACAAAAGAAAATTCTCTAGTGAATAGGAGGCATGAATAACAAGCATATCTGAGCCCTGATGGCTATTCCTGCTCCTGCAGAGGGAGCGATGGCTGCAGCCCCACAGCACGGCTCAGGTGGGGGGGGATGAGAGGGGACACAGAACTGGGGGAGCACCTGAGGACAAGGGCTGCTGCCAATATCTTGCCCTTGTTTGGATTCCAACCCCCCCAGTAGTTGGCTTTTCCCCTGTATTCAAAAATTATGAGCCAAATCCTGCAGAAACTAAGTCAGTGGTGTTAAAGAAAAGCACCCCAAACCAGAATTTTTCATTGATCTGTTGTTTGTTTTCTTTCTGGGTTTTTGGGCTCATTAAGTGTCGCTGAACCTGGGTTTTCCATAACCATGAGAACCACACATTTGCCTCTGAAAACCTATGAAATCACTTGGGGTACTGACAAAAAATCTGGCCATGGAGCAGCTTTGGGATTTGGCTGCAGCTGAAGGTGGTGACATTAACAGCTTTCAATTACTGTCAGCTACAACCTGAGGTCTGGGGCTTGTTAAGGGAGGAGTATTTTTGGTTTAAAAGCCCCCTGCACCCTACTTAGGAGTGCACTGAGTGAAGGAGGGAGGGGTTTGAGCTCTTGGCCCTGTGTGGTTGTGAAGCTGCTTGGTGAATCCTGTTGCATTTATCCTTTGGGGAATTTGGAGGTCTGTCCTTCAGCTGGTCCTCTGTGCCTGTGAGGGTGTTGTAAGCCTGCTCCTGGGTGTAGGTGGTGGCTGCTGCCCACAGCATGTGGGCTCTGTCTCTTACAATGTGGCCTGGGTCCCAACTTAGTCCTCCAGGAGCAAGCAAGTATTGTCCTTATAAATAAGGACAATGATATTCCTTGTTTGTGCTAGTCTGGATTTTTCTCTTACCTTGCTTGTTTGCAAGGAGGTAACTTGCCCCACGTGCCTAGCTTTCTGCAGCAAAGCCCGGGCTCAGCCCAGTCAGGGTAGAAAAGTCTCACTTGTACTAACAAGGTCATAAATCTTCTCTGGTCCCACACTGGGCTGATTGCCCTTCTGAGGAGTTTGCTTGGAGCCTCTGAAATCGCTGGAGCCTGCCACTGTGTGTGGATCAAAGGGAGCAGCTCTCTGTGATAAAGGTAGGAGCTATCAGGACATCAACAAATAAATGGGATTTCTGGCCAAACTGTCAGAGCTTGTGACTGAGCGCAGGGTGGGTGACAGCCAGGCTCTATTATTATTATGATGATGGAAAATTTCATATCTGAGATGATATCCCCCTGACCCTGTTCTCCCAGGTGCTATACACACAAAAAGTCTCTGCCTTGAAGTTCTTACTACTTAAGCAGGGTTACATGGGAGGGAAGGGAATTGCTCCAGGTTACATGAGCTTGGGGCAGAGCTAAGGATAGACATGGGCTTTGCCAATTGTTGTCCTAGCAGAGTTTGCACATAGCTCCCACAACAGGAGTGGGCTGTCAGCTCTCGTGTTGCTCGTGCAGGGGAGGGACATCTTGTAAAAATAATCAAGTTTCTCTTTTCACCTATTCTTGCTCACTTTCCTATTTCCCAGGGGACTTCTCCTGAAAATACCAATGCTGTAGTGTTTGTGCATGTGAGGCAGGCTTCCTCTAACATCTGGTCTCATCTCGCCGACCCCATCTTGCGTGTCGGCTGCTTCCCCTGCTCTCCTTCCTGCATGCCTTCCTGGGGAGCACAGGCTGCAGCCTCCTCCAGGTGTCCTGCCTGAAAGGGCTTTGCCAAAGTCTTGCATACAAATTTGCTGCCATCGAGGTTGTCTTTGTTTTCCCTTAGCTGAATTATTGTGAAAATTTAAATTTAGTAAGAGAAGAGCCTGCATATTGTCAACTTCTGTGCTCAGGGAGAGGGACTGCTGCTTTTTTTTTTAAGGTTCCCCTAAAAAGTGCATGTTGCAGAAAGAGAAGCTGTGCTACTACCTGCTTGGCTCCTCTCTTTGCTGTTTTCAGGATGCTCAGGTGCTGTTTCAGGGCACACTGATGAGCTTACCATTGCCGGCAAGCCTGCAAAGAAAGGCTGCTCTGTGTGGGTGACTCTTTTATTTTCTTTCCTTTTTTCTTTCCCCCGCCCCAGCCAGAGCCTTGGCACACCTGCTGGCTCTCCTACGTTGCCATCTGACTGCAGCGCGTGCCTTGCACAGTGGTTGGCACCCTCAGAAGAGTGTCTCGGGCACGGCTTTTAGCGAGGAACCGTGAAGTCCCTGCCCTGTGCTAGGGATGCAGTGCAGCAGGATGCAGCCAGCCCTGGGTTGGCATGTGTGATAGCCCTCCTGGGGCTTTTTCCCCCAGTGCCCTAACAGGGAGCTCTCTCTGCAGAGGGGAGAGCAGAAAAAGGAAAAAACAAAATTCAGGGTTCTGCAAGATGTACTGTGCATTAGCTAGCTTGCTTTCAGTGACTTTAGGGGGGATATCAGCATCGTTTTACCTCTTACTTATTTTTGAGACCAGGCAGAACTCTTGTATTTGTCATTGCAATTGCATAACATGGCATCCCTTCCTCCCATGAAGAAGTTGCTTTAAAAATCATCAACTTCTTTTTGTTTTTTCTTTCAACTAATGGCAAAAGGAGGTTCTTGTTACTGAAACATACTAGTTGGTTAAATGCATGCATGTGTACTTCTGAATTTGCTCAGAGGGCTGTGAAAATCCCCAAACCTGCTGCAAAAGCCAGCCTGGTCTTCCTATCCTCTCTCCTGTGGGCAGCTTGTGGCAGCCTGAAGTTTAAATGGCTGGGGGGACTCAGGGGTGGGCCATTAGCGCATTTAAATGCTTCTCCTAAATGCTAGGAAAGGCCTCCTCGGTAGGGGAAAAAAAATTAGGATGCTTAATTAACTGACCAAGATAATTAATAGATGCCCAGCTCCAGGCCTGTGGGGAGGGTACCAAAGTCAATGGGAAGAGCCGTGTGAGGCTTGGCAGACATTAACCCTGCACTTTGCCTGCTGAATTAGTGCTGGGATGACAATGCACGTGGGGTGTAAAGCCCTGGTTAAGGGATCTTGCAAGCTGGGGGGAGACTGACTGGGTTTAATGGCCAAACATCCCTGGCCTGTGGACCCAGCTGTTAAATAACAGTGGTAAAGCTATCCTCTGCTCCACTGGTGAGGTTATGAGAAGTGTGGTGGACTACTGTCTTTCATAGCTGAAATGTTAGGAAGAAGCCATCCCAACTCTTTTAGAGCATCAGGGCTTGGGGAATTTTCTGCTCCAGGCCAGAAGAGGTTTCCTGCACAGGGCAGAACCTGTTCCTGCCTGACCCTGGCATGCCTGGGGTAGTGGATGGGGATGCGGAGCTTCTCCAGGTGCCTTTGGGGAAAAAGCTGCCAGGCTTGGGATCTGCCAAGCCTTGCCTGTGGGTAGACTGGAGGTGAAAAACAAGCAGGTTTGTTCCATGCTGAACATGCCCACGTCTTGTCACACAAATGTGCAGCATGGATGAAAACAAAAAACAAGCTACAGATGGACACTGGCAACCTGTCGCTAAGCACAAGCCTCTAAATTCAAAATAAACATAATGCAGCAGCTAGCATCTTCTGAATGGGATCTGCTGAATTTCTGTCGTGATGTTGAAATGTCCTGATCGTTGTTTGCAACTGGGACTTAATTTCAACTTGAATTTCATCAGCCTGTAAAATAAATTCCTGAATGGGTCATGAATTCTTATATTGGTTATTGGTGCTGCAGGGCAGTGCCTGAGTCCCTGGTGAGGTATAAGACCCCTGGGAACTGCATCAAGCTCGGCCAGAAGAGACTCCTGAGAAGATGACTGGATCTGTCCTGAGACTTGCAGATGCTGCTTTGGTCACCCCTGAGAAGTTTCTCCAATCTAGAAAACACCAATAAAAAAGTTGCCACAACCTCTACAGGCAACTCATCTATTCCCATGCCTGTGTCCCCCTGCCACTAGAAAGTTTTTCTTTAATGCCTCTCCTAGCTCACCTTTGCTACAGGTGGCACCTCCTGCTTGCCCTGTCCTGCGCCAAACAAGCCCAGGAGAGGAGGCAGCTCTCCCCAGGAGGTCTGGTGGGCTGCAGGTGACAGAGAAATAGCCAAAGGAAACCACGCAAACATCGCTCTTGACATGTATAAGTGTTCTGGCTAACGGGGGTTGTTTCTGGAGGGCAGGAGCTGAGGGCAGCCCGGGCAGACTGAGTGGGTGAAGGCATTTCTCTAGAGCCGCAGCTCCTGTGGGCTGGCTCCCACGCAAAACTTTTCTGGAGGAACTTAAGAGACTTTGATTCAAGCTGCTTGATGGTGCCAAGGCTTTCTTCTCCTACCCAAGGAGATAAGAGCAGCTGTGCTTGGCCAGACCCAAGCTCCCTCTCGCCTGGTATTTTGTCTCTGGCTGAGATCAGAGGTGGCTGAGGAGGGAAGGCAGGCGCTTTCCCTCTCCTAACCTCCTTGCCAGCTGCATGGCCATGGTTCCCAGAGCACTGCCTCTCCCTGGAAGGGGCTGCCAAGCAGGCACGGGGGAGATTGAGGGCCAAATTGTGGAGAAAAGATTTTTTTTGTTGGCTGTGGTGGAGTCCCTGCAAAGTTCACTGAGCTCTGAGTAATTAATTGCAGAGCACATGTATTTGTGTGCATGCCCAGAGTAATTAACTGAAGTGAAACGCATGTATTTCCAATCTTACACGCTGTGGTTAAGATAGAAGTGAAGATGATCATCAAATTGAATTACTTCTTTATTAGCAAGGCTCAGGGACATCTCTACAGCTACATAATTAATTTTAATTGTGCATATGAGTGACTCCTATCAGGGTTTGAAGTGAGATGCTGCATCTGTATCCCACAAGCAAGACTATAACTATTAGTGTGTAGGAAGGTATATGGAAAGTGAGGATTTGGTGACCTATTTTCCTTTCATGTTTGAAGATTTTCAAGCTGATGAAAGTAGAGAAGCTCTTCCCAAGAATACACCTCTTCACCAACGGACTGAAGAAGGGATTTCTGCACATCAGTATAGAGCCTGATGTTTTATACTTGGGTTTACACAAAAAGAGACTGAAAACAGAATTAACGCTCTGGGGCCACAAATATTTTCTTAAATGCCACAACGGACACCAGCCACCCCACAGTGAGATGCGAGGACCTCACAGACATTCATACTTATTCACATTCGCCTCACTTGGATCAATTGTGGTTTATTACCCTATCTCTGCTCTTTTAGGTGGTGTGTAGCCTCCAGGTATGTCAAGGAGTCTCTTGAGTACATTAATATGCACACAGAGAGTAAGTTACAGCATAGAGAGGAGAAGAGGCCATTGAAGGAACTTCTTCTGTTCTCTCTGCCGTTAATTTGCTGAAAAACCTGGACAGAGACAGCAGCAGCCTTTTGGCTTTCCCCGCTGTTAAAAGATGCATAGTTTCTGGGTCTCTGTGGCATCACGTAGGGATGCTCAGAAATCTTTGTTGGACAAAAATTATTCATGGTTAAGCTGTTGGAGGAGACATGCACGTGAGTGCAACAGAATTACAGGTGGGGTCGAAAAATGCCAAAATAGGAAACTGGCAAAGCAAGGCAAGTCCTGCGCTTGTCTCCCTTTGTCGTGAAGCAGGTATAACCCTTCTGTGTGACACACAATTTTTAGTTATTTGCATAGTAATTTAGCTTAAAATATTTTTAAAAGGCTAAGTGCTAAAGCACAAAGCAGAGTTACAAAGTATAACCTTTATCGTTATCATTATGGAGAAAATATTTACGCTATCTTAGCTTTCATTTGCTGATGAAATACTATCTAGTGGCATCAAAAAAAAAAAAAAGAAAGAAAAACCCAAACCCCAGACTATGCTACATTTTAATTGCAGCCTGGCTTTTGATCAGATGTGTATTTTGGAAAAAAAAAAAAAGAAGAGAGAGAGAAATGTGGCTTTGTGTGTATTCTATGTTACATTATTATTCAGTAAGTCCTAAACCACAAAAGCTCCTACGGGAAGATTCATTATCGCATTAAGCACGAGAGAGAAAGGGGATGCCTTGCTGGCAGTCGCAGACAATATGTTACTTTTTTTACTTTGGGTTGGTTCCCCCCTCCCCTTTGGGGGCTGCGTGCTCTAGAGAAACAGTTTAAAACATAGTTGGATGGAAAAAAAGAAAAAAGAAAAAAAAAAGTCAGGCAGGAGGCAAGTGACCGCAGTGCAAAGCACTGTTTCGGCAGGCTGGAGGTTTTTAACGGCTCCCGTCTGACTTCAAACGCCTCCTCAGCCTGCAGCGAACCCTCGCCGTGCAACTTTGCAGCCTGATAAGCATCGCCAGTGAGAGATGCTGTGGTACCCAGCATCCCCCCCGCGGTACCCAGCTTCACCCCACGGGCATCTCCCCGTCCCTGCGTGGAGCTGGGCTCTCCAGCCCTGCGCCAGGGATCTCCACCCTCTCACTCTGCAGTGCTGGTGTTTTCTTCTGCCCTCTGAAAGGTGGTGGGTTTTTTTTGCTTTCCCTGGGGAGCTGGGTGCTCTGGGGTGATGGCAAGCACGATGGCCCAGATCTGTCGGGGAAAGGACTCTCTGGAAATAACCAAAAATAGTTGCAGAGCAGCCAGATCTCTGTGTTGCAAGTAACAGGGAAATGAAAGCGTTTTCTTCACCGAATTGCTGATTTATGGTGGCTCAGCTTGTGGGTGACCAATCTGAGCCAGCACTGGAAAAAAAAAAAGAGCCGAGATTTTGGAAAACGCTCAACACCTGTCTTCTGACAGGAGGCAGGTTTCAGCTGTATCGTATGGGATGCTCACTAATGAATAGCCTGGCAAGCAGGCTATTTTTTTTTTTTAATTATTTTTTTTAAAGTGTAGGCCATATTCTCAAAGTAATGATACATTTAAAAACAACAACAAAAAAAGATATTAAAGCCCATTTATTTTGCTTTGAAAACTGAAATCCATGTGATGGAGGCCCTGCCTGGATTGTTCTTTTGGTTACAAAACCCCCATTCTTCCTGTAAGGGAATTCCAGAGCTTCAAGACTGACTGGTTCCGTAATTTGTGTCTTTAAAAAAAAAAACACAAAAAAACCCAACACAAAACCAAAGATACATCACTTGTATGTTACATTTTATTGATGTTACTGTAAAATACATATTTGCTTGCATTCCTAATTGGGGAAGCACAGATGGCAGTGGCTTCTGCTAGAGTGATACGCTCTTTAAAATATCTGGTAACATTACAACAAAGTATAGTCATTAAAATGAGTGCCTGCATGTGCCGCAGGAGTTTCATTCTCGGGAGGAAGGCGCTCTCCTGTTTTAAGGTGGGAGGGCTTGGTTTAACCCATCCCTGGGCTGGTACCAGGCATGGTGGGATAAATCTGGCACGGTGGGATAAATCTGACGTGGTTGACCTGAGCACAGTGCTGCTGAAACCGCTTGCTTGAGGGCAAATTTATCCTTTCTGCGTGGAGGTGTTCATAAGGGGGTGATGTGCCCATGGGGTCTGGAGCTGGTGGAAGTAATAGGTAAATTTATTCTGGTGTCATGTTCCTTGCGCGCAGTTTGCGCAATAAAAGGGGAGCTAAGGAACAGCGACTGCCTGCCTGAAAATGCACTGGTCCTTACAGTGTCTGGAGGGCTCGGCCATTGGAAGGGTAGTGCTGCTTTGAAAGAAAAAGTAGGAAAGGGGAAAAAAAGAAAAAAGGTAGCAATGGATGCAGGTCGTTCATCTTCTTCAGAAGGCTGTTTTAATTCTCTCTTCTCTTCCAAATCAAGCTGTCATGAGCAACCGCAGAGCAAGTGAGCAGCATTTTCCAGAGCGCTTGCAATGTGTTGGCAGCGAGCACGTGCCGGGAGGGAGGGGGAAGCTCTTTCAGTCATTTCATTTTAAAAGTGGTTTTGTGATAAAGCCACTGCCGTCGGGTATCCTATGCTCTTTGATAACGCTCCTCTCCCCTGCTGCAGCTCCCTGCCCCAGAAAGCTCACTGCGACTAGGGCATTTTACCACCCAACACCTCAGCTCCTCTGCTTTTGGGACAACTCTGCATACATCAGTGCCCTTACACCTTCCCTCATGTTAGGAGGGTTAAAATACTAACAGCTCATCAGGAGCTGGAGTTTCATTAACTTTCTGTTTTCAAAGGCTCCGCGCCAGCCAGCCATTCGCGTGTGTAGCTGGTGTTGTTAGTTTTGCAGGCTCCGGTGAGGCTAAGTGTGTGCCTGGTTTCTTACTTGCAGCATCCCTGTCGGCCAGGGTGTTTTTTGGGTGCCTTGCCGAGCCTTCGCAGAGCTGTGTGGGTTGGGGGTGGGGGGGACAGCAGAGCACCCTCCCACAGCCAGGCTGCCAGTGTGCATCGTGAGACACTCAGAGCCATCAGCTCCTTCGGTTTTAATTAGAAGCCTTAACGATCCAGCTTGCGGAGTTGTGCAGTTATGAGGGCCTCCACATTGTGGTTTGCTATGGAAATTAAGGTTGGCTGGTAAAAATCCAGCCCTTTGGAGCAAGAGGGAGCAAGCAGTGTGATGACAAGGTATGGAAACCCTACGTTGCCTCCTCCCTGTCCCTGCCTGCTCTGGTCCGCTTTGCTGGAGTGGAAAAGGTTGCCATGGGATGGCTATAGGGTCATTATATGGCTTCTAACAGCAAGCTTGCCCTTTGTTCAGTTGTAGCAGGATTGAACGAGCCACAGGGAATGCCATGGATGTAAATAAGTCTTGTTGTTTAACAAAAAGTGTGATTTACTAATGAGTTGGGGTTTTTTTTCCCCCTGCTATTTGTGGGCTGAATTTAGTAGGTGTGTGAGGATTTGGGGGAGAGTGAGAAAAGCAGGCAGGTGAAGCCCTAGGGAAGGGTTTCCCTCAGAGCAGCACACCTTCACACTTGCATTTTGGAGAGGGATGGGTTTCCAGCACCTGGGACTTGGGGAAGGCGGGAGAGCTGACCTGCTCAAAGCTTCGCACAAGCTGTCGATGCACTGCTAAAAAAGAGTCGGCCGGGGAAGAAGATGCCTCTGGCTCCCTGTTCTCCCAGGCAGCATTCCCTGTGGAGCACCAGTGCCTTGCTGGAAGGAGGGGGTACTTTGGGGGAGCGCTCCAGCGGCGGTTAAGCGTATTTCGCACAGAGCAGGTAAGCAGCAACAGTCACACACAGAGCGCTGGTTTTGTCTAAGGTATTGATAAGCCTCCAGCCAGAGCGGGTGCGGGGCGAGGAGGGTGGGAGAGAGGGGGGTGAGGTACCAGCTGCGTTATTAAGCCTGATCCCAAACCCTTTGAAGTCAATAGAAGAATTATCCTCGACTTTGATACACTTTGGATTGGGCCTTTTAAGTCATGTGAAAGACATTCATGTTATTAAAATAGCAGCAGCAGAACACCATCGGTTACATCTGCTTTTATTTTTTAATGGCAATGGTAGGTTTAGCCTTGGGCACTATCTGAGACTCATAAATAACCCATGTCAAGTGTAACACACCTACTGAAGAGCCACAGAAGACAGAGGACTTGGCTGTTTATCTCCCTGCATTTTTCAGTAACGAGCCACTTCTACGCTAGGAGGGGTAGATATCCTCTAGCATTCATTAATAAAGCATCCTTAAACAGCCAGGCTTCTCCTTGATCATGCAGGGCTAATGCGATAAATATCTTCTTTCCACACTCTCCTGACAACTGAAAGACAGGAATGCAGTCTAACTTACCATGTTAGTTGTGCAAGAGTATCACAGGACTTATTTCTTGGACGCATGTGTCATGTCTAGGTATGGCACCCGCTTGCTGCCACGATAACGAAAGCAGAGCGGGAGGCTTTCTGAAAAACCATTCCCAGTACAGCGCTGGAGTTGCCCCCCAGTGAATACGGGATAGCATGAAACCCCATGGGAAATCCAGGATCATGTCAAAACATTATTCCATAGGCACCCACATGGATGTGTGTGCAAGCCCCAGCCTGCTCAGGCAGCGAGGTGCAGATGACAAAGGTCAGATGCCACTATGAAAATACCTTAGGGACCACCATTTGCTCTCAGGAGTCAAAGCAGGCCTAAAGTATCTGAATCTGTTCAGCACTGCTTTTATCCAGTGTTTTGGTTTCTTTTTCCCAATGGTTCATTCCAGCAGGAAGGCCTTATGTAAATATGTATTACTGTTCACACTGATAATGTATAGATACCAGCCATGCAGCCATTGACCTATGGCACCAGCATGTCCCACAGCAGCTGCAGAGAAGCATCAGTTTAATTCGGGCAGCATAGAATCACACTGGAGATTCAATTTAGACCGTTGCATTGCTTGCAACACAGCAGTCCTTGAAAATCCTGCATTTGTGTGAGCTTGCATTTGGTTTTTTGCTTAACTAATGTGTTTTATTTACTTCCACCTCTTTCCAAGCATGTGAGCATCTTGTCCGAGCCCTCCCATTTTTGGAGAGAAGAAGGGGATGTATATATATTTTTTTTTTTTTCTTTCCTCCTCCCGGCGCCCCCCCGCCCCCATATTCTTACTCATCCTCTCTCTTCCCACCTCTGCCACCTGCTAATGACCAAGGAGGGCTATCCCATTTCCAAACAGTCCAGTAGCTCTGGGACTGCCATTGCTGGGTAGTGTCATCTCTCCCCCATTTTACTGTCAATTTAATAGCGAGGCAAAGCCAGGCCTTCCCACTTAGGAAGTTTGAGTCATGTGGTGGGGAACAGGTCTGCAACGAGCTGTGTTTGCAGTTAAAACAGCAAGATTACTGGAGACGTCTGGTCTAGAGCAGCCTGAAATGCTGATCCAAAGAGGGTTTGTTTTTAAGCTATTTAACCTCTTAAAAGAAGAAAAAATGAGGTCAACCATGAAAGGAAATTTAATAAATGCAGCTCATACATAAATATTTGCTTCTGCTCCCAAGTGGCTGATTCCTCTAGTTTCTCTCGTTAAAGAGGAATACCCATGGGACACTCAAGTTTAAAAATGTTTGTTTCCAAAGCTTTTTTAAGGACCTTACATCCATACAGTCTGTATTGCTCCGGGGCAGGGAGAGGGGCCAGAAAGGACCGTCATATGCAGAAGCAGCTCTTTGACAGCTCCCCTCCTCCCTGGGTAGGGGTGCAGAGCAGACCTCCCTCCCTCCAAAAAGTTGTTACCTGCTTTCTTCCCCTCCCTACATCCTGACCTGGCAGCAAGTCAAGGTCTGTAAGGCTTTCCCCCCGGCTTCAGGAGCAGACCCATGCCATCCTCAGGGCAGCAAAATTCACAGAGGAGCGCAGTGAAATAGCATCTCTGGAGCTGCAAGCGTATTTCCAGGCCGCCCTGCCGCAGAAAGGGCAAGCCGAAGGATGGAGCTCAGGCTGCAGCTCTTTGTGTGTGTATGGACTGGGCTGCAGGAGCCACAAGAGGATGGAGCAGGCAGGGCTTCAGTCAGGAGGGTGCTTTAAGGGAGCGTGAATTAATCCCCCTCCTTAACCCCTGTTTAAATGGTCACAGGTTGGAGGGTATTTTAAAAGAAGCTAAAAGGCAGGCACTTCACTGCCTTATCCCTATGCCTTTGGATTTTCAAAGGAATTTGAGTATCCAGAAAGATTTTTACTCCGCAGAGGCCATGTGTTCTCAGCAGTCTCCTTTTCTTATGCTGCCTTTTCATCTCCCTGATCCCTTTCTCCCCGTCACTGAGCCACATCTGTCTTTCCTGAAACCAAAGCCTCCATAAAAACAAGACAGTTCGAGCATTCAACCTCCGTTTTCCTCACTGAGATTCAGACGTGCAAGTGACAGCCCTTTTCAGCAGAAACCTTAGAGAAAAAGTGTTAATTGCTGAAGATTTGGGATTTGGGTTTGCTAACCACAAATGCAAGTGGAAACAGCCTCATAGGACACAGTTGTGCTGAAAGCTGGCAGGTGTTAAATAGCACACCCAGGGCTTCAGCATCCTCCAGCTCCACAGCTTTGTGGTGGTTTCTGACTAATAGGCACCAACTTCATTTTTACCTTTGAGGAGCCTTGGCAGGTACTCACTGAGCCCCCTCCTTCCCCAGGGTTCAAGCCACACTAAGTTAAAACCTTAGTTAAACCTTCGGAGGCATAGTCAGTCCCACAAACCGATGTATCAAATGGGGCTGCTCCAACGACATCTTAAAAGCAGCTTTCCACTCTCTTGCATGTGGGCAGAAACGCTGAATTCTAATGACATCTATATGAAACTTCCTCTTTCATGTCAAGCAGTTATCATCCAAGACATTGAACCAAAATTTTATTTTGACGTATGAAGTGTTCCTGAGGTTAGTTTCTTAGAGGGCAGGAGATAGTTGCTTCCAACCATGGAGAAGCAAACACGAGATGGTTGCCGCCACTTTCAGAACGCAGATCTTACTCAAAGACCATTTAAACATCTTCCTTCTCCCCTCAACCTCTTCTTTCCACCTCCTGCTCTTTTTCACAGATAGGAACAAAAGTTTGTTTGCTGACTTGCTGTATTTCCAGCACCAGATGCCCCAGTGGGACATCTGCACACGTGCCAGTTTGGAGAGCCAAAGCCTGGACCTGCTTTGGTTTTACAATACAGGGCTGTTGGCTCAAGCACACACATGTGATCCTGTGTCTAGACTTGACACATTTATGATCCTGTGTGTGCAACAGGCCTTTTTTAGTACAAGTTGGTTATTGGGGCTTTCAGGATCAGGAATGCGCTAAGTTTCCCTCTTAACTTCTACAAAAAATCAAACAGCCAAGAAGCTCCTAATTTTGTCAAATCTCACAGTGTTTCTGCTTATATATGAAGAGGGTTTTACATGAGAGCTGTTTCTAGCCCTCGTGCTTCCAGCTGAAAGACCAAGCGTGGAACCAGCACATGTGCCGAAAGCCCAAACCAGAGCGGTAGCAAGGACCAGGACCACAAACTGAAGATGCATTTTCAGGTGGGCAAAGAGAGAACCAGCTCTCCCCAGTCCTGGCAATTCAGAGTGCTGCTAGTCCAAATGTGATCAAACCAGCATTAAATCTAGGACAACTATATCGGGTAGAGGTCATCTCATCTCCCCTGGCACGCTGTAGAGGAGACATGACCAAGGCTTTCCAAGCAGAGGTGATGCCAGCACACAGGCCACGGTGCCGTGAGTAAGGAAGGGGCTGTGTGCTCCTTCTGCCTGTCTCGGATGCAAAAACGGCTCCTTAAATGCAGCTTTTCCCATCTAGGGCCTCATCCTGCCCCATATCTCTCATCTCCTCGCCCTTCCCCCTGCACACCTGCCTTTCTCTTTTGTTGGTGGGCTTCTTTCAACTGCCTGAGGCCAGGGGACACCCCAACTGCACCGCGTCTCTTTCCCTCTCTCCACCAGCCCCAACCCTCTGGGTGCCCCCAGCAGCATTTCGGCCAGGTTTGATGAAGGGGCAACCACTGTCAGAACAAGCAGCACCCTCAGTTTTTGTGACTGGGACCAGCTGGGGAGCGAGGAGGCACCCAGATGGGTGCCTGCTCTCCACCAGCACATCTGGAGCCCACAGCTGGCAAGCGCTGTCAGATGGTGGTGGTTCTTCCATGCAGAGAAACCTTTTTTTGGGAAAGGGTGAGAAATTAAGAAAGCACAAGAAATACATGGAGGCTTGGAGGGGCTGATGATGGGGTGGTGTAGCTGGAGCAGGGCAGCTGGGGAAGCCATCACCTCCTCTTTCTTTTCAACCCTTTGGGCTTGCTCAGGGGTAACCAGTAGCTCACCCAGCCCTCTGCTTTTGAAGGACCCTTTCAGACCAGTTTTTCACACCATGTCCAATATACCCCTCTGAGACCAGTCTTGGGCAGACCTTCTGCAGGAGCCTGGACAACAGGTTCCCCTGCAGAACCTTTCCCAAACCCTGACAGCACGCTTCCCTCCTTCTCCCTGTCTGCCCTCAGTTGGGCCCCTTGGATGCTGCCACGCTCGAAATCCCCCTTCACGGATGTCAGAGCCCCAACCCTGCAGGCATTTGGGGCTGGGCACCTTGGACCCTCCCATGGCCTCTGCCAGACTGTGGGGGCGTGCAGTACCTCTCGGGGCTCCTTGTGTTTTGGTCCAGTGGTATAAGCATCCCTACTGCATGGCCTAGCCAAATTCATCCTCTAAACAAAATTAGACTCTTAAAATGCCGTGGGAGGGGAAGAGGCGAGTACTTTGCAGGCATTGTTAGTGTGGCACTTCTGCGTTGGTAGTATTTTTTTCTTATTTTGTAAGACCTGAGACTGGGAATTGGAATTTATTAAAATGTCCCTTCTTGCACACCTGGTAAGAGGGAGGAAAAGAGATTTTGTTTGTTTGTTTGTTTGTTTTTACCTGCAGAATGTAAAGGAATTAAAACATCTCTGCAGATCTTAAAATCCTTATTACTCCTGCATTCACTCAGAAGCTGAAGATGAGCAGAGTTGCATTTAAAAGCCCTCATTCTGTGCCTTTGAAACAAACACTCTCTTCCTTCTGATAAATGATTAAAGTACCAGCAATTTATTTTTTAAAGGAAAAGATCACAGGAATTTCTGAGCTCCACACCCCGACTCAGGTATAAATTTGTCCTTGCTGAGGTGATACTCCTGTACTTTAACCATCGAATACTTCCTACCCTAGTAACACAGGGAACAAAAAGGTGTTGCCCCAAAATAATAAATGCAGCGACAAAGAAATTGTGGTTTTAGCAAAGTTTTCCTTATATGCTTGATATACCAATTTCTAATGGTGACATTGTGACATTGAATCCAGGAACAGTGAATTTGGCTTTTCAGGGTTTTTTGTGTGTGTGCTTTGGCTTTTAAAAAAGTTATTACAACCAATGTTATGGACAAACTTGAAGGTGTAAGATTTTATTCTTCCTCTGCCACCACAGATAATGAAGTTTTATCAACTCCCTTTTATTATAGTAATCTAAAACTGTATCCTGTAATAGGGTCATAAACATTTAATGAAACTCAATGCTGCATGAATGAAAAAAAAGAGAGGAAGAGAGGCTTTAGGGTGGACAAATGGAGACCAAAAGGGAATCCAAGTAGCTCGGGTGTCTCTGGTCCAGAGCCTCAGCAAATGATGCTCCTCTATCCTCATCTCCGTGCCAGTGTGTAGCCTGGGCACCTCTTGCTTAATTCCCAGGCATTAGTGGGATTTTGCCCTGGGTTTAAACTTTACCATACCCAAAGTGATGTGCTGAAATGCAGCCCTGATCTTTATGAGGTTGTTTTGGGTTTTTTTCCCCCTACCATTTAAACTCTTTCTGGTATGTTCTGTGGGGACTTTTAATGTATTGTTTCATCGCGAACTTAAAACGAAGGGGATGTTAATTACTCTGACACCGTGAAAAACATAAATACTGCCTAACTGACATTCACCGGTGCATTTCAAAGAGCAGATGTATATTACTATAGGATGGCAGTTACATCAACTCTGTGCAATGACAATAGGAAAAACTGATAATAAACATCAAACTCATCTGCCTTTTACCCCAGAAAAAAGAAAGTTCAAGTGTAGTGGAAAATTTTGGGGGTGGTTTTGTAAATTACCTCTTGCTTTCTTGCTCTAAAACCTTTTGCTGGGGAAAGTTTTCAGGCTGGAGAAGAGAGCAAGCAGCCTACATGCTCCCTAATTCTGCTTTTGCGAGAGGCGCTTGTGACCCTGCTTTCCTCTCATGCAGGGGTTTTACTGGGACACATTGTGAGGATTGTGAAGAGTTTGGGAAGGATGGATGCCATATGCAAATGGATCTGGAGAGCACTAGGACCTAAGTTAGTGGAAAGATGCGGAGCGTGTTTTGCTCTGGAAAGGTTCAAAGAGATTCCCTGCAAATGCGTGCAGCTGCAAAGGCAACTTCTGCAGTGCAATGATTTTATCATCTGCTCTCAGTCCTTCAAAAATGCACATCTAAAAATATCCGTCATTAATTTTGGGTAGCCAGCCTATTGTAAATGATAAGGTATATTCCCTTGCTGAGAAGTAGCTGGTATTAGACAAAATATGATAGCCTGGCCTGTTATCAAAATATAACAACATGGCCTTTGCCATACCAAAATTGGCTTATAGTGCCCTGAAACAAATAGGTGTATGTAGGGGTAGGAGATTATATATCCCACTGGTTTTCTTACTGGCAAATATGAAAATGGCCAGAAATATGATAGTGCCTTTTGTGTAAGGTCTGGTTGATGGGAACTGCTCATGCTCAGCAATGTGAACCTCAGTTTGTGCTGAGGGTAAAATACACAGAGAAAAAATGATCTGGAACACTCTGATATTTGTGACTGTGGCCTTGGTTTAATTTTTTAAATATGGTGGCAAGAAATCATTGAATATTTGGGTCTGTTAACTCTGAAGAAGGAACTTGATCAGAATAAGGCAAATAATATTATTCCTTAGTTATTCTCCACGTGTTTTCCTTTCACAGAGCTTTTGCTGGGGACTTCTCCTTGTTTCTGTCCTCTCTTCAGTCTGTTGCCATGCCTGCAGCAATGGACTAAAAGCAAGAATAAAGAGTAAAATTAGCTGAAATTTTTTAATTAAAAAATTTTAACAGAAAATTTGAATTTAAAAAAATTAACAGTGAAATAATTTCCATTCACTCTGCTCATTTTTTTCCTCAGAAAACTGAAGACCCCAAATCCAGAAATAAGTTTCCAAAAGTAGAAAACTTAAGTTTGAGGTGGACATTTTTCAAGTTTGACTGGCAGAAATTAAAATGGAGGAAAAAAACCAACAGTTTGCATTTTTGATGGAAAACATTCCACCAAATTGCACATTTTTCTATCTGTTGAGGTAAATTGTAGGGGATGAGTCTTCAGGTACAATAAACTTGCATAGCTTTTTTTTTTTTTTTTCTATTTCTCCTATTCTGAACTAATGATCTTGACAAATTTATAGTAATTTGTACTAAATCCTAGCTTTCCCCTGTTTTTTTGATCTTACTATGCATGGTATAGCTTGTGGCCCAAAACAACTATTGTGATATAGAGAGCAACATGGTGGAAATTTTATTCTTCATCTACATGGGTTTCCCTTTGGTGTATCACAGGTGGGCTTTTTCCCCTGCTTTGTTTTAGTGAAAATGGAGAACATCATTGTGAAAAGGGAAGCTTTAAAAATAACGTGTGATCTGGTAGCATGAGTGCATAAATTATCAGAGCCACTTTTGAAATATGCATTTGCAAGTGTTACAATCAGACACGTTTCCGAAAGTAAACTGTAGTAGTTGTAAGATAAATGGGTCCCCAGAGGAAAGCAATAAATAGTACAGCCACACGCTTACTACACCTCGGCTGTGTACTTCCATTATTTATGGAAAGGTAGAAAGCAAGCTACAATTCCAGAAAACCCTTTGACCAGTGTATTTATTTTTCAAATATCTTTAAAAATAATATTACCCCCCCAAACAGAAGAGTCATTGAAAGACTGGAAATTGGCTATGGATTTTAAATATGGATGAAGGGCAAAAAATTGGGATGAGCACACAATTTCCCTTGAAACCTTGAAATCCATGATACTGCAAAAAATTATTAGATGACTGGAAACCAACTCTTTTTCTGCACTTTATATTGCCCTTTCTTTCTCTGTCTTTGCTTCTTGTATATGTAGATTATAACATATTTGAGCTTTTTTGTTCTGCGATGGCCATGGGAGACTCTTACAGAAAATATTAAGTACTGTTACTATTAATGTGTGTGTGGGGGGTGTAATTTAGGTTGGAAGGGACACCTCTGGAGCTCATCTAATGCAGCTTCCTGATGAAAAACAAAAGGGCTAACTTCAAATGAAGACATTGGTTTAAGTGTTTTGTTGGATTGAGATCTAAACCTGAAAATTGAAAGGAAAAAGTCTACATGTTTCATGCGGCTGAAAAGAAGGCTGAAAGACGAAGAAAAAACCCCCAACCAAATCTGCAGTTCTTATTTATCAAAGTAAAAAATAAGCAGTTATCTCGCAACAGAAACATAGCTGGTAAAATCATGGAAATACTGGTTGTGAGTCTATAAACAAGTTTGCATTGAAAACAGTTAAAACTGGCTTTTGGGATTTCCTCCTTGAATTCACATCACTTATAGAAAGTGTCTGGATTGCACGTCTAGACTGGATGTCTGTACCTCTCTATAAATTTTGAGATATCTCAGTGAAGGTATGGCAAGTCAGAAGGGTTGACTTTTTTCAGGGTTTTAGTGTCTGGAAGTTCTTCTAATTTTATACCGACCCCTCAGCCAGCATGTAAGCATATATAAACATACAGTGATATATGGGTTATGTGATTAGACTTTATCCAGTAGCAGAAACTTGCTGGGTACCATTTCCATCCAGGTGTGATCCCAGTGAAATATACTCATAGATGACACTGAATGTTCTCCACGTTGTCTCTCTCTGAGGGATTTCTCAGCATCCAAACCTTCAAAGGTGTTGGTGTCAGTTTGCAAAGGGCTTTGCATTTCAGAAGTGTCCTTGAATCATTTGTTGCTATGTAGGAAAGACTACCATTTCTGTTGCTGCAGATACATCTCTCAGTATTAACATGAGAAGACGGAAACATGAGTAGTAAGATACTAACCTCACAGTTTATGGCACAGTGAAGAGGTCTCACTAGGATGCAGTAGAGTGGATGTGATGTCTAGTTTTAAAGAGTCAGGCATTAATAAGATCAGGGTTGTACATCAGCACCATATGCTCAATATGGACTTGGGAAATTGCAAAGCAGAGACACCCCACTATAACTCACACCCAAACAGGACTGGGCTTTCAGAATGGTGACCTGATAGCACGAGAGAGTGCAGGGACTCTGTGTTCAAACACGTCCGCAAAATTGCACGGCCAAAATGGGTCCCATGCCTCTGCAAACATACAGCCTCTTCTTGTGCCCCCACGCTGAGAGCTGAAGCAAATTATCCCTCTTTGCAGATCTTGAATAAGCAAATACTCAGGAGGGCAATGGGGCGGGTCCTTTTTCAGAAATTGCTTTGAAAAAAGAAATTTGAAAGCTAAACAATGTGAGGTTCATCTATATAAACAATTCTCTACCCCAGGAATCCCACTCTATAGAGACAAATATAGTCTGAATATGGAAAAGAATATTCAAATGGAAGCCAGCAGATAAAGCATATCATTTGTGTGGGCATGAATCGAGGTGGGCACTTACCTGTACTCTCATAACCCCGCCATTACCTAAGGCATAGTCTGAAAATCCCAGGACTCTTTATTAAGCACCTTTTTTTGCCTCCCCTTTTTAACATAAAAAGCAATTTACTGACAAATCATTCCAATGTAAAGGATTTTTGCATGCCTGAAATCATGGCTAAGCTTTAAGCAAGGAAAATCAATAAATGATGTGTAGCCATCAGCCATGTGTACAGCAGCTTAGTATTATTGTAATAATGTTATCACTGCAGAAGGGAAGTGGGGGAGAGGTATCTGCTGCTTCAGTTCAGCATTCGGCATGAGCCCCTCTCTGCAGATGGAGCTCAGGGAGCCCAGTGTTCCCCCCCAGGGAGGCAGCAGGCTGTCCCCTCTGTCCTACCAGCGGCCACCGCCCCTGGGACATGGTGAATTCTGGTGATGAACAGGGTCCATATTCTCCAAGTAACCTCCTCATCCTCTGTCCACGATGCTGTGCATTTTCATTTGGGAGAAAGTGTAATTCAGGCAAGATTAAAACCAAAGTGAGAAGCACGAAGAATATTTGTACCGCGAGGCACAGGTTCCTGGTTGGCGCTTACCATAATAACTCTGCTGAAGCCGACGACCCTTCCCAGTATGTCTGCGCTCGGATGGGACTTTCTCTACAGCTCCTTCCCTGCTGCTCCCAAATGCCTGGGCAGACAGGGCATCTCTGCCTGCTCACAAATAACATAGTACAGCCATGGGCCAAGTAGTTCTGTCTTGTTAACCCAGATGCATGCCTTGTCCCTCGCTGACCCCTGTGAAAGGCTAACGCTTCGGAGCTGGGGATGGACTAACAACCGGGCTAAGTCAAAGCAGTTGGACCCTGGACTTGGGAAGTCAAGGTGGGATCTTCCTCACTTGTAAAACTGATGCCAGGTATGTGGCAATGAGTGTCCCTAATACCTCTGGCCAGTTCCCCCGACCGCACTGTCAGAGGTATTTGTGCTCGTGTCCCCTAAGGACCCCCCAGCCTGCGATGCAGCCTGTCATGAAGTCAGGCCATGGCCGAGAGGAATTTGTTGAGGCTGAAGTGGATATAAATAGCATGAGGGAAATACAGAGCAACACTGTGGCTTCTGTTCATCTTAGAGAGGCTGCTGCCACATGTTGCCTTCAACTTATTAATTAACCAGCTATTAAACATCATCAAATAATCTTGTAAATTCATCAAGTTCCTCTAAAGCAATGCACGGTGATGTTTTGCTCACCTGGAGAAGTTAAAAGCTGAAAGGAGAACTGTAAAATGAAGTCAGAGTATTCATTTCTGAGAGGGGTCTCCAAAAAATAATTGTTTGAAATATTATAGTAGCTTGTCTATTCTTGAAAACCCTTGTGAGACGATCTGAATGTATGAGTGTTCAGAAAGGGAGGGACCACTTTACCCTGGTTTCCTTTTTCCCTTGAGGCTGAGGCAACTCAGGCAGTGGCACAGCCAGGGAGCGTGCACACGGATGAAGCTGCTCAGTGTTAAAAAACATTCTTCCCTGTTTAACGACAGAAGTTACTCTACACTGCCTGGAAACTGTGATAAGAAACAGGACAGCGCTTTAGAGATACCATGCTTTAAATTTTGAATAATGTACTACCAGGATGTTTAAAATAGCTAAAGTGCAAACTGATCATGCAGGCATAAAAGGGCACGCTGGTTACATAAAATATAATAATGTACCCTTCAGCAAAGTGACATGTTCCATGTAGAATATAATGTCCTATATGAAATCAGTAACATATAAGAGAGTGGAGAAGAGTTTCAAAAACCAGGCAGGAGCAAGGAATAATACCAGAGAGTAGCACATGATGATACATGACATGTGGACAAAATAAGAGAATTAGATTGAGAAGATTGAAGTTCTCCATGAGGAGATAAATATAATCTAACCCAAAGATATTTGGTAGGAAGGAGCTACTTACAAGGCAATCATGTTGGAAGTGCCTAAGTGGATTGCAAATCAGATATGAGCATGCAATGCAATTGAAAAATAAATGTATAAATACCAATGTAATTCTGGCCTGTGCTGTGACAGGGAGACGGAAAGGGACACTTCTTCACACAACACACAGGCGACTGTACTTGGTAGGAAACATTATCTTTGGGACCCTTGATAATAAAGCTCCAGCGACTGGAAGTGACAGCATGACGAGGAACGAGGATACTGCGGAGAAATTAGGGATGCAGAAGAGACAGACCTCCGCTGGAGCAGAATTGAGTAGGTCTGGCTGAGTGGCAACTGGCACATGGATGGCTGCTTGCAAAGAGCTAATGCAGGGAAGTGTGGTGGACTGCGGGCACAACAAACCTGAGATTGATCAAATGAAACGTCATCTTGATTTTAGGGGAAAAAATGGTTAGTAAAGCTGCTCCATCTTCCTACAGAAAGGGGTAAGAGCCCCGTCATTTGTCATGTAAAAGGAGTTTATATATCTGATTCCCAAAGGAGCGAAAGGGAGCCTGAGCATTACGTCATGCATTGTCCTACTTCATGGCAGTGGGGTTTGGGGGCTACCACTGACAAAGTTGAGGTCATGCGCTGTAAGGAAGAAGGGCTGAGATGAGCTAGAAGCTTGTTCCACCTCTCGTTTCTCCTGCTCTGCCCTGAAGCAAGGATTGCTCAATAGCTCAAAATGTTTCAAGTACTGGGGGTGGCCAGTGGGTGTCAGTTTTGCTCTATGAAGCAGCTGATGGAGCTTCCCTTATCTAAAGTAAGAAACTACCTCTTAAAGGAGGTAGTGGAAAAAAACCATTCCCATGGAGAAATATGAGGTCAGCCCCACAGTTTGGCGTTTTGTTTTTTTCACAGCTCTGTCTACTTTAAGAGCAGTCAGAGAGAGTAATTCTTAGAGAAGTTGTCATCTTAGTTTTTCCTCTTTCAGTATCTCTGATTTTAGGGTGATGACAAGTAAATGAGGGGTTTCAACAGAGCTCTTTTGTCTTACGGAAGAAGAAGCCACCATCTACAGCCAGACAAACACTTTATTTCAAAGGGTCTTATGTGCAAATGTGCAAAAGTCTTGCATGAGCCATCTTAGGATAACCTTGGTGGAGGGTCATGATTTTGTTGTCAGTCAGTTAAGACAACTCAATATAGTGCAGAAATCACTTAAAGATCAAGTCAATGCTAAAGATCTATAGCTACTTTGAATACAATTTCCATGGAAAACATCTTCAGATTTTAAGGATCATTTTCAACAGCTATTTTTAACCAAACTTCAGAGCCAAATGTGAAATTATACCCTTGTTGAATTAAAAACCATCTCAACAAAGCCAAACCAGCAGCAAGCCACTACAAAAAGCATTTATTTGCCTTTCTAATGCAATGAGTAAGCTGAGACTTGGTACTTCTATAGCGCTTCATAATAACCTCTGTAAATGTTTTGCATGAGGAAAGTTTTGTTATGAGAAGACCACTCTTTAGCAGTGTACGAACGCAATAAACCGGCAAAAGCAACTCAGAGAAGAATGTTTAAGACAAAAATTATGATAATGTCTGCAAAGGTTTTTCTATTTGTGTCCTCATTCATAATGCTGTAAAATTTGAATCTTTATTTTTTACTTTTGTAGATTTTAGACAGGGACTTTTCAGCTGAAGTCAGTAGGAGAATTTCTATTGATGTTAGTCATATAAGCTCAGGCCTATGCAGTGAAGAAAAGATACCTAATAAAATGACATCTTCTTTACTCATTGTTCCACCATGCAAAATCTTAATTAGAAGAATCCCTCATGTTGCTAATAATAATGTTGCAGCACAGAGGGGCCTAATCCCTGCCTTGCTCCCCTGGCCTGGGACAGCTGTGCCCATCCCCTGGTTCAGGTCATGTTACAGAGCCCCACACCTGCAGGAGCTGCTGTCACCCTGAAAGATGCTTTAGCTGTTTAGTCCCTGGCCATCACAGCAACTAGTTTTCAATCCAGCACCAACTGCTGCCTCCCCCTGGCTCCCTACAAGCACCAGCATGATGCTGGAAAAGTAACATTTGTTCTTCCAGATCTCAGAAAAAAATAACGGTGTATTGGCAGTAGCCGGGAGTGAAAGATTGTCTCTTTAATATAGAGACTGAATGATGTCTTCATTGATTTAAATCCCCAAAGGAGATCTAAAAAATAGAAACGCCTCCCTCTTAAAAACAAATAAATAAACAGGAAAAAGGAGGCATTTTAAAACCACAAGAATGAAGTTATGTCTTCTTTGCTTGCACAGTTATGTGTGGGTAATGCCTGGATGTAGAGAAATGTTATTCCTTTCCTGGAGTAAAATAAGAATAATAAATAAAACTTTGAAAAATGAAGAAATCCTCTACCACTAAATGAATCAGTCTCCTAAAAAACGCCGTGGAGCACTCCATCAGCTGTGCTGCTGGAGTGAGACAGGGGGAAGCTTAGCAATAAACATTAACACGCAGCTTTAAAAGGCTGTGGTCAAATGTTGTTTCATGTAGCACTGAGAGGAGTGTAAAAAGATGCTAATGTTTTATTTTTATGATCTAAATTGTTGCTTGTGGTTAATCAAAGTTAACCCGGCTCCACTTTAAAACTGATTAACAAATTAACTGGCCAGTTAATTTAAGGTGACTATTTTCACAAACCAACCCCAGGACACTTCTATGATGACACTTTGCTTATGGGCAAGAAAGGCCTACAACCCCCCTATTTTTTAGATGGTGCTCTCTTGCACACTCGCACAGCCTCCATCACAGCTGTATCCAAGTCCCTGCCCCTCTCGCTGAGGTGTTCCTGAGTCTCAACACAGTTGACAGAGGAGAAGAAATACTATCAGCTTTATTTTCTAGGTGAAGAACAGTATGAACAGGGATATTCACCCACTGAAACTAACTAATTTAGCCAGCTGATATCTCCAGACTCCCTGTGTAGTCACCGGAGAAAGAAATGCTCCTCCACAAAGTGACTACAAGCAGGAATCTAATTTTGGTGCTTGGACTTGCAATCTGGATGCATCAGCCTTTTCCATGGACTCCAGAAGCAGCCGAGGAACAGGAGGCTAAACAAGGTGCCTGTAGCAGAATACCCCTTGCAAACAGAGGGGGAAATGAATATCCTTCTCCAAAGCAAGGCATTGAAAGCGAGTCATCCACAACCCAGACTCAGGCTTAGTGCCCAGGCTGTCCTTCACCTCTGAGATGACAGAGTGTCAGCCCTTGGCTCAGCTGTGCTGCTGCTGGAGGTGGAAGGTTGGGTGGTTTTGTTTTCTCAGACAATTTTACGCTCTGACTTCATTACTCCTGAGACTCTGACAACATACCATTTCTGCAATGATCAAGAGACTGGTTTGGAAGGCAGCTTTTCACACCCAGCGTTCACTATAGTGGTGGTACTTCACACAGAACTGCTCGCTCTGAGTCCATGCATTGTATGGAGCAGCACAGAGGGGCCTAATCCCTGCCTTGCTCCCCTGGCCTGGGACAGCTGTGCCCATCCCCTGGTTCGGGTCATGTTACAGAGCCCCACACCTGCAGGAGCTGCTGTCACCCTGAAAGATGCTTTAGCTGTTTAGTCCCTGACCATCACAGCAACTAGTTTTCAATCCAGCACCAACTGCTGCCTCTCCCTGGCTCCCTACAAGCACCAGCATGATGCTGGAAAAGCAGTGAAGGAAGAGGTACAAGGACTTGAGGAGGGTGAAGTACATGCCAGTAAATCTGCGCTGACTTTTTTGTAGTGATAGCATGCTGAACAGAGTCAGGGGTGTTGTTTTTGGAAGTGTGGTGAGTGAGGAGTGAAGTCAATAAACAGGACATTCTTCAGGTGCTTTGAAAAAAGCCTCTGGGACCCTGAGGGAAATCATGCAACCACCCAGGTAGAATCAGGGAAAACAGCCTGTTTAAGTTCCAGAGAAGTCTGCAAACTCTTGCAAGGTAAGGTGAGACGTGATCTTAAAACATGCCAGTTACTTCTCTCATGCACAGCATCCCTCTTCAGTGAAGGAGGAGTGGGATGCCTAACAGCTCCTGCTGAGCAAGAGCGTACACAATTAGACTCCCTAACTTTACGATAAGGTCAACTACTTGTTTCCTTGTTTGAAAGCTCCTACCTGTGCTTGTTCAGAGTTAAAGCTGAGCTGGCAGTGTGAGGACACTGAAGGCACTAATAGACCTTAATGACTGTGATCAGCCGCAGCTGGGGCCTCCACCCACATTCCTGCCATTGGGCCAGGAGCCCATTAAGCTCGGCCCCATGCTTTGCTCTTTTTTGGGGGCTATGTTTGGGGAGTGCTGTTCTCCTTCTTGGCCAAAGTTGTGCCCCTGCCTAGCCGTGGACCTTGCTGATCCTCATCTGCGGATTGACTTCTTGGCTTGGCCTCAGACCTGCCTCATCACTGCAGACCTGCCTCAAGATCAGGATTGTTGGTTAGACCTGGCTGTCAACTCTGGCCTGCCCTACTCCCTTGCTGGGGGTTGTGGGATGGACCCTGGCTGCTGAGGTTCCTGCCATGCTGGCCAGGGGCACCCCTGTGGCTCCTGGCCCCCAGGGAGGCACTGGCTCATGCTGTGCACTTACAGGTAGGTTGGATTCAAAGAGAAAATGTCTTTATTCCTCAATTCTTTGCCAAGGTTTAAAGAGGGGTAGTGGAAACTCTTTTCACATTCAGAATGTATGCATAGGGTGGCCTTATTTATTCTATACGTCACCCAGGATGAGAGCTATAAATATAGCTGTAGTATATCAGGTTGAGCCCAGAAGGTGTCAGAAGCCTAACAAGACCTGCTCCCATGGTGTTTGCAGCCCAATTTGGTAGAAGTCTTCTGTATTGTAGAAGCCCCTTGAAAGCCAAATGCCAACTTTTGACCTTTTGAGATTCGAACTTTATGTTAATCCTGTCATAGAGAAATGGAAGAACTCTATTCCCACCAAATTTTCAGATGTTGCAAAGCCATGAGCCTGGTCATTTGTCACTGAATGTTCCCTGGTACTTGGCAATAGTCAACATAATTGACGCCTATAATTTTGCCAAATTTCAGCTCAAGTAACAACTGTCTATCCACCTAAATGCCTTCAGCAGTTCCAGTAATTTAAATAGATACAGTATGCTTTTATATCAGCTGCTTCATGAACTTCATAATTCTGTGTTGTTCACTGTTCAGTATTGGATGTATGCATGTCTGTTGGTACTGTGATTTCCAGCCATAAGCAAAGTAAGAGTTAATTCTTATTTTTGTTGAAGTACTAAGTGGGAAGCTAGGTCATGCATAAATCCTCATTGTGTTAGGTGCTGTACAAGCAAAGAATAAAAATGATCCCAGGCTCAAGGCTTCTCTGTTAGTAGCTTATGTCATAATTAAATTTTGTTAGGACACTTTAGAATTGCCCTTCCTCATAAATGATACATACATTTATATCTCCATAATAAAAGAGAAACCTGTACACTTTTATTATTGATAATAAACCAGAAAATATTATACCATTTTCCAAGTAACTGGGATATGGCAATTGGAATACACAGGGGTGAGGGAAAGGATCTTTGTTTCTTGTATACTTTTGGGTTATATACACCTAAAGTCATCCACTTTATAGAAGAAGGAGGAAGTATTTGTTGTGAAAATTGTCTCTCACAGAACACGCTGAATTCAGGTGGAAAGTACAGAGCAGGAGCTGGTGCCCTTTTAAGAATCAAATATTGTGTCTTCATGAATAAAGCTCTGAAAGTAAAGATAAGAGAAGAAAATACAGCAACCATGTGATATATTAGCAGAATGTTTTACTAAGTCCCCCACAAAGCATCCGCTGCTCTTGAAAAGCCTAACCAGCCCAAGTGAGAAACTATTCACAAATTTAGTATTCAGATTACATACTCTGCCTTTTCAACTGCTCTCTGTACAATGAATGCCTGTACAACTACAGTAACAGACACAGATCTACAGTTTCTGTGGCCTTTGAGCTATTATGAGTATTGTGCCTCTCCATAAATTACATCTGTATGTCCTGAAAATACCAACTGTTTTAATAGGAATTAATCTATAGGCTTTTATCTTGGTGAAATACAAGGGGTACAGTATGTTGTGTCACTTTTAAAATTAATAGGGTATGCTCTGAAGATATTCAAGGATGTTCATTATTTTCTTTATAGGTCTCTTTATTGATGCATATAAGCATAAAACAGTGCTTTATTGTAGTAAAGAGTAGGAGATGGAATAATGAATAGATTAGTCCTTATATAGTTTTTTAGACTGCCCAACACACAGTAAGTAAAGAAAGGTCTACATTTGTCCTCTTCAAAGTATATTGGGATTTGATCCAGTTTGTCTTCAAAGTGCCCCTTCTGTGGGTAGAGAAGAGAGGGTTCAGTTTAAAGGCAAGAAAGCTGACGCAGGGGTCTGCTGCTCTGTGGTGTTCATAGCTGTCCAAGGCAACAGTGTGTTAGGTATGTCTTTTTAATTTGCTAAATCTAAATAAAGCTGGAGCTTTTGCTGCAATTAACTACTATTTATGTGAATACCTAATACAAGCTTTGGGGGAGTGAACTCCTAGACTACTTTGACCTTACACAGGCATATAAAAAAAAGGATTAGATAATTTAAGCCAGAATTTACATAAAAGCATTATAGCTGTTTTGAGTAATAGTTCTCACCCACACGCATGTGCATATGCAGGCATATATATGGGTTAAATGTTGCATATTTTGCTAAAGACAGGCTGAGCCCATCACTGACTTATCCAAGCATGTTACTGACAAGTGATAAGGAATTAAATTCTCCTCCCAGGGGTCCCTGTGAGATGGGGGAGCTCTATTATCTCCAGTACACAGGAGGAGGACTGAGGCCCATGGAGACTGAAAGAATGTCTGGAGGGACATCATGGGTCTCAAGAGTAGGTGGCTGTTGGCACAGCCTGTGATCCCCAGGGCAGCTGGTCTTGTGCAGCAGGACACTGTCCCAGGGTAGGCAGGGCTGCATGAAGGCTGCTTAGGTCTTGTCGATGGAAATGGAAGGGGAAGGGGCTGCCCACTGGGCTCACAGGAGCTCCAGGGATGGCTCTTTCAGAGATGTGCTGAAGTGACCTGTGTAATATGGCAGAAGTCCATGGCAAAGCTGAGAACCGCTCTTGGGGCATTGCTTGGCAGAAGAAAAACTCTCCTTGCATATTTGCTGCGTTTTAGAAATGGAGAAGTGAAACGCAGAGAAATAATGACTTGGCTGAAGTTACGTGGAGGACCTCTGACCATGGTTGGATGTGAATCCTGGTTTCCTGATCCCCAAACCATCACTGAGTCCTCAAGATCATGACAGCTGCTCTGCTGAGTATCATTTGGGGGCAGGTGTGTTGTTGATGTTAATCACCGTGGAGCTCTTGCTGCAGCCTCCGAGATGAGTTTTGCATTGGAGCCAGTGATTCACCCCTGTGTTGCTGTAGTGAAGATGTGCTCATCTCTGCAGTCCTTGGAGTTAACAAGCTGATTTTTAAGGGCAAATCCTTTCACTTTATTCCCTGTCCCTGACTTTTCCTTTGGTTGCTCCTCCTTGTTTTCACAGCTTCATTTGGTTTTGAAAGCTTATGGAGCAGCAGGATTAAAAAATCAGAAATAATTATGGTAGAGGATGGGTCTGGCTTTTCCCATCAGCTTCCATGGCTCAAGCAGGTTCCAGCAGCTTTGGGAGAAAAGCTGTTAGCTATTAAATTATTACCTGTAAGGAGAGCCAGCTGGAAGCTTTCAGTTTTCAACATTTTGATGAAAAGCACCATAAAAATCTTCACAAGACTTGTTGCATTTCAATGACATGTTTTGCATTTGTCCCTGCTTTTCAATGGTCTGTAAAAGAGATCAAAGGCTTCAAAACGCTGCTGAGACCCACATCTCAGGAATTTTTCCCCCACCCCCTCAAAACAAAGGCAGAGGGGAAGGCAGACCCCAAAGTGTGTGCCGTTGAGTGAATTCATTTGGACAGCTTTTGGGAAGTCACTTTCCATCTGGAGGAGGATGTCCGCAAGGAGAGTTATTCCGGCATAAACTGTTATGGTATAATTACACAGCTATAGCTATGCCAGTCTCCCTTCTGATGTAGGCAAGCCAAGTCTGGTTGTTGAAACGTAGGCGTGGGAAACAAGAAGTCTGCTTTCTAGGCTCAGCTCTGAGTGCTCTTTGTGGCCTTGGGCCAGTCCCCTAACCTTTCTGCCTCCTTCCTATGCAAAATGAGAAGAGTTAAATTAACCCACTTCACAGATGTGGTGTAATGACTAATTGGCTAAAATTTGTAGTGCTGGGGAGAGAGCTGTCTATTAACTTCAGTGTCTTTGGCTGGCTGAATAATTTAATGTACTTTTAAAAGTGGAGTTTGTCTCCCTCCCTCAGGATAGGGTGGCTCTGCCACCACAAAGCAGAATGTCATTTGATGTGAAGTGGCTGAACTAATTAAACCTGGGTTTTACTTTACTGCCTCTAGCAACAGTATTGTGCTTATGTGTAGCTAGAGCAAGAGTTAAGGCTGCAGTTAAGATTTTGCCTGAAAGCAAAACTTACAGGTACCTAGAGCCTTTGCAGGCTCTTGACACACAAAGAATGTGGGTATGTAGTGATGGAGGTACTGTTGTCAGTACATGTCTGAACCTCACTGGCAAAATGCATGTGTTATTCCCCTTCGGTGCCAGTGAAAATAAAGCATAACTCCCCGTTATTCCTGTTGGGTGAAAAGGCTCAAGGGTGTACGGGCTGCCTGAATTCCAATGCTTCCTAGTGTTTGCCTGCTTAACTTTGCAAATCTAGATTTAATAATAGCTGTGTATACAATGCACGACATACACAACCAGAGCTTCTTAACGGACTGTTAACTCTGGTGCCTAATAACGGCATTTCCACAGCCACCAGCACCCAGCAGTTCAGCTTCGATGCAGAGGTGCTGGAAGAAAAAAGGGACGATGCTATTGCACCCGAGCCAAGACCTGTTGAAGGCAATGGGAAGCTCCCGCGAGAGAGCGCGTCGCACGTTTGCGGTTGGCACTGAAGACACGAGGCGCTGCCTTGCCGTCTGCGGTGGGTTTGGGTCAGGCCCCCGAGGTGGGACGGTGGCACTGGGAGGTGTTTCTTCAGCCTCGGCTGCGAGGCAGAGCGAGGCTTTTCCTCGGGAGAAAGATGCTGTTTCTTCCCCTCTCCCTGCCGCGCCGGCTCCGCAGGAGAGGGGGAAAAACAGCGTGGAAAGGCTTTTATTTTAACCAGGCTTTCTCTCTGAGCCCAACACTTACAAAAAGGAAAAGAAATTACCTCATGTTTACTTTGAACTACATACCACGCGCGGCAACTCTGAACCCTTCCCCTCCGGCTGCCCCCGGGCTCCCACCGCGGCG